>NC_044063.1:32155096-32482596 GCF_902167405.1 Gadus morhua
AAGTAGAGTGTATTACCTGCATGCTTGGAAGAGCCAAATGGGGATTCAGGGGAAGTGCTATCAAAGATTTCCCTCTCTTTTTTTATATCTTTAATTTCTAAGTATTTAAGACCTTTTGGGTTTACCTTATTATTTTTTTTGCTCTTCATGTGAAGCTTGTTTTATTATTAATTATTGATGACTTATATTGGTTTATAAAAGTTCAGACAGGTGTGCAACCAAGTAGATTAGAGATGGCCATTTGTAAATAATTTACAGAAGATGACTTGCATTTTGTTGTCCAAGTACCTGTTACTTGGTTCAATGACAATAAAGTTTAATATAACCAAATCGAATGACTGTTGATACAAAAGGAGGCACATGAAGTTAACGGTCAGGAAAACCAGCTGAGTGTAGAAGGGTTTGTGTTCGTTAGCGCGGATTGCAATTCTTATTGCAGCCTGCAGAGTTATGCGAGAAACATACGGAGGGACGCGGTCGTTGAGCTCCGCCGCCCCACATTGCATGACACGTTAAACTCAACTAGAATCGCCACCATCAATTTGATATCAACAGAACAAAAATAGTCGGAAAGCCTACAGAAACTATAGATAGTTAATGTGACAATCACATTATTAAAAATAAACTTGGAGCAATGATTTACTGAGGAATTATTTTTTTGGGAGAATGCTTTTGCAGGGAGTTCGCCGCCCTTCCTGCCCATACGGCACGCGCCTGCTATGCAGCTATAAGGCATTCCAATCTTAACTTAAGTCTTTAACTATGATGTTTCTGTAATACACAGCCCTGCTCTTTTCTAATTATTATAATTTCTTCATAGATAGACGGTTGATCTAGCCTGGTTCTACCAGACTCTCGTAGGCCTACTTCACTTCATTTCATTTCATTTGTACAGAGAGTCAGGACCTAATCAATTGACAAACGTTAACTCACTTGAAGGCGGGTGTCTGTTGAAGTTTAAAATGATTGGATCTGCCCAGTGCCACTCTGGATATGCCATAACCAATCGCTATCGTTCGTTTGGAGGACTCTCGCGCCTTCCTTGTATTCAAAATCAGTGCCGGCGGGAGTCTCGGGGAGGGGGGGGGCAGGCGGGATGGGGCAATATTTCCTGGTTGCATTCACTTGCAGTCTGACCTTTGAAACTCGCTTTTGTAAATGTCTTGTAAAAGCAAAAAAAAAAAAAAAAAAATGAGTTTTGAGCTGCCAACTGGGGTGGCAGCTGGGGTGGCAAGGCTTTTTTTAGGGTGGCAGTTGGCACCCCAGTAGATCCGCCCCTGCTCCAAGCCTGGGTTAGTTGTACCACGAAAGTCGATCTCTTTTAGCGTCGATGTATCACCATGGTGACTTATGCTCGCAACCAAACCTGTGCCCTATACCACGAAGCTCGCTGAACATACCCAGGCTTTCTTGGGAAAACCTGGCTCGACAGAGCCGCAACTCGCAATCAGAGTTAAATGGTACCACGAAGCTCACTTTAGATTCAATTAGTTGAACCAGGTTTTCCGCTTTAGGTTCAGTGCGCGTTCACGTGAAAGGGGCGTTTTTTGCGTCATTTTTCTCACCTTTACGATAGATCAAGCAGTCTATATGAGTATAAGTGAAAAGATTCTGCATATTGTCTGTAAAATAACTATGCCAAATGCAGAATTGTTCGCCATTAATCCAAATAGAATGATGATGATTTAAAAATCCATAAGCAACGTCCATCCTGCCTTATTCTATCATTTAGGGATTTCACTTTAAATACACCCTATTTAAGAAATGTATAGCATGTTTTCGACCGCTGCGAGGTAGCGGCTGTAGCGTAGTGGATTAGTATAAGACCCGAACGCCAGCGACCGGGCTTCAAATTTGCCGGTCTATCATCATGCATTTTACCCCCATAGATGTGGTGCCAGCACGGCCTTGAAAATATGGGTTCAAGTTCGAAATAAGCACAAAAATATAATTCCATAAACTTTAGTGAATAAGTATTCCATATGCATGAGAATTAGGACTTTTTAAGCTTCACATAAATTCGCGTCACTTGGGAGTCGAACCCCCCGCGCAAAAATTCAAGATTGACGCGCTACCTCCACTCTAGCACTCTGTCACTGAGACACAATGCGCAACAGTAGTCATTGTCTACATAAGGTCCAAAAGGACGATCAAATAACGAACACCCTCTGATGAGAATCTGTATCTCTCATGAAGAACCCCAATTTCGTTGTTTGCACAATGACAATAAAGTCTGAAATCTGAATATCGTCAGACAATGCCAAGGGATCGGTTCTGTCCCGTAAAACCCTTGTCTCCGGAGAAGTGCGCCGGGGTCCACGGGAACACCCACAAATGGTGACGCCATTGTCAGAGGAGGGGCTAGGAAGCTGCGCACGCCGATTTAAGTAGCCGATCTCCGGCTAGACTAAGGCCCAATCTCATTCCTTTGCTACATAGAAAATCTCAACCCTAGCCCTCGCTGTTGCGCGTTCACGCGCCGTGGAGTCATGTCCCAATACTGTTTAAATATAGCTTAAGGGGTAGGGGGGAGGGCTAACATCCCCTCAAAATTGAGATTTTCGATGGGCACCCTCAAAGCGATTCAGTTCTGACTTGCTCCCACAATACCTTGCGAGAAAACGGAAAATCAAGAAATATCCTAGACAAGATGGAGGACGAAAAGATGCGACAGGATTGGAAAAACACAAATGTAAGTATTTTCTCTGTAATTAACTAGTAATTATTTTTATTAATTATACTCTGCAGCCCGGCCGCGGGCTTCGAAGCCCGGCCAAGGACTCTCGGAAGATCGCGAAAGTCTGTGGCCGATTTTCGCGGAAGATCGCAAAACTACCCGGCCGACTTTCGCAGGCCGCCCGACCCCGGTTCTCGGCCGGGATGCATGCCCGATCACGGGCTCTGCATCCCGGCCGTCGACCGGGCTGCAGACCGGGCTGCAGACCGGGCTGGATATCATGTCGTATGATATCCAGATCTTCCATGTTCTAGTGACTCCAGGTTAAAAATAAGCTTTACTATACTAATATATTAGATTAGATTAGATTAGATTAGATTAGATTAGATTAGATTAGATTAGGCTTTATTGATCCTTTTGGGATGACTCCCTCAAGGAAATTGATTGTCCAGTAGCTTACAGAAAGAAACACAACACAATATTAAATTATATACAATATAAGATAAACAATACACTCTAAGATAACTATAAAAAGTAAAATAAAAATATCTAATATAGAAAGTAATTTTAGTAATATTATTAGTTATTAATTATTAATATTCTATAAGTGATATTATATATACACTAATATATATATTATATTAGTAATATTCTATAAGTATTATTATACTAATATATTACATTATATTAGTAATATTACATTGTTAATCAATGTATTTTTTGGCAGTACTATATTGTGTACATAGCTATTATATATTGTACATAACATATGGCCATATCAACCAGTTCTGGCATATAATTTCTGTTTCCTTCTTATTCGTTTTCTTTCAGGACTTCGTTGAGTCCACTGCCACCAGCCCCCCCCACCTCTCCCTCATGCTCCTCCACCACAGGCACCTCTTCCACCACCCCAGACACCCCTTCCAAGAGGAGAGTGCCAGGGGGCAGGCGAGGCATGAGGAGAGCGAGGCAAAGTTGGCGGAATGGTGGAGAAGATGTGATTCTCCACCATTCTCTCAAAATCTGAGAGAGAGAGTGTGTGTGTGTGTGTGTATTTTTAGGTGTGCGTGTGTGTGTATTTTTAGATGCGTGTGTGTGTATTTTTAGATGTGTGGTTCAGTGTTTCTTATTTAAATAAAGTGTTTCTTCTAAAGTGTTCTTGTTCTTAACCGATTATTATCTAAGGGTGCACTCACACTAGGCCATCTGTCCGTGGCCGTGGCCGTTTTAGCACCTAACCGTGCTCAAATCTGCCAGGGTGAGTGTGGCCAGTCTGGCTAATACCACAGTATTATTATTTTTTTAACACTTTATTTAAACATGCCAATTACAAAATATAAATACCATTTCAGGTTAAACATCTTTACAATGGGTCTTGCTCGTTGCCCGAGACAATGGCAGCCAGTCTGTCTCTTGTAACATTACCAGGGGTCTGGTTATCTGCTAGGGGGCACAGGGAGGCCATGATGTCGTCACAGGGTAGGGTTGTCCCATTTGGTAGGGGACCGTTAAGGGGTAGCAATGAGATTGAGCAATGAGGGTTAGGGTTGAGATGTAGGGTTGAGACAGAGCAAATGAATGAGATTGGGCCTAAAGGTGCGGCCACACCTGACGCGTATCTCGCGTAATTTTTACGCGAGATACGCGCGTAAAATGTTGCTTGACCATTTTGCGTCAAAAATTGTCGCATACGCGCCATACGCGCCATACGCGCCTACGTCACTCGCCTAGATGAGTCCATGTCCATGCAAGTGAACGGAGCGTTCCCTCTTCGTCATAACTATCAAACCAAACATCCTTCACATTCACCGAGCAATCATTATGAAAGTAAAATGCACATTTCTTGCTAAAAATGTTTCCATAAAAGCATTTAATGGCGTAACTATGTAACTATTTCCACCCAGAATAAAGAAAGTTGTCGGCCGTGGCTGCGCTGGAGTCCGAGGTAGGAAACCCAAACGCCGCCGTGTTTGGGTGATAGAGTTTAGATCAGGTTAGATTAAATAATCTCGGATATAAATAACAATAATCGGGTTAAATAACTTCACATGGTGTGTCTGGTGTGTTTCCAGCATTCGTAGTGTTGATCAGCAGATATATAGTCCGCCAAGACGTTGAGGTTGCTTAGTAACCAGAGACTGTCCATGCAAGTGAACGGAGCGTTCCCTCTTCGTCATAACTATCGAACCAAACATCCTTCACATTCACCGAACGAACATTATGAAAGTAAAATGCACATTTCTCGCAAAAAAAGTTTCCATAAAAGCATTTCATGGCGTAACTATGATACTATTTCCACCCAGAATAAAGAAAGTTGTCGGCCGTGGCTGCGCTGGAGTCCGAGGTAGGAAACCCAAACGCCGCCGTGTTTGGGTGATAGAGTTTAGATCGGGTTAGATTAAATAATCTCGGATATAAATAACAATAATCGGGTTAAATAACTTCACATGGTGTGTCTGGTGTGTTTCCAGCATTCGTAGTGTTGATCAGCAGATATATAGTCCGCCAAGACGTTGAGGTTGCTTAGTAACCAGAGACTGTCCATGCAAGTGAACGGAGCGTTCCCTCTTCGTCATAACTATCGAACCAAACATCCTTCACATTCACCGAACGAACATTATGAAAGTAAAATGCACATTTCTCGCAAAAAAAGTTTCCATAAAAGCATTTCATGGCGTAACTATGATACTATTTCCACCCAGAATAAAGAAAGTTGTCGGCCGTGGCTGCGCTGGAGTCCGAGGTAGGAAACCCAAACGCCGCCGTGTTTGGGTGATAGAGTTTAGATCGGGTTAGATTAAATAATCTCGGATATAAATAACAATAATCGGGTTAAATAACTTCACATGGTGTGTCTGGTGTGTTTCCAGCATTCGTAGTGTTGATCAGCAGATATATAGTCCGCCAAGACGTTGAGGTTGCTTAGTAACCAGAGACTCTGTCCATGCAAGTGAACGGAGCGTTCCCTCTTCGTCATAACTATCAAACCAAACATCCTTCACATTCACTGAGCGAACATTATGAAAGTAAAATGCACATTTCTCGCTAGAAATGTTTCCATAAAAGCATTTAATGGCGTAACTATGTTACTATTTCCACACAGAATAAAGAAAGATGTCGGCCGTATGCTTCTGTCCAAGCTCACTACTCTCTGCCAGTGACGTCGGGTCAAGCTCAACGCTGATTGGGCAACGCGGCTAATCGTCATGCGTATGAGCGTAAAAAGTTCAATTTTTTGAACTCTTGAAATGTACGCGATATACGCGCGTATAGCGCGTATTGCGCGTAAATATACGCGCCACATACGCGCTATACGCGCGTAAAATGTTGCTTATACGCGTGAAACGCGTAATACGCGTGTAAACCAATCGTTCCCTATGGAAAAAATGGCGATTTTATACGCGAAGTACGCGAGATAAGCGTCTGGTGTGGCCGCACCTTTAGCCGAAAAACTGCTCCCGACCAGGTTTGGTTGCGAGCATAAGTCACCATGGTGATACAGCGACGCTAAAAGAGATCGACTTTCGTGGTACAACTAACCCAGGCTTGGAGCTCAACATACCTCGCTAACCCTTTAAGCGAGCTTCGTGGTACAGGGCCCTGGTCGGGAGCAGTTTTTCGGCTTAGTCTAGCCGGAGATCGGTTACTTAAATCGGCGTGCGCAGCTTCCTAGCCCCTCCTCTGAAAATGGCGTCACCATTTGTGGGTGTTCCCGTGGACCCCGGCGCACTTCTCGTACAGGCGTCTCTCCGGAGGCAAGGGTTTTACGGGACAGAACCGATCCCTTGGCATTGTCTGACGATATTCAGATTTCAGACTTTATTGTCATTGTGCAAACAACGAAATTGGGGTTCTACATGAGAGATACAGATTCTCATCAGAGGGTGTTCGTTATTTGATCGTCCTTTTGGACCTTATGTAGACAATGATTACTGTTGCGCATTGTGTCTCAGTGACAGATGCTAGAGTGGAGGTAGCGCGTCAGTCTTGAATTTCTGCGCGGGGGGTTCGACTCCCAAGTGACACGAATTTATGTGAAGCTTAAAAAGTCCTAATTCTCATGCATATGGAATACTTATTCACTAAAGCTTATGGAATTATATTTTTGTGCTTATTTCGAACTTGAACCCATATTTTCAAGGCCGTGCTGGCACCACATCTATGGGGGTAAAATGCATGATGATAGACCGGCGAATTTGAACCCCGGTCGCTGGCGTTTGGGTCTTATACTAATCCACTACGCTACAGCCGCTACCTCTCAGAGGTCGAAAACATGCGATACATTTCTCAGGGTGTATTTAAAGTGAATTCCCTAAATTATAGAATAAGGCAGGATGGACGTTGCTTATGCATTTTTAAATCATCATCATTCTATTTGGATTAATGGCGAACAATTCTGCATTTGGCATAGTTATTTTACAGACAATATGCAGAATATTTTCACTTATACTCATATAGACTGCTTGATCTATCGTAAAGGTGAGAAAAATGACGCAAAAAACGCCCCTTTCACGTGAACGCGCACTGAACCTAAAGCGGAAAAACTGGTTCTACTAATTGAATCTAAAGTGAGCTTCGTGGTACCATTTAACTCTGATTGCGAGTTGCGGCTCTGTCGAGCCAGGTTTTCCCAAGAAAGCCTGGGTATGTTCAGCGAGCTTCGTGGTATAGGGCACAACTGACCTACAAAATGTAAATAAAAAACACATGTTGCTGAAAAAACAGGAACTTAAATAACCGGATCCCTTACAAAAGTATAGATAAGTGTGTGAAAATGTAAGAAGTAGAAGTAAAAAGTAGGCTGAAAAATAATTACTCCAGCAAAGTATAGATACCCAAAATTTCTACTTAAGTAAGGTAACAAAGTATTTGTACTTTGTTACTTGACACCTCTGCCTGTGTGTTACCTGTGTTCCCGGTGTTCCCTGTGTTACCCGTGTTACCTGCGTTACCTGTGTTCCCGGTGTTCCTTGCCTTTTGCGTTAATAAATTATCCTTTACCTGAACTGTCTGCTATTGCGTCCTACATGCCTGCCTGCCACCCGCTAACCGTGACAGAATGATCCGACCATCATTGGACCCAGCGGACGCTCTTTTTTGTTTTGCTCTGAGTTGGAGGATGTGTTGGGGCATACGTGCAGCGCTGTCGCTTCAAGGCCCGGGTTGGAGGGTGCCTTACCCGAGTGGGCAGTCGAGCTTCTCAACCCCACAGTTTTGTCTGTTTCCTTGTCTTGTTTTGGTGTGCTTCTTGTTTTACTTCGGTACCTGTCTTGTTTCTCCCGATGTCCGGTCAAGTTTCCCTCCTGTGTGATTACTGCTCCTTCCCCTAATGTGTTTCAGCTGTAACTCGTTGCGTGCCCTGTGTTTAGTATTTAAGCCCTTGTCTTTCCTTTGTTCCTTGTCGGATTATTGTAGTTTGTGGTGAGTTGTGTCCTGTGTGTTCCCTGTGTTCCCTGTGTCCCCTGTGTTCTCGGTGTTCCTTGCCTTTTGCGTTTATAAATTATCCTTAATCTGAACTATCTGCTATTGAGTCCTACCTGCCTGCCTGCCACCCGCTAACCGTGACAAAACCAAATCAAACTACAGTGACAACGGCCTAACTTATCCCGCCTCTTGCGAACTAAGACCCTACATCATATCCCTCTCCTTGCAAGCCCAACCCCATAAACCCCCCGTTGATTCTACTGGTCTAAACGACATCGATGTCCGCACATAAAGCATCCAGTGCAAATCACCCTCAGGGTTGAATCTCCTGATATACAAATTAGGCAAAAATGAGGAGGACATATGTGAAAACGGCTTTTAAGTAGAAAAATGATAATGCTTGCTTCATAACGTAAGGAGATAATTATTATCCTTGCTTCATTATGTAATAGGTGAACCAAAATGTTATAGGATGTAACATTATAGGCAAAATGTTATATTATGCGCTCATATTTGTTACATTATCGACTGGGGATCCAGATTATAACTATGGGTTTAATTACAACTAGAGGTTGAGCGGGCGCAACGTGCGCACGGATACTCTAGTTACTATAAATATGCAGCTTGCCATGATCATTGCACTTAACAAAGGAAATAATCAATAGCAACCACTCCAGCAACTTTGTTAGCCCCGTGACCTGGACTCAGGCCCATTGAAAAGAACAGGGCAAAAAACGTTGGCGTGTCACATGTTTAGAGCCGTTATTGTAAAACGACTACGTTTTCAAAGTTACACTACATTTTGGTGTGAAACTGGGTTTAAGGGACGCGGTCAGTTTCAGTATTTTTATTTGCTGAAACTGCTTTTCAGAGCGAGAGAATCACTGATTGACCAACAATGTCTTGCTGATCTTTAACGTTGCGTCTTGTGTTGAAAACTATGGTGCTTCACTTCCAGACATTGGTATAAGGGCTAGATACCCTTGGCAAGATACGTACGCTTCCATCGAAAGGGAAAGAAACTTGTTGATTGTGCTAAAACGATTGTGTATAAGGTTATAAGGTTGGTATAAGGTTTATACAACCCTTTGTTACAAAGCTTAGTTACACGTTTGCATCGAAAGAGAAAGATTTCTAAACTTTTCACTCCATGCGCTCTGACCATGTTTCATACAGGCTATATAAAAGTGGACAACATGAAAAACATTAATTAGGTTTGAATTTTTATGGGAAAATAAATAAACCGAGGCTACCAGTCACAAAAGTGCAACATAATAGTTGTCACAATGAGAATGGTCGCTCAACCCCAACCACCTGTCGTGATTGATATTCATGTTGACTGTTTGCTTCCCTGAATGAGTGACTGGTACTTTGCTTTAAATGTTGCTAACGCAAGGAATTGTGGGGCGGCTTTATCTCCTTTCCTTTTCATAAATCATGGGCCCAATTCGGAAAGTCAAATCTCCTAACTTCGATGTCTCCTTTCCTTAACCTTTGTGGAAAAAGTCGTCGGGTCAAGAGATGAAAAGGTGCTTTCTTTCGAACATAGGAAAACTAGACTCCAATTTTCCTAGCCGACGTCATTGTGCGAAGGCGAGTATCGCTAAACTCTAGCGTCTCTAGCGTGAAGCTACAATTTTCCGAAGATGGACTACAACAAGCGCTCTTTCGATCCATGCGTTCTTGTCGTATTGATTTCAATCAGGTTGTCGCCAACAGTGAGAATCATTTAGGTCCGACTTGGCCAACCGGAATATTTTATGCCACTTGAATCCCAATTCACATTTGAAAAAGGGGCTAAACTTATGTTAATGTTGAAATTAACTGCCCCCAGTAGTCTTTCTTAAATGTGAAGTGGGCATTTTATTTTCTTATGGTGTCAATTATGGGCTACGATAATAACTTGTTAAGGGGTATTCCATGAACCAAGCTAAAGGCAAAGCCAGGCTTATTCTGCTTAGCCTCGCTACTTTCAGCTAAAGTTCCGTTCCCTTAACGTGGGAACGGAATTTAAGGGAATCTCCGCTAAGTAACCATGCCAATTTATCCGACCAAACTAACCTGGGGCCGTATTCACAAAGCATTTTACCTTACCGCTAGGAGTGCTCCTAACTCGAGCTAAAACATTTTATGTAGGAGTTATTCACAAAGCCGCTGAGACCTACTCTTACTAAGGATGAATCACTAAGAATGAACTAAGAGTGACGCGCCGTTGCTATGGATTAGGTCAATTCTCGTGCACGAGATAGAACCGGTCAGTTCGGTGATTGGTTGTTCAGACGAGCCCACTAAATCACAGAAAAACAAGGAAATCGCCTAGGCTAGAAATGAATTCCTATTAAGTAGTTATAGTGCAGTTAGCAGAGTACACGCATGATGACAATTTTGTGCAGACCACGATAATGACGTTGTAGCCTGCACGTTCAAGAGAGAGAAAGCAAACAATAAAAATACGTAAATCTTTAAAGAAAATAAATGTTATGTGTTGACTGATTTGTGCCAAGGTGTTTACCTAAAATGTGTTTTCAAAGTGATCCCTAAATGCCAGTCCACTCGGTTCCACACGGCCAAATTCATTGTCATGTTGATCGCCATCATCATCATCATCATCGTCTGGCTGTGGAATGTTCCTCCACTTGCAGAGGTTGTGTAGAATGGCACATACAGTGATTACTGTGCTTGCCCTCTCTGGGGTGAGGCGTATTTCGCCGTGGAGGACATGAAACCGACGTTTCATCTGCCAAATTCCTCTCTCCACAACATTTCGTGTATGTTTGTTTGCTCTAGCATATATGGAGGAAATCAGTAAACAATAATAAATATGGATTCAACAAATAAAAGGCGTCAAAGAGCCAATACGATGTGTTTTACGCATAGGACTAAGCGTAATCTGCGTGATCACTTACATGTTATACTTTAACTGTGCTCCCGGTTGTGGATTGAGGTAGGGTGTCTAGAGCCACGTCTTGCATGTCACTGTCACCCAGCAAGTGACACCCAACTGGTACATCTCAAAAAGCTGCCTCAGACCGCTCACCATTAAAATGCGCGAATCATGGGTAGCTGAAGCTCCAGGCCACTTTGCATCAACATCCAGTAGGCTATGTTAAAATTTGCATCAAAAACAACCTGCGTGTTGATGGAATGCACTTTCTTCCTATTGACGAACACGTCCTCGTCTTTTGATGGCGCAATTATTTTTATGTGCGTCCCGTCAATAGGACCGACCACACCGGGCATACCTGCAATTGCCATGAAGTTGGCTTTGATCCTGTGTAATTGTTGAATGTCCAAAGGAAAGTTTATGGCACGGCCGACTGATGGTTGCGATATTTTTAAATCGTCGGCATTGCAAAGTTGCATTTCCCCTGTTGCTAAATAACGTAGTGTGGCCAAACATTTGGCATCCTGTTAGTTGGGGATGTTATTGCATCGCGCACTAACTCCACAACAAGTTTAATACCCTAACATTTCGTCTCACAGGTATTTTATGATTCTTTGTGAATAGGTCTTACTGAGTTAGGAGTCCTCTTGAGGACTTTTAAGCTCACCTAGACTTAGGTGCTACTTTTAGGCCTAAAATACTTTGTGAATTGCTCTTAGTGAAAAAAGTTAGGAGAGACACGCCCATTATTTTTAGGAGTTACTCCTAAATTCGCCAGTTAGGACCTACTTTTAGCCCTAAGATCCTTTGTGAATACGGCCCCTGGTCAGTAGCAGGTTAACTGTCAGGCTTACTTGATCGGTGTTTCAGAGAAGTCCCATCTGTCGGCAACAAGTGTACCATCAGAAGGTTCCGCCAATCCTAGTCTAATCCTAATCCATATATGAAGTACAAACAGCGTATATTTTCACTAAGGGTCTAAGATTAAATTATGCAAATGAAATAATTGAATGAATTGCTATCTTTTGTTATCGTGGATATTTTCTCAACATATTTTTATAAAAATCGGTGTATTCGATTGATATTATGAACCAGTAGTTGGGTGAGTGGTCTAGCACTTGCCCTGTGGTACGGGTGACCCGAGTTCGTGTCCTACGTCATAGAATCTTGGCGTTGGCTATTTTTTGTAATTCCCTTTTTGTCAGAGAAGGTAGGCCTAACAATTGACTTTGTATAATAAATATGTCTCACAATTTCCCTAGAACCCAAATATTACTTGCAAAAACCCATGGTAAAGTTTCAAATATTTTTATTGGAATCATTCTCATCACTCGACATTTATACGCAATAGGGAAAAGCTTCAATTTTACATTTTTTACAAGCATAATATAAAAGGTAAAGAAGATGGTAAAAAAGTAATAATGATAAATAAATGAATAAACATAAAAATACATTAAAAAAAAAGGAAACTGCCCATCTACCACCCCCTAACCTACCCATCCGTGCCAACGTGTGATTTTTATATTTATGTTCAAATAGTTTGTTGTTCGAGGAATGAGATAAAAGGTGACCATATTTTTGAAAATTGCTTCAATTCATCACTCAAGATAAACCTAATACGTTCTAGATGCAATGTGTCTGTTAAATCTGAAATCCACAGCCTAAATGGAGGAACTTCAGCACCCTTCCAGAATTTAAGTATGAGTTTTTTTGCTGCTATTAGTCCATAAGAGACAAAGCGTTGTTGAGAGGCAGTCAGTTTACTAAGTACCTCGGAATGCCCCAAAATAATCATTCTAGGGTCTGGCTCTAGTGTAATTTTCAGAGTATTGGAGAAGATTCTGAAAATTTCGGTCCAAAAGCTTTCGATTTTGGGGCAAAGAATAAAGCTGTGGGTTAAAGTGGCTTTATGGATCTGACATTTATCACAGAGGGGGGAAACATTAGGGAATATTTTATTCAGTTTGGATTTCGAGTAGTATAGCCGGTGTAGCACTTTTAAACTGTATTCGACAGTGTCTGGCATTTATGGAGTGAGTTTGAATATAATGAAAGCTGTCGTCCCATAGTTCATCAGGAATTTGTCTACAAGCACGCTTGTAGACCTCAGATGAAGGGGCATTAATGTTTTGTAGAACATTGTAAACATAGGATATCAACTTATCTGAATCCGCCTGTCTGTTAATACACACGTCAAGTTTATCTGGGCTGGTAGTGACGAAGTCCGGCAAGTGTGTTTTCACATATTCCCTGATCTAAAGATATCTGAAAAAATTATTAGAGTTTAATTTATACTTCTCCCGCAGATCTTGAAAGGAGGAGAAGGTACCCTTCAGGTAAAGGTCACCCATGGTTCTAATCCCTTTTTCCTTCCATTGGACTAAAGCACCGTCTAATGTAGAGGGTTTGAAGGAGGGGTTATTTACGATTGGGAGAAGGAAAGACATATCTCTTAAATTAAGAGTGGACTTCAGCAGCTTCCAGACCCGTATGGCAGCATGTATTAAAAGGTTATGATCATATGTTGACCTATTCAGTGATACTGGGGACATGACAATTGCACCTATGGAAAAAGGCAAGCAGTCCCCTCTCTCCATTTTTAGCCACTCAGAATTGAGGTCGGTGTCATCCAGCCAAAAATTACTGTTGTGATGAAAAACCCATGGTAAAGTTAATGTTAATATTAATGTTACTGATAGTGAAGCCTTGGTCACTTGACAGACAATGCAGCATGGAAAATTGTCAGCCACATAAATTCCATTCAGGTGAGTTTCTCAGCAGGCAGGCAAAACCACTTCTGTTGAGATAAATACTATGGTCGGTCAATTAAAAATATTCAAAGAAATACAAAAAATATATGGCAAGAGTTCTTTGATTTCTACAGTAATCCTGAACGCCGGATGTCTCGGTGCAAGTCTGACACGTTACCTCGAGACCATCTCCCTGATTACAAAACCATTGTCAATATTCAATTAAAATATGTCATGCTTAATACAGTAATGCATTCAACAGATGGCGTTTTTTTTTTTGGCCTCCCTGTTTTTATTAATGGTTACGGTGTTCCCTTTTTGAGTTATTATATGCTTGTACTCCTCATAGACCTCCACAAGCAGCTTCTGTTCGCCGCTGGATAATATCCCGCTCTGTCCTTTTCGGACATTTGATTCATGAGTCGACATTCTGGGCTGGTTACATATCTCATGAGCGAGCATAATCCACGATAATGTTAGCCTGGTTTGAACTAACCTGAGCAAGGTGCGGCTGAACTGGGTTGATGGAATGGCTTTAGCCTTGTCGTGTTGTTGAAGAAAGTCTAAACCGGATCGCTTTTAACTCACTTTATTTGTTAAAGTATTTCGGTATGGTAACTACGAAGCAAAAAGAGGGGAATTGTATTTAACAAGTATCAAGTAGGCGTGACCTATGTGACGCGTTGGCTGCGGCTTCCTCACCTGTCTAAAGGTGCTGCCATCTGTGGCTGGAGTAGTTATTGCAGCTTGTATGTTTGATCCTGCTCCCTTGTGGCTATGTGGGGGTAATGCAGCATATGTTTGATCCTGCTCCCATGTGGCTATGTGGGGGTATTGCAGCTTGTGTGCTTAATTTACGTAACGGCCTCAAGTGGAAGTTGGCGTTAGTTCTAACTGGGCTTAATCAACAAAGCGCCGCCTTCTTCAGCGACTTTGATGGATCACCCCTTTGGCCTTTTATGAGTTCTTTATTATCTTTAGGGTTTTCCATTTTGTTAGGCTAGTTTCTACAGCACATTGCTATTTTGTAGGTGCTATATAGACTACGAATAAGTTGACATTAATTGCCAAGTTAATCCATTTCCATCACTTTCAACTGTGTAGTTTCATGTAATTGTATTAGCTAAACAGCAATTAATGAGTTCCTTTCGATTCAAATAATTATGTTTCTGGAATCGGTATCCATATCCATCATTATAAATGTTCTTTCCTTCTCTCCTTTCTTCTGCTTTACCGCGTCTCTCCTGCGTCTTCCCGTAGAGTCGGTAAACATCATCGTTGGCCTGTTGCTTCAAATATTGCCGCAGTAAAGGATTATGGGATACCAATATCTCCATTCCTTTCGTAAAGGTTGGTCAGGTGTAACCTATGCTAAAGGTGGGTTAAAGGTTGGTCAGGTGTAACCTATGCTAAAGGTGGGTTAAAGGTTGGTCAGGTGTAACCTATGCTAAAGGTGGGTTAAAGGTTGGTCAGGTGTAACCTATGCTAAAGGTGGGTTAAAGGTTGGTCAGGTGTAACCTATGCTAAAGGTGGGTTAAAGGTTGGTCAGGTGTAACCTATGCTAAAGGTGGGTTAAAGGTTGGTCAGGTGTAACCTATGCTAAAGGTGGGTTAAAGGTTGGTCAGGTGTAACCTATGCTAAAGGTGGGTTAAAGGGTGGTCAGGTGTAACCTATGCTAAAGGTGGGTTAAAGGTTGGTCAGGTGTGTAACCTATGCTAAAGGTGGGTTAAAGGTTGGTCAGGTGTAACCTATGCTAAAGGTGGGTTAAAGGTTGGTCAGGTGTAACCTATGCTAAAGGTGGGTTAAAGGTTGGTCAGGTGTAACCTATGCTAAAGGTGGGTTAAAGGTTGGTCAGCTGTAACCTATGCTAAAGGAGGGTTAAAGGTTGGTCAGGTGTAACCTATGCTAAAGGAGGGTTAAAGGTTGGTCAGGTGTAACCTATGCTAAAGGTGGGTTAAAGGTTGGTCAGGTGTAACCTATGCTAAAGGTGGGTTAAAGGTTGGTCAGGTGTAACCTATGCTAAAGGTGGGTTAAAGGTTGGTCAGGTGTAACCTATGCTAAAGGTGGGTTAAAGGTTGGTCAGGTGTAACCTATGCTAAAGGTGGGTTAAAGGTTGGTCAGGTGTAACCTATGCTAAAGGAGGGTTAAAGGTTGGTCAGGTGTAACCTATGCTAAAGGTGGGTTAAAGGTTGGTCAGGTGTAACCTATGCTAAAGGTGGGTTAAAGGTTGGTCAGGTGTAACCTATGCTAAAGGTGGGTTAAAGGTTGGTCAGGTGTAACCTATGCTAAAGGTGGGTTAAAGGTTGGTCAGGTGTAACCTATGCTAAAGGTGGGTTAAAGGTTGGTCAGGTGTAACCTATGCTAAAGGTGGGTTAAAGGTTGGTCAGGTGTAACCTATGCTAAAGGAGGGTTAAAGGTTGGTCAGGTGTAACCTATGCTAAAGGTGGGTTAAAGGTTGGTCAGGTGTAACCTATGCTAAAGGTGGGTTAAAGGTTGGTCAGGTGTAACCTATGCTAAAGGTGGGTTAAAGGTTGGTCAGGTGTAACCTATGCTAAAGGTGGGTTAAAGGTTGGTCAGGTGTAACCTATGCTAAAGGTGGGTTAAAGGTTGGTCAGGTGTAACCTATGCTAAAGGAGGGTTAAAGGTTGGTCAGGTGTAACCTATGCTAAAGGTGGGTTAAAGGTTGGTCAGCTGTAACCTATGCTAAAGGTGGGTTAAAGGTTGGTCAGGTGTAACCTATGCTAAAGGTGGGTTAAAGGTTGGTCAGGTGTAACCTATGCTAAAGGTGGGTTAAAGGTTGGTCAGGTGTAACCTATGCTAAAGGAGGGTTAAAGGTTGGTCAGGTGTAACCTATGCTAAAGGTGGGTTAAAGGTTGGTCAGGTGTAACCTATGCTAAAGGTGGGTTAAAGGTTGGTCAGGTGTAACCTATGCTAAAGGTGGGTTAAAGGTTGGTCAGGTGTAACCTATGCTAAAGGAGGGTTAAAGGTTGGTCAGGTGTAACCTATGCTAAAGGAGGGTTAAAGGTTGGTCAGGTGTAACCTATGCTAAAGGAGGGTTAAAGGTTGGTCAGGTGTAACCTATGCTAAAGGTGGGTTAAAGGTTGGTCAGGTGTAACCTATGCTAAAGGTGGGTTAAAGGTTGGTCAGGTGTAACCTATGCTAAAGGTGGGTTAAAGGTTGGTCAGGTGTAACCTATGCTAAAGGTGGGTTAAAGGTTGGTCAGGTGTAACCTATGCTAAAGGTGGGTTAAAGGTTGGTCAGGTGTAACCTATGCTAAAGGTGGGTTAAAGGTTGGTCAGGTGTAACCTATGCTAAAGGTGGGTTAAAGGTTGGTCAGGTGTAACCTATGCTAAAGGTGGGTTAAAGGTTGGTCAGGTGTAACCTATGCTAAAGGTGGGTTAAAGGTTGCATCGAGAATCCAAAACATTTTTAGAATTTGAACAACCTTTCCTCCAAGTATTTCCGGGTCATCCTGTTAGGAAAGGAAATTTCCTGAGCAAAAAACAGAATATGTTGAGGCCTATGGTGCAGTACCCTATGCTAAAAGAGATATCAGGAAGTATTGAAACACTTTTACTTAGCATTTAGAGAATTCTACAGCTCTTATCGTGGCTGCCACTAGATACTTCCGGGTCATTTCACTCAGTTACTATCCTTCCTACCGTAGCCTAACAATCTTTTTGTCTATTTGTTTCATATCAATGTACATATGATTTGAACATGATTTTAAAAATTACATGTTAGCCGTCTGCCTTATTGAAATAGCTTACTACGTTCCTATGTCATAGAATCAAAAATATTTGTGTATTCTTTTTTGCATAGCAGTCATTTTATATACATATTGATGCATACAATTTTTGCCGCTATATGTTATGTATATATGTAGTCCTATGTTGAGTTGTTGATTTTTTTTATATATACACATAATATTGTGATATTGTGATCTATATCCATCCATTTCTCCCTTTGATTTGAATGAAGCCTGATGTCTGAAGGACCAGTCTACGGAGACTTTTGTACGGAGAGGTGTTTGGCCAATTATTAAAGCATATATAAACAGAGACATACATGGAGAACATGACAGCACCTTTTAGATAAATAAATTCCATTCAAAATAAATATTGCATTTTACATTGATTTTACTCCAACTCCAGTTCCTGATGTTATGATCATTTTAGGATAGAAAGAATAGACACGACCTTGTAATCAGAGGTTAGAAGGTATGTTTTAAAAAAAGGTAGTATAAGTCTATTCAAGCTAATCGAAAGTTATTGTTTTATTATAAAGGGAATCTGAACACAATTTCTGGACTTCTGTAATTATAGAAATGGAAAGAATAATGCAATATGTCATGCAAGCAACAAATGGCAGTTAATCACATTGAAAACACTTATGTATGAAATGTTTAAATTCTTCCTTTAGATATACTTTGATTTGATGTACAATTTTGGGCAGTAGGCTACTGTGTCTCAATTTCCATTTGATCTAGGCAAACTATTGAAACATTCAAACATTTTTGATAACTTGTGAAATGCACTGATCTATACTTCAAGTTTTTCTTTTTAGGTTCATATTTAAGAAATTAGGTATTGTTTTAACATCCCCAAAAAGCTGCACTTTTTTTTCTTTACAAAATGAAATGAATTATTTGATAACCATAACTACTGTTTTTGCACTGAATAATTACAAAAACAAGTATTACCTAAATAATATTTATATACTCAGTTCACTCTTTATTTAAATGCACTGCAGATAAAATTAATAGTATGATGTAACATGATTTCTCGATTGATCATATATATAATATTATTAAATTATACCATTGTATCAGAATTTGAGAAATTAACTGACTGTGTAACAACTGATTTGTCATTTCCTACATAAAAACATGCAACACACCCTGCTGTCTTTTATTTTGTTTAAGCAAGGTCAAAGACGAGACTGTCATGCACAATGTTTTCTGAATCTTAATGTTAGACTGAGGGTATTTGAAAAATAAAATATTTGTAGGTTTTATCATGAAAAAAAATAGCTTTGTTCAAACTACATCCATCTGGTGATATACATTACAAACTACCTTTGTGTCATTATATTTATAAAATGTATTAAATTAATTTTATAAAAATTGTCCACTGAAGTGCTTTCAATCCTTAACCACTTATTTACACGTGACATTGTGTCCTTTTAATTTTTTTTCCGCTATACTAAGGAGTATATATTACTTCCTCTCGTTCACTGCACTTCTTCAATTGGCAGTAGTTTATTGCACGCCTTCTGTGCGGGAATGATTGGAGACCATTGGTGGGCGCCTGTTTCCCCTCATGCCCGCTCCTCTAACTCCTGAGGGTGGTCCATCAATCTTGTTTTGTTGGATCCTTAAGACTTCTTTCCGGTTCTGAGCCCTGACTTCTTTGTTCTGGATCTCCTCCACCACCCGGGTGGGGAACCAGCCCCTCTCACTATCGTGGAGCCTCTCACCCATCATCCAGCCTAGGAGAGGACAAATATCGGTAACACTTTATAATAAGGTGCCATAATAAATAGCAAACTAGCCATTACCTGTTTGGCACAAGTTAATAGTTTTTTCATCAATAATTACATTTTAGTTGTCTGCATAACTCTAACCCAACCCTAACACACGACCCTAACTCTAAGACATGGCCCTAACCCTAACACACGGCCCTAACCCTAACACTGTGATCAGTGAAAAACAATTAACATGTGCCAAATATATATTTTAGTAACAATTAATGAATATTAGCAAAGGGTTAGGTAATGACTAATTTGCTATTTATTATGGCACCTTATTATAAGTTAAGCGTTACCCAAATATCTGATGAGGATCTTCAAACAAAAGCTCATGAATAGGAGCATTGTTTTTACTATGCATTGCTAATACAAGATGGCTGAGATTTTGTTAAATATATGGCAGCTATTAAAGCATATATGAACATATTAGCACATCATTCTGAAGGGTAACTTAATTAATAATGAATCTATATAGATCAAAGTATGTGCAGTGTATCTGTACCTGTATGTTGTCAACAAATTGGCTGATCAAATTTCAATGTGTGGCTGAAATGTGATGTCTCAATATCACTCAAATCGACCTTGGGTGTAAAGATAATAATAACTTGAGACCTGAATTAGAGGCCAAAACATTTTGGTCGAGGTAGGAATCAAACAGGTATTGCACTCTCAGAAAGCGTTAGCACACATTGGCACTGCACACACCGTCATCTGTTCTCTCCAGGATGTTCAAGACGTCTGCCATCTCAACAGAGAGCTCGTCTGGCTCCTGAGCTGTGTAGGACTGAATACACTGGACCTGAGGAGAGTCTGGAATAGATAGCATACAGCTTAAGTCGCTTGTTTTCAAGAATGGATATTTTTATATGTATATATATATATTCATACATGTTCTTACTGAAGAATCCTTTCCTATCTCACCTGGTTGATGAGCACTTGTAGACATAAAGCGTGTGCGCCGATGAGGGGTCAGAGCACATATCCACCGGTGCTTATCACTCCTATTGATTCCCCCAAAAAACAGTTAAGTTGTTTAAACCTGCTTCAATTTGCCACAGCAATTGATCCATTCACAATTAAAAGGAGAAACTATTAAATGTTGATATGGTTGATTTCACAAATCTTCCATCTGCGATTAATGAAGTACATATTATGCTATAATCATTATCCTGTCGTTAACGTGGCTACAGGCAAATTATGTTCTGACCAATGAATGCTCTTTGATCAGATCTCTTATTGCACTTACATGCTGGTGGTCTTCAGCATGTAGCTGACCTGCCGCTCTTCTTGGTTTTCCAGGAGCTTAAGATTAAATATGTTTGCCAGTTGCTGACCCTGGTCCTCCTGATCTTCGGTTCTCAACATTGCACGTGTGCAAGAGTCAAGAACCTGAAACTTATCGCCGCTGAAATGAAAAATACCATTTAAGAAGGATTTGAGGTTTCAACCCTAACGACAGATATGCTGTGTACAATGAAATAGAGGGAATTATAAAAAAATATAAAGGACCAATAGGAAAACCAACAAATTACCAGCTGATCTTTGAAGAATCTTAAAGATAACTTAGAGATTGTATACAATTTGTAATATAAAGATACACATTCACTGACTGAATACAAAAACAAGAATCATCAAACAATGTACATGATCAGAATAATAATCATAATCATAACTAGGACTGCAAGCAGTCATGAAAGGTATTCACAGTCCAAGCACTGCCTGGCCCGGCAACCGCCCTTTTAAAGCAGATCACGGGAGCAGTCAATGCTCCTAGACGCAACTATGCCTCTGAGGGTCATTGTTCTTTGGCACTGGGTCTTTTTAACGCCCGAAAACACACACACACACACACACACACACACACACACACACACACACACACAAACACAGATTCACACACACACACACACACACACACACACACACACACACACACACACACACACACACACACACACACACACACACACACACACACACACACACACACACACACACACGCACAAACTTTGCCATTATGGGTCCAAGTTGAAAAAGTGTTCAAATTAAGGCATGTCAATACAATTTTTATGGATCTGGACAGCAGTGCTGATCGACATTTTCCGAGAGCCGAGTTACCGGGATACCAATATGCATTAGAAATCGGCAAACTTTCACCATGTCATTCATCCTAGACAGAACTATTTATCTGATAGGGTTGTGAAAAGAATTTATAGTTACACTGTTACATAGTTACACAAACAATATATAATAGCACTAACCTTGAGTTGCGTTTTGTAATAAGTAGCAGATTATTGAAAAGAAACAAATAGACAGGCTGATATAATTTCCGACTTCGAATGGTTCGGGTGCTCTTAGGCCCAGACATTTGCTGCACCTCACCCTTCTTGAGCAGCCAGCGGGAATGAGAGATGATTGGTACAGACTGCCAAAGTGGAAAATTAAGACACGAAAGTTGACTTGGAAGAAATTTGTATATTCATGTTCTCTATGTGTCCATTTAGTATTTCTGAATCATAATTCTTAATTTCTTAATCATCATTTCATGACAGAGCTTTGATAAGGTCGGACTTATACCTTGCACTTAAACTCAAGTGTTTTCTCAATGCTGATAAGCTCCTCAGTGCGACTCATTTTCCTTACACCCTCATTACAGTCTTTCACAATCTGTGGTAAACAGAATCATTATCAGAACCTACTATTCGGAAAGTAAACGTATGATTACAACATAAAATGGCTGAGCAAAATGTATACAAATATGTATTTTGGGAGGCTATGTGTCGATGGAACAACCTAATTAATTGTTTATACGATCCAGAAGATACAACATCATGATTTAATGTGGACAGGTGTAACAAACCCTAGGACGTATTTTAACTTAATGTTATATCTATCACATGATACACAGGTAATTAGCATTCACAAGCATATTACACTTTTCGAACCCAACCCAAGACCAATCGGTCACCTGCTCCAGCTCCTTGTGTGCCTTAATTGCATTTGTTTCCCTTTCAGAGTTTTCTTCTACTTTTTTAAGGATATTCTGTACCAAGAAAGAATGTAACAGAACAGAACCAGTCAATGTATGCATTAGAAGCCTTGTAATGGGCAAGAACAATTGCAACTGTTCAGATGTGCATGTAGGTATAGTATATAGAATCTAGATAATATTTGAAATAATACTTTAATATTTTCATATTTTCCTAACCCTAACCCCATAATAATAAATTGGTCAACCAAAAGGTAAAAATGGTACTAGCTTTTGGTAATAAGAAGATAAGATAGTACTTAATGGTAAATACAGCACCCTTGTTCAACATATTCAATCTATTTGATTACATATTAAACAATTCATGCATTTCTATTTCTTAGATTTATAGTCCTGGTTACAAATCAATCCTTTTAGTCAGTAGTATTGCTGCTTCCAAGCAGCGTTATAATGTTTGAACATGTTTGAACTTGATTGCATGTCTTTTCATTGAATTGGAAGTATCTTGAGAGTGCACTGACCTGAACAAGCAGTTTGAGCCTTACGATCCTCTGGAAGGGGAGAATGAGGAAGGAAGTGAAAGATAGTCCACGCAGACAGGGCAATTTCTCCAATGACGTAATGGCATCACGAAATGCCACATTTTCCTGTCTATACAATGCAAAGATATGCTTAGAAACAAATCTTTAAACATTAACAAAACAAAACTATTATTCGACAAACATTTTTTAAGCCTAAAGGGAGCAGACACACTATTCCAACATCGCCCTATACGTAAAACCATCAGTATATTTTCCTATAACCATAGTATTATAGTGTCAGTATCAAGCAGTATGCAAGCCATTGTTTACATGTGAATCTGACGACAGCTGTAGCTGTATATGTTGATATGATATCATTCAAAGCAATAAGGAGTCAATGCAATGGAAACAACCACTATTCAAATCAATTAGTGTATTTAGAGAATACATTTATGTAAAACAAAGCGATGCTGAATAGACGAGGTTCAGGTTTAACTGCAAACACAGATAGTTAAAAGGGTTAAGCTAACATACAGTAATAATGTCAAAGGGCCAAGAAAAACAATGTACCAGTTCAAATTCAAAGAAAATATTTGGTTTCATAATAGTATAATAGGTTAGCACAATTATCTTGAAAATGGTGAGGAAAGCCCTTAACTTCATCCATTCTGGAATGGTTAGTGGTGAAACGCTTTCAAGAAACTACCCGTCTGAAGGGAACATTTTCCACATTTCATTATAGATTAAAGGTCGCTTCTCTGCCAAACCAATCAATGAAGCATGAAACTATCAGAACACAGATCAACATTTTATGAAAGCCATTAATAATACTCACAATATTCGTCTATATGTTTTTTCCTGGTACACCTGATTGACAACATAGGTGTTGAAAACGTGGAAATGCTCAGTAGCATGTTGGTGGACGATGTCACACACATCTGAGATCAAGATAGACTGCTCTATCCTGTTCTCTAGGTCTATGAGGAAGCTGGGATGAAAAGTGAAAAAGAGTGAAAATTCTTTCTCATTACCAATCCAATTATTTGATTAGTGTTTTTTTAAGATATTTAAAATCATAGAAGACATTTATATTGATATTACTATTTTTACAATGTAATTTTTTATCATCATTATGACAGAATATACTAAACAAGTTAGGGTTAGTCTTTTTGAACGCCTTACTCTCATCCTAAAGACTTACCTAATTGAAGATGGGATATAGTATCCCATCTGACCAAGTTATTAAGAAGAAAATTACAGGTCAAATTGAACACTTGTGCCTGACCAACCTTTCACTGGCTTTCACCACTTCCTTGATATTGGAGAACAGGAAGTGCATATCTGAGTTGCTCAGGGTGTTGGATAAAACAGGATTATGTAGAAAGGTGGTCTCCAAGATCTCCAAACTTTTGTAGTAGGACGCTTCTGAGCTAACAAGCTCAAACATGGCCTAGATGAAATGACATTAATAAACAAAACACAAAAATTAAGATAAGGGAAGCTGTTTTGATGGCTGAAACCACAATAGCTAATCAGTTATTATTAAAGTAAGATCAGCTCTAGTAACTTCCTAATCACTGTAACCTTCCACTGGACATTATTGCTCTACAACTCACTTCCTGCATGATGATCTCCTTCTGTGAGAGTTCATTGAGCAGGCTACTATTCTGTACAATCGCCAGGTTTTGCCACAAGCTCATTGGGTTAATGCTGTTCCTCAGCTGTAGCTGCCCCACTGGTGGAGAACTCATGCTTGATGACAGCCCTCCGGATGCTTCTGCTTTGACAGTGAGTCCATCGCGTTGTCGGCGCAAGTCAATTTCCTGCTGCTTGGATGTGTCCCGGTACTCTTGGTATAGGAAGGCTAAGGTACAATGACACGGAGAGTTTTTTTTTTTAAAACATATGGGCAGGCTCAGCATCCATACAGCCTGAAAAACTGCTTTTGTACTGTGTAGAGTTCTACAGTATACATTAAAATCATGTGGGGTTGAATACAAAGATCCTTGGATATTAGTCTTGAGTGTTAGATAGGCACCAAAGATTAATGTCCAGGCATGTGTGTTTAAAAGACCCTGAGGAAAGCAAGTCAAAGGCCAGGTACAAATGTTTTCCTACTCATCCATCCGAGTCCATGAAGAGGGAAGAAATTCTGTTGCATAACATCCCTCATAATATCCTGCATGTGGCCTCTGTGGGTGTATTGCTGGAATAAAATAAACTGCATGTTGCCATTGTGGGTGTTAGGGTTAGGGTGCCATAAATTACATAACAGATGATAGCGGTGTGCACATTTAGATGGTAAATATGTTTCAGTATTTACACTGGACACAGAGATCTCACACCCACTTTATGACCTTTTTTCACACACACATCCATTTTATTTTGTCTACGATTTTGAGGGATGAAACAAATGTTACAATTATCTATTACTTTATTTATATTACTTTATTACTTAATTTCTATTGCTGGCTTTTGAATCCTCACCAATGTTTTTGACGATGTTGAGGCTGTGGCCGGACTCTACTTTCGCCTGAGGGCTTCTTTCATTAATCACCATTCTAAGTAGAAATTACAAAAATGCATGATTACCATAATAGTAGAGATGACGAGTCTACATTTCCTGTAATCCAACTAATGATCGCTACATAATTAATAACATTATTCAACTTTGAAATTTAGTGCTTTTTACATTTACATTGATATTATAACAACATTCGCTTCTGCTGAATTCAGACAAAAAAAGATATTTGTTTAATGGTCTTCAATACAAGCATGTATTCTAATCACTTGTTAATGTTTATGGATATATATTTCATTATAACTGCCTAACTTTTACTATATATCGTAAGAGAATTAATAGCTGTACAAATATGTTCTGGAGAGCCATTACAATGGACAACAATCACATTTCATCCTTACCCTGGATTAATGCCATCTCCCTCTGCTGTCTCAAAGCCAGGTTGCAGAAATCCTTTAGAGTCCCCATGGGTTTCTTGTACACTGCAGGCTGCAGCCGTATACTTTGAGAGTCCTTCCATTTTGTGCTTGTCTATGTTTTGTATTTTAGGTAAAGGCTGGTGAGCTATATTGCCTCTGTGCCCACCGTTTGAGGCATAGGCCACATCTCTCTGTGGTCCTCCTCCTCCTCCTCCTCCATCTCCTTGTACAGGATTCCTGTCATGAGGGGAGCGCAGGCTTTTAGACTCTCTATTGCCAGGCAACGGTACAATGGAATGGCTGAGCCGCGTAGAATAAGGGAAGCTGAATAAGATGTCAAAAACCTGGCCAAGATCATGTTTCATATACAAATAAATGTGTCATAATTCATCTAGAATAACAAGAATGACACTTAAAATGTACACTCAAAATCGATCCATCGAAACAGATCATCCTTTTATTTGGTAAGAATTTAAACGAAACAGTCTTGAACCCTATGCTTGCACCTTTAACCGAAGTGCTTGAGATTTAAATGTTGAATGTATATGAAGGTTATGTAGCTGAATGGTGTTTTAGGAAGGCTTACCTCCTTGTAATAGGTGCCTGAGGTTTTCTTGGCTGCACATTTAAGGATTTAACTCTGCTCACCGCATCTGGTTCATAGACAGCCTTGATAGAGCCTGAGGCTGTAAGAAGAGAGGGAGAAAGAGAAAATAATATAATAAACACAATAGATAAGTCATAGAGTGACGAGTCAATCTAACAGATCGTCATGATAATAATAATTCTTTAAGAGAAACAAATAGTGTCTAATAGGAATTGTTAGCAAGAGGAATTCAATTGTCTCATTTGGTGACCAAAATAATACTATTGTGCAGGATGGTGTGGAGGGTGCAACCTACGTACATCGCCTGACCTATATCTGCTCAAATTACCTGATGTGAATTCACTGTAGTATTTCTGCAGTGGCTTTTAAAATAGTCTGCTAAATAGTAGTCAAAAATATTAGCTTAATATATTTCATTACCTGCTAACCGCATTAAGTTAATTAATGAGGCAGGCATTCAAAGGTTCAAAAAAAAAAGGTTCAAAGGTTTTTTATTCGCCATTTGTGCATAAACCAGACAGTTCATACACATTGGAATTCTTGTGCAGGGCTTCCCAAGTCGAGTACAGTATTAATACAAAGAGATCGAGAGAGAGAGAGATCGAGAGAGAGAGAGAGAGAGAGAGAGAGAGAGAGAGAGAGAGAGAGAGAGAGAGAGAGAGAGAGAGAGAGAGAGAGAGAGAGAGAGAGAGAGAGAGAGAGAGAGAGAGAGAGAGAGAGAGAGGCACAATAAATAGTAATAATAAAAAATATATAAAGTTTTAAAAATTGAGATAAGGACAAATTTAAATTTAAATAGTAGTTTAGGTAAAGTACAATTCTATACTACATCAGTGCGGTTAGTTTTATTACTTTTTTTTTGCTAACAAATGGAAATCAGACACATCAGGTTGTCTGGCTTTCCTTTTAGAAGATACACTTGGCCACTATTCGGTCTGGAGGTTCAGTTTGCTGGCGATGCAAGTGTAGCAGTAGCAGAGAACTGCAGGGGAAATGATGGTATGGCTGCTGAAGTGAGCGTCAAATATCAAATATTCCACGTTTTCCGAACAGGATTTGGAAATAATCCTGCAGTCCGTGCACCAGGAGTGTTTGATGTAGATGACCGTTCCACCTCCCCGGGTTTTACCGCTATCCCTAGCGCTCCGGTCCCCCCTGAAGACCGTATATCCGTCCAGTGTCACAGCCTCGTCAGGTGACTTTTCCCCAGCCATGTCTCGCAGAAACTCAACA
This sequence comes from Gadus morhua, assembly GCF_902167405.1. Lineage (NCBI taxonomy): Eukaryota > Metazoa > Chordata > Actinopteri > Gadiformes > Gadidae > Gadus > Gadus morhua. The sequence goes on from NC_044063.1 coordinate 32,182,651, forward strand.
AGGTTCAATCCCGGAAGTCCTTCTGCGTGGATATCCTTCCTCCCTATGCTGGCCAAATGCCCGAGCCTTCGCTGCACTCCTCCCCATCCACCGCGTCTCCGCTACGGGCAGTTGGGTGGGAGAGCTGCCTGCCGGTGGTTGGCATGGCGATGCGATGAGTAGCTCCGGGTAATCGCTCAACGTACTCGGGTCAAACAGGCCAGAATTACTGCGCTCTCTCCGTATCAGTAAGTTCGCCCGGTCGTATGTGATGTGTAGGGACAGTTTGATTGCCATAGTCGGCACTAAAAAGCGAGAAAAACATAAAAGACGCAACTTGACTATGGGGAGCTCCGCGACGTCGCACACAGAGGAGCGCCATCACCATGGAGACATGGTGACATTCCAATTAGTCATTGCTTCAATTGCTGCTCAATTAAGCATATTTAGTAATATAGCGCATATAACCAACATGGTCTCACAGGAATCCGTGAAATGACTACGGTCGGACGCTTAACTCGAAATCCGTGGCCACATCACGGAAACACGCCGATATCCGTGTGTGAGCCACGGAATAACAGTGTCATTTCCTTGCATTGGAGCAAATTCCGTGGCCACATCACGGACAATTGAAGTGATTCCGTCAGACCACCACGGATTTTGAGTTAAGCCCCCGCTGTGGTCAAATGTGGCACACACACAGATTGAAACGGGAGCACACACACAGATTGAAACGGGAATCTGTGTGTGTGCCACAGAATATCATTGTCATTTACTTGCATTGGAGCAACTTCCGTGGACACAACAAGGACAATTTAAGTGTTTCAGTGAGACCACCCCGGGTTTTGAGTTAAGCCCCCGTAGTTGACTCGCTCGTTGAAACGGGGATCCGTGTGTGAGCCACGGAACATCAGCGTCATTAACTTGCATTGGAGCGAATTCCGTGGCCACATCACGGAAATCGGCGTGTTTCCGTGATGTGTCCACGGATTTGGAGTTATTTGTCCGTAGTCATTTCACGGATTCCTGTGAGACCAGTTTGCATAAAACACAGCTTTGGGTTTAGTCTTCATGAAGAAATGCAAATGATCCGAGTTTTTTTATAAGAAATTGTAGGCCTACAATTGTTTTGCATAACAAATAACTGCTGCTCATTATCATGAGTCACAACTCCCTCTCTTGCTCAACAGAGTTACAGAGCATGTTCACACCACACTGTGTCTGTCGAGACACACACGCACGCACACACACACACACACACACACACACACACACACACACACACACACACACACACACACACACACACACACACACAAACACAGTTTAGGGGAAGACTTAAAACTTCCTAGTTGGTTAATTGCAGCTTTAATAGGAGAGGTTAAAGGTAGTACAGCACTTGAACATTCTCTTGGGTTTTAAATGTGAAACCTGTTCATCAAGTTAGATACACTTAAATTCACACAAAACCAGCTGTCTGACAACCCTTTGTTTGCTTTACACCAAAACCTGCTATGGGCCAAAACAAAAGAGGCAAACACAATGCCTTGTCAATGCATGAAACAGCGAAATGACAGGATGATTAGCACCACCTACAAAGGTTGCAGAAGCTATGCATATGAAAAGATCTTATTACCCCAGCAAGGGTGAACGTGAACTTCAGTGTGGAGGTGTGTTGGCAGCCAGCTGGATGACTACCAAACAGGTTTGATTTGGTGGAGTTTCAGTAAGCCTTCCCTATATGCTCCCAGGTGTACTTTTGCTGATTTTGTACACCAACGTATAACATAACGTTATGTTATGTCATAACATTACGTTATGTTATGTTATAACTTAACGTTATGTTATATTTTAGGAGTTGGATACAAGTAGCTACTGTTGACCAAAAATGTTACTTACTCTGAGAAGATTCCGATGAAGGCAGGCGCTTCTTCCTCATGGAGCGGTAAAAGCGTGAGTTTCTACGAAGGTTGTCCTTCTTGAAACCAGATGTATTGTCCTCATCATCCTCTTCTTCATCATGGGTTGTCTGTTCATTCACTGCTATGGGGATCGTGGGGATTTCCTGTGATGATTTTTTCCCCAACACTCCCTTGAGGAAGGCATTCATCGCAGCAGTATCAGACCACTGAGGCTGGCCCTTCTCAAGAAGGAAATAGTTCCGTTGAAATTCGAAAAAACGTTAAAGTTTAGAAATCAGCCACAATCAAGGAAAAAATCCATTGCTTTTGATAATAAGTCCTGATAACAAGTCACCCGTTTGAAAGATAAACTATGATATAACACAAAAATGAAACACACAACAGCAGCCGTCTAGGGAAGCTGTTTGTCCACCTCTCTCACTCTTTCTTATCACCATTCCGATGTTGACACACTCACTAAGGAGTGTTAGTTAACCTTTGGAAGTACTCTTCCTACCTGCCTTTCCCTAAACTGCAATTACATTCATGACACTTGCATTCTGCTTTTTGTCCCACCCTTATTTTTGCCACTCCCTTCATTCAGTTCCCACCCACTTAACACACACTCATGCACGCACATTTCCACACACACACACACACACACACACACACACACACACACACACACACACACACACACACACACACACACACACACACACACACACACACACACACACACACACGCACACACACGGTCTCTATTTGGGACTGAATTACATTCCTGAGCTGAGCCTGGATTTACATGCCAGCCTACTTTTTTTTCTTGCATCGAAGCTTGCCTGGGTGTTACTGATGACAGAAGTTAGTCCTATTTATTTGACAATGTTTCTTTAATTTACTTAGTCAGAATGTTTGTGTTGGCTAGTCCCAAACCTGAACACACATAACATTTTGATGCATTTTAGTTAACAGTGCCAGGGGGGGTCTAAAGTTGTAAACTGCAAATTCAGAGAATGTTTGAGAATAATTATCCCAAATATTTGATCAAAATAAAATATCAACCACTATCTGCCATAGTTTTCAGTAGTGTTTCCAAAGGGATTTTGAATGGTTGGAAAGCCCTTCCACGGCCTTTTTCCTTCCGTTCCGTCCTCTTAAGCCGAATCAGATGATAGCCAGCACAATACACCACCCAAAGCTACCGTCAAGACATAGGGCTATGTGTTTGCCTATTTCAGGGCATAGCCACAGCATGACCTTACTACAATCTTTACTGTTTCATTGCATCATAAAGTTGTCCTTGAAGGTGTATGTTGTATGATGTGTATGTTGATTCAGTATTGCGTCCTTATAAGGCTTGACTAAGCGTCAAATATTGTCTCTTCCCCGGCGTCATGCTCAAGACCCAAGAAGCTTCACCTGCGGAAGTTTTGCGGTGCCATGCCGTAATTCCGACGCCTCGTTGTTCCGACGTCTCAATGTTCCGAAATATTTCCCATTAGATCGACATGCCACTACGCCGACGGTTCAATGTTCCAAAAACGAAACCCATTGGTCCGAAGGTCCGTCAGTCCGACTTTTCTAAAAGGAGGCGCATTAGGCCGACGGTTCAATATGCTGAATAGGAAAAAGAGTTGTATACCTCGCTCGCTCCCCCTCTCTCTCACTCTCTCTCTGTCTCTGTCTCCAAAATACAACGTAGGCCTACATATCACGTTCACGATGAATTTTGGAGGGCAAAAAGACAACGCTTCACTTCATTTCGACACGGTGTTGCAGCACCATGGACAGAGAGCGGAGGTCTAATAATTCTCAACACGGGCACACACACACACACACACACACACACACACACACACACACACACACACACACACACACACACACACACACACACACACACACACACACAGTGAGAGTGAGAGAGAGAGAGAAGGAGCGAGCGAGGTATAAAACTCCTATTCGGCATATTGAACCGTCGGCCTAATGTATGGAAGCATATATGTAGCAAAATTCAAATGGCAATGCAATTTGCAATTTCATAATGTAATTTGTAATGTGTATTTTTATATGCAAAGTGACAATGCAATCCTCAATTAAAATTGCAAAAGTTATAACAATAAAAATACAATAACATTGTCAAATTCTTTGAGTTCCTTTATTCAAATTGAAAAGCTATAGCGTCCCCGTGATTGCAATCCACTTCGCCACGCTCCATGTGTTGCGATATTCAAATGACATTTCAATCCGCAAAACGGAATCCAAAGAGGAAATCCAAAGAGGAATCCCAAGAGGAATCCAAAAAGTCAATATGCAAAGTGGCAAACGTATCAGCCAATCAGCGTCTGGGCGGGAACTACGTCACTTTCTATTGTCTCCAAGGGTATCTCCACAGCTGAATGACCGGGCACCAATTCGTAATGAGTCGTGATGTGGGGATACATAGTAGTCCAGCAGAGGTTGAGCGGAGGGAGCGGGAGGGAGTGTATTCTTGGAGGAGGTCCCAGAGGTAACTGGGGGCTAGGTTGTGGAGAGCTTTGTAGGTGAAGAGTGGGTGAAGACGGTGGGTCTCCCGACCCTATGTTTCGCACCCAGTGCCTGTAGCACTTGGGAAATCTTTGTGTTTACCACACTGGCGTCAAAACGTACCAGTGAGGATAAGTCGTCTATCCTATCTCCCAGAACACGCACTCTATCTACTGCATCTGTGTCTTCAACAAGATTGTTCTCCACATCATCGGCCAAACTTCGGAGCGTATCAATAATCTCCATTGGTGACCATGGACCTGACACATACGAACTACAAGTGAACAAGGAAATTACGAGCAAGTGACGTAGTTCCCGCCCAGACGCTGATTGGCTGATACGTTTGCCACTTTGCATATTGACTTTTTGGATTCCTCTTTGGATTCCGTTTTGGATTCCGTTTTGCGGATTGAAATGTCATTTGAATATCGCAACACACGGAGCGTGGCGAAGTGGATTGCAATCACAGGGACGCTATAGCTTTTCAATTTGTATAAAGGAACTCAAAGAATTTGACAAAATGTTATTCTATTTGTATTGTTATAACTTTTGCAAATTTAATTGAGGATTGCATTGTCACTTTGCATGTTAAAATACACTTTGAATAACGTATTTACAAATTACATTATGAAATTGCATAATGAATTGTCAAATGCATAATGTAATTCCAAATTGCATTGCCATTTGAATTTTGCTACATATATGCTTCCATACTAATGCGCCTCCTTTTTGAAAAGTAGGACTAACGGACCTTCGGACCAATGGGTTTCGTTTTCGGAACATTGAATCGTCGGAACAATGAGGCGTCGAAATTACGGGCAGGCCCCAGTTTTGCAGTGTGCTACTTTTTATTCTCCCTGTTCTTAATACTTTATTCATGCACATGAATAATTATTGATGTGAGAGTGTGTGTGTTTGTGTGTATATAATTATAAATATATGTGTGCGTATGCCTTAGATCCCCCTTTTTATTTACTTTTATTCAGTTATGCCCTTTATCTTTTACAAAAGATATGTATTTATATCAATGGAACATCAGCGTCCCAGTTAATGACGCTGATGTTCCGTGGCTCACACACGGATCCCCGTTTCAACGAGCGAGTCAACCACGGGGGCTTAACTCAAAACCCGGGGTGGTCTCACTGAAACACTTAAATTGTCCTTGTTGTGTCCAGGGAAGTTGCTCCAATGCAAGTAAATATGTATTTATATCAATGCCCCCCCCGGACCAACCGCAAAAAATTTAAAAAATATTATATAACGTAATAACGAGCACAAAAATGTATGGGACTTATTTTAACATGCAATATGTTTTAAACCTGTACATACCGTATTCCTTTATTCTATGAACCACTTTTAACTGACAGATGCGATACCTCTTGCTCACCTGTTTTTCATCCCCTAGGGCGCACATCTGGAATACAGTTTTTCATAATTGAATGCCATTTACTTGTATGGTTCTATTGTTTTGTCAACAAATAATCATCTGAAAATAACCTTTATTTTATTTTATGATTTTATATTTTTAGGATGGAGGCAAAGGAATAAGGGCTGAACAATGAGCCGTTGCCCCACTTCGCCCCTGGGCTGGACAGACCATCTGGCATACCGTAGGCCGGCAGGCCTTTTGGGCCTACGAGGTTTGAAAAAAATAAATAATAATAATAATTCTGGGCCCGGCGCGGCCAGGCCAGGCCAAGTCACACAGCTGAGGGCCGAGGGCCGAAGTCCCTTCCCTCTAGGGTGTGCGGGCTGCCTGTCAGTGTCAACTTAACCTGAAATGCCCATTACTCATCATGATTGGCTCTGGGCTGGGCCTGGCCCAATCACACACACACCGGAGGGCCGAGGTCCCGCCCCTCTTGGGCGTGCGGGCTGCCTGTCAGTGTCAACCTAACCTGAAAGGTCAGTTAGTCATCATGATTGGTCCTGGGCTGGGCCTGGCCCAATCCAACCATGTCTCATCAAAATTACGTTCCCAAAGAACTATTCGGCATTCTCAATTACGTTTGTCAGAAAAACTTATTTTGTTTGTGATTGCGTTTTATTGAACGTATCGCAAATACGTTCGTTCTCAGCCTATTTTTTGCCATTTATTTACCTCTAGGATTATGTTTGGTTGAAACGTGTCCCAGATATGTTAAATGTCAACGTATAGCACATTATTTTCATTAAGGCATATTTCCCTTTCGGGGAATGTTTCATTTAACGTATTTTGTTTGAAAAACGTATCTTGGCCGTGAATACGTTTTATTGAACATATCGCAAACGTTCGTTGTCAGCCTATTTTTTGCCGTTTACCTCTAGGATTATGTTTGGTTGAAACTAGGGTTGCCGCGGTGTGGACATTTTCACAACAAGTAATACGCTCGTGCTAACACCGGTATTACCGGTATAAACTGTATTAACTTTGAAACTATAGGTCAACTGCCATCTTCTCCGTCAACTCTCCTCTCACACCCGGTGACAGCGGCTGGCAGCGCGCCAATTTTCGGCGTCTTATAACGTTCTATATATAATGGTATTATATAATTTTATATATCATAATATCACGGCCAAAAGCTCTGTGCGCCACCGGATGGCCGTAGCGCGGGGAGCTCACGTAGGGATTGGGCTTCGCGGGGTTTGTTTACCGGCGTTGCTATGGTTACCGGTCTTGTAAGGAAGCGCGTCAATTCTCGGCGCGCCAATTCTCCCGTACAGAGCAGAACTGTGGCCTATTCTACGCATTTTAATTTTCTTAATAATAATTATATCATTCATTTTTACTGAATTTGTTTTTTATTGGTGAAAAAAAAAAAAAAAAACTCGATGTTGCCGGTGTGCAACACCGAGTAATCGGTGTTGGCCTCAACACCGGTAACACCGGTAATACCATATACCGCGGCAACCCTAGTTGAAACGTATCCCAGATATTTTAAATGTCAACATTTAGCACATTATTGTCATTAAGGCATATTTCCCTTTTGGGGAACGTTTCATTTTACGTATTTTGTCCCTGATTACGTTTATTGAACATATTGACAGTGTACGTTTTCGTGAACACTGGATTACGTCCATTTCAACGTAAAATAACGTGTTACACCTACAGTATCCGCGCGTAGCGTTGTGGAGGCGCCTGAAGAAAGCACAACCAACAAGGTTGTAAAATACATAAATTCCTGGTTATATACAATACATGAATTATAATTATTTGGAAACTTCCCATCGCTAACAGTACGGCGAAGGTGACGGTGATGCAGGGTTGCAAGCTTCACGGGTTGTTTTAAAAACTGAGTCGCGGGTGTAAACCTCAATGGCGCGGGTCACGGTTATCTTGGGTTTCAAAACCCAGCGCAGAAACAGTTGGGGTGTAATATGTATTATATAATCTTCTTGAAAACTCAGTCAGAACTATTCAAAACCAGAGGTTGGGCAAGGTTGGGCAGTGGACACACGCACACCAACCCGGTATCACGCCAATGCGTGAAATAGATACGTTGGTCCACATCGCAAGGGGTGTTCAGGGTCACGCTTTGCCTGACCAAAGCGTGAGGAGTACATGCTTTCTTCTTCATACTAAATGAATGGAGGAATAGCACCAACAGAGACGTTCTCCTAGCATTTGGTGAAAATGTTGCGTGGCCTATATGATCCTTATTATCTGAATGGGAAATACAATTTTTTTAGGACAGATACACCATTAAACGTGTTTCTAATAACATTTCTAGCGAGAAATATACCTTTTCCTTGCATTATCTCCAGTAAGTGAATGTGTATGATCTTTATTAATCTTTATTATCTGAATGGGAAATGCAATATTTTAGGACAGATTCACCATTAAACGTGTTTATAATGACATTTCTAGCGAGAAATGTACTTGTACCTTGAATAATCTTCAGTCAGTGAATGTGTAGGATCTTTATTAATCTTTATTTCCTGAATGGGAAATGCAATATTTTTGGACCAATTCACAGTTAAACGTGTTTCTAATAACGTTTCTAGCAAGAAATATACTTTTTAATACATTTAATACATTTCGGTTTCTGAAACGAGAATGCTGGTGTACCCAGGGAACTCACAAGGTGTTAGGAAGCAAAGGAGTCTGAAATTACCCCACATGGTATCATGGACCTATTACGTGTGGGTGCAATAAATAAGACAGATATGATGGTGGCTGTGCCAGCCCCACGTCAGGTTTCCAAAACAAGTAATACTGAAACTGAATCTCAAACTTCATCCTGAAATGTATTTAACATGAAATATTGTACAGGGAGAGGGCTGTGGCCGCAATCGATGGAGGAGCTAGTGAGGTGTGCAGGGAGACAACAGGAGTATGGTGGACAGGGATCTGACAGGGAATTTTTTTAATTAAACATTCAGAGGAAATCAGGCCTACTGTAGGCCTATGTAAATAAGATTAAAGATGTCTAGGATAGTATAAATGATAACTGTAAATTGCAGGTGTACTTTGCTTTTGATGGAGCCATAATGTTATATTGATAAGCATTTTATTGATGGGGACCTTTCAGGCCACTTAAGCACACCTTACATGCATAATTAATAAAATATTAAAAACACTTGGGTGAGGCTTGTTTGTCACTTATGGGAAAGAGCTGGAGTAACGGAATAAGATGCAGCTGGGCAGGGCGCTGAGAAGTGATGCATGAGGCATGATGGTGGCACGGCAGACAAGTAGGGGAGCATGATGGACTGGGATCTGATGAGGAAACAAAGATTTTCTAACGTAAGATAAAATATACTCTGAAGTTTCCAGTTTCTGCAAACAGAAGAGAAGGGGTTTAGTTAAGGCCTTGTATCATTAATAAGATAGACTGTGACAATCAATAACAAACAAAAATATAGCTGCTGCGAGCAGCAATGTGGGTGTCAAGCATAATGGGACTCGGTAAGCTCATTTTGCCGAACGGACGTAATCGGCTGGGTGGCTACTTGACGACCGTCTCGGTAATCGGCAATACCGACAGCCGGTGGGATGAGCATCATGCGAGTACGCGTCAATGTTTACCAAATGGGAAAAGGACCCCACCTAGAGGTAAGGGCGCAATACAGTCTGCCTGACAGAACAAATGTCACAAATAACTTAGGGGTATTCGGAACAATATCCCTAAAAGGGACACAATGTAAACAAGCATCCGTTCTGGAAGTGGTTCGTGAAGCATCTGATCCAGTGGGAATTGCAGTTTATATTGTAGGTGGGCGGAATGGTAAATATAGTCATTGTTGCATTACACATTAAGTACCGCTTGTCACCACACAAGTGCAGTGTCTACCCATTAATGAGTGCCGTCAAGTTTGATTGGCTGTCACGGCCAAACGGTTTTGAATTTGAGAAAGCTGTTTGATACATTTGTTCAGCTTGTTCTAAAGATCATATATGCCAATTTCCATGAAGATTGGACATAATTTGTGGCCTGTGGAAATTTACAACTGATTTTGACAACTTTCAACATGGCGGCCAGGTTTTGATGTTGCAATGAGAAATAATTTATAAGCTATATGGGGAGGTCTGACAGTATCATCAAACATTGAAAATAAGTTTGAAATGTACTCATGTGAAGAGAGAGGAGTTAAAACACGTCGTCATTAATAACAGCGCCCCCTATAGGTCAATGGTCACCAAATTCATTGAGTGTCACCTTTATGGGGCCATGGGCATATGTATCAACGGTTATTATGCTATTATTGACCCTTATAGATCGTCTTATTAACCCCAATTAGAGTTAATAAGCATATAATAAGGTCTTATTACCTATTAACAAAGGCTTACTACAAGGACCTTAATATAAACCGTTACCAACTTCTTCATATTCCTTGTTTTATTGTGGTTTATAATATTTTCTAACATGTCGTGGTTCTTTTGTCGCTAATAACTAAAACAATAATCCAAACATAATTCCAAAGGCCAACATCAATGTGCCCTAGATTGAAACAAAGGGAAAAAACAGCATTTCATTAAACCACCAATTAATCCACTAATTATTCACGAGATTGTGAAAAGTAGAAAAGGAGAGATAGTCCATCAGAGTACCTTAAGACCATCAGTCTCTCTCTTTTCCCGTGAGCTTCTTCAATAGTTCAGCTGTCTTGTAATCCAACTTCTTCCTCTTGCCCCTATGTGCTGCCTGCTCTCCGGAGGGCACCGGGGGCACCAGTCGGACCCCGAGGGCAGGAAGGGGGGGCCCTTCCTGCCCGAAACTTGGCCCGGTCAGACCCCGAGGGCAGGTCCCCCCTTCCTGCCCTCGGGGTCCGACCGGGCCAAGTTTCGGTGCGGAGGTCCCAGTTAGGCCCTAGAATAAGGTATTAAAATTTCAGGGCGGTAGGACCTTCCTATCTCAAAAACTTTCTCTAAGGGCTAGAACTCCAAATCTCGGATATGTCGTTCACGGGGCCCCGGGAAATGTGTGTAAACTAGGGCTGTAACGATACGCGTATCAAACCGAAAATCGCGATACTCAAAGCCACGATCCTGTCTCGCGGTGTGAGAAGGCAGAAGCGCGATACGCCCTTTCTAACTCTGCGGTCAAATTGTCCGATTGAAATTTGCTAATAATTTGTCTAGATAATAGTCTGCTGACAGCGCCCCCTCCTATCGATGCCGTAAGTATGCGACTGCAATCCTCCTTGGCTACGGAGGATCGCATTTCTCCACAGCCGTCGAAGTGCTCATATGCGATATGAACGACATTTATCCAGAGGGGGCCTGTGTGATCCTGTCTCTAGTGTTTTGTGTGATTTGACTGGCAGTTTGTCTGCTTATAGGTCGGAATGAGGCGGCCACCAATTATTGACGGGATGGGTACTTTATTCTACCGGACTCGTTCGCTTCTTCACTAGACACACGCGCTACCGCTCGCTCTCCTCGCTCGTCCACTCACTCGCTGACGTCACTCACACACGCATACGCACATTGCCATTCTGGCGCACACACATATGCTACTCGTAACGCCTCGTTATTGCGACGTTCATGACCTTCAGGTTTTTCTCCATCTATTGAAAGTTAGGCTATTAAACATGTTGCATTCTATACGGCCTGATTATGTCATTATTTAAGCTACATAGCCTAATAAGTAGTGCTAATAAGGATACTTGACTAAACCAACCAAACAGTTGAAAAAAGCATCCTCCCACACGTTATTTCTTTATTCATTTAGCTATACTTTAATAGTATTCTTTCTGTTCAAATCTGTTCAGTGTTCCAAATTATTTGTTATTAAATGTTACATTAAGTTAATTGGTATATAAGTGTTGTTTAAATAAAATGCTTTTTAAATTTAAAAAAATCGTGGGATGTATCGAACCGTGGGTCAAAAATCGTGATACAAACCGAATCGTGAGTTTGTGTATCGTTACAGCCCTAGTGTAAACATTTTAGCATCCCTAGCTATCTCGAAAAGGTCGGCAAAGGGGCGTGACCTCCAACAGTACAGTAAATGTACATAAGACAGAGGTTAGTTTCTAGTCCCCATTTTTTGTGGGATGGAGGTGTACATTTGTGGCTAAAGGTGTGTAGACACAGCTGGCCTGTGGCCACGTTTTTGAAGTCGGGAGTCAAAAGGTCAAAAGGAGCCGGCACCACGCCGCTTATGAGATAACAAAAAGTTAATGTGTGTTTCTCTCATAACTTTTTGTCATTATTAAAGAGAGGCCTGATTCTCAGATATGCATGTTTGATGGCTAGGGTGTAGGTCTGGGAAGAACTTCAGGCCAAAATCTTGCAAGCGAGCCGCTGGGTGAGTTGCAACGAGATGGAGCACTTGCTGAGTCATTTCCTGTAGTGCTGGAGCCACAGGTTGAAGCGTATGCGTCCTTTGAGACCCCCTTTGATATATAAGAGACCCTATACAGCTTACTTAAATGTTGTCGACTCAGTCACCTATTGCATTACTTCCTTTAGGGCTTCGGCCTCCTAATTGATCATTGTAGTAGGCTATAATTGAATGCCCTCTTTCATATATATATGATACCTCCACCACTGGGACGTGGCAACAATTCTCCAAATCCATATGGGGAGGGGGGGGGATGCTTGTGGACAGTAGGGGTTTACCCTAGACTTAAATAGGAAGTAAAATCAGGAGAAGGAATGACCTCTCACAAATATATATTGAATAAATTGTTTCAAATAACCCCCCGTCGTTAAATCAATGAGCTTGGTGTTTTGCTTTCAAAAATGAGTTATAGAAGAAGTCTAAACTGCAGAAAATAAACACATCCAAGCTGCCTTTTAAGGATACCTTGGAATATCTGTCTATTTTTCAACCATCGGACCCTAGTTTACGACAAAAACAACCCAATTGACGGCAGCTCCTTTGCCGCGTGGTTTTTAGAGCCACGAGTATTAGAGGGGGCGGTCGATAGCAACCACCATAGCAACCATGACGGTCAAGTGACTGGATTCAGCCCCGTTGAAAAAAATAGAATACCTCCCTACACACTCAGTAGTAGATTAATGATATTTAAATTATTATGACCATGAAGTCTTTATTTGCATGGGTTTACATTTCGTTGTGTAGCATGGAAAAATCGGAGAAACACTCCCATTCAGAATGCATTGGTTTACACTTCGTTCTTTGGAGCACGGTTATTTTTATTTATTTATTTATTTTCCGTTTTTGAGGAGTTGAGGATTTTTCTGCAATAATCCAAAATCCAATGGAAAACCCGTTGGCTTTTTGTCAAGGGAACCGAGGGCGACGCTCACTTCCGGGTTTGCCAACATGCCATGTCATCCCTCTCCACCACTCTATTCATACACTGGAAAAAGGTTTTTAAGCCATACTTCATCTGATTATTATTTTGTAATTCAATTCAAATAAACTTTTTTTGTTTTATTTTTAAAATAACTTTTTTTTATTTCAAAATACTGTGAAATATAGATATTTTTAATTAGGAGCTCAATTAAGAAATATCCATTTTGACAAATGTAAAATTTTAAGGTTGTGTATTCAACTGATTAATAATTTTGTCATTCAATCCAAATAAACATTTTTTGTTTTCTTCCTAAAACACTGTTATATTTGATTAGGAGCTCAATTTAGAAATATTTGTTTAGACAAATGTACAATTTCAAGGTTACGTACAAGCCTGCACATGCGCATTAAATACAAAGACGCTTACGACTACTGGACCAAACCGCAGTGTTGCCAACTTAGCGATTTTGTCGCTATATTTAGCTACTTTTCAGACCCCTTTGGCGACTTTTTTTCAAAACAGTGACAAGCGACAAATCTAGCTTCTTTTTCAGCTGCTATTGGTGACTTTTGGCGACTTTTTGAGGTGAAAGCACTATCGCTATTACCTCTTCACAACGAGCACCGGGTGCCTCCGCGGCCCCTCCCTCATCTCAACGCACTTACGCCCCATGCCCACTACCTCCGTCAGTTGACCGTTGCCCATTGACTTTGAATGGGGACGGACGCGCAATGCATTGTGGATCCGTCCGTTCAGTTGGAGCGTTCGCCACCGTCAGAAAGTTGAAAATTGTTCAACTTTTTCGGCAGCGACGGTTCCGTCATCCAATCAGATCGCGTATGCAAATTTAAGCACTGTGACGCGACTCGGGCTCTGACGATACTGGAAAGCGGGTAATCTTGCATCGCAACAAGCAGGAAGAAGCGGGAAGAACCCGGTGAAGCGATTTGATTGGCTGACGGATGCCTCTGCAAAGACTACTCCCCCATCCGTCAGCCACGCCTTCCCACGTCCGTTGACTGACGGTGCAGTGGGCACGAGGCGTTACAGGCAGCTCAGTCCTCGTGGTAAAAAGCAAACTCAGGAACCGGATGTCCTTGCAGACCTTAAACTCCATCCTATACATCCGATATGGTTTAAAGCTGTCAGGTGATGCTTGCTTTGAGCACCAGCTGCCTGATCATGTTTTGAAGCTTTTTGGAACATCAGCTGCTTATTCATTCAAGGTAGCACCTACAGCTGAACCTGCAGTAGAGAGCCTTGACCAGAGTGACGATGACTCACTGGTTCTGTGAGCTAGCACAGCCTGTCTGTGTCTGGAGGGAGGTCTGGAGTAGGCCTAACTCTTCCATTTAGATTGTTAATATATATTGTATACAAAAATATGTTATGTTTAAAAATGTTCATGTTTAAATGAGAAACAATTGTTTGATTAAATTTTAATCTTTTTGATTGGATAAAACAAATTATTTGTGATAGATATTTCTTATATGAGAAACAATTGTTTGATTCGATTTTTATCTTTTCAATTGGATAAAACAAATTATATCAGATGCATATTATGACTTAAATGAGAAACAATTGTTTGATTAAATTTTAATCTTTTTGATTGGATAAAACAAATTATTTCTGATAGATATTTCTTAAATGAGAAACAATTGTTGGAGTGAATCAATATTTTTTTGTTTAGGATTTAACATACGATTTAAATGTATTAACTTCCTTCAAAGAATAGAATTATACTTGGTGCCAAGTTGTATTATTTTGTTTTTATGAACATAGGAAATATTGCTTGAGGCAAGCTATATATTTGTCATTGGCTCAAGTTATGTAATATAGATGTGAACCATTACCCTACATTTTTTTAATTGGTTCAATGAAAGACTTTTTCCAGTGTAACAGGGTGGACAACTGGACATGTTATGCTTTACCGCATCAGTCAAGCTTTCTAAAACATTGAAAAAAAGGTTGATTAAAGAGTGATACTTACTCTGCTTCTTGTAGATGATTTCCCTCCAAAAAGTAATGTTACTTGTTGAGTCATGTGACTAGAGGGATAGTCGGAGGGGGGTGTTCAGGGGGACTTGCATCAGAGTAACAGGGGGGACAGTCGATTCAGGGACACAACATATTTTAAATACTTAATGTCTTAATCACAAAAAATAACATTTGGTAAGGAATATTATAAACAAAGCTATACAACAATAATGACAAATGTAGAATTTCTTTGATTTTTATTACTTATATTTGTAACTGAAGTTGAGCAAACACGATTGGGGACATGGCAGTTTAGTTGTTTGTGCTAAAGTTGGAGGAATTATTTTAAATGCAATTAATCCTGGGGACATACTGTTGTGTTCTACGGTAGAGGAGGATTAGAGGGAGAGGGATTAACTATGTAAGATGAGCTTTTAAAAATAAGTATTGGCCAATTTTTACAAAAAATATACCATATTAGGCTATGGGGACTCAAATGGCACCGAATACTAGGAATGACCCGGCTCTCGTTTTGAAGAATAATCACAGCGCCATTCGTTTCAATGGAAATCGCGACGGCCTATACTTTCAACATTAAGTGTACATATTTATAATTCGAAATTCGTCCCAGCCTTTATACCACGGATACTCTAGGGCAGTGGTTCTCAAACTTTTTACCATGAGTATCACCTTAGAAATGATTTGGCTCTCCAAGTACCACCGGAATTAAAATAAAGTGCGTAGGCCTATAACTACATAGAGTTTACACAGAAGGCATTAATATTAATAATACGATTTATTATTCACATAACTTTACTTGACTGAAGCAACCAACTGTCTATAACTCATGTATTGTATTTAAACACTTGCAACAGGATAATACTAACAATTTAACAACTGCTTCAATAATGCTACCCAGCAAATGGGGATATCATCTGGCATATAACATACCAGTCAATCAAGTGAGGTTATTAACAAGTATACTGCATTAAAGCATTCACAGCACTGAATATTAATTTTAACAACTGCAGTCAACCAATCATGTGAGGTAAATTGTACTGCATCAAAACATTCAAAGAATTGAACATGAATATTTAAATACTGGAGTCAAACAATCCTGTTACAAGCAATCATGCACAGCAAAGAGAGAAATTATGTGTACTGCGAAAACACTGTAATCAAACTATCATGAGTAAGAACAAGCGTATCATAGAAAAACAACGTATTCAGTATTAAAAAATACTGCATTAAGTGCCATAAGGTCAGAATATAAACTATGTTTGGGTTTGAAGGAGAATGTACTCAGGCACACATTGAAAATTAGGCCTATCATGCTCAGTGAGAGGGGTGTGATGTCTGGGTCGATTGAGGTTAGCTTTAGCCTCAGACTTGGATCAGTATCCAACCTGCTTCCAGCACTCGAGTTGAGGGGGGTGTTACGTGTGTGGTTGTTTTCCTGTGTCTCCCCTCTCATTCTCTGTAGGTCTCACACCATTGGCTGTTCCTCCACCATCGTCCAACCCCCTGTCCAATCTGGGAGCTGTCTGTTGGCCAATCAATGTCGTCAGGCCTTGATAACTTGCACCTGTTTGTCTCCATTGAAAAAGGCCATTGTCTGCCTGTGTGTGGGCTGTGTGGGGCTGTTGCCTTTTGTTTGTGAGATGCCATAGGGGTTTAGGTGAATAGGTAAGACACCCTTGGGTTTACACTGCCATCACGTAGACCATACTCTGTTATCACATCAGGTTAGGAGCGGGGCCACCCTCTGTATGTATTAGCTAGGTTGTATGTGTGCACTAGTTAGTTGTCACTTTATCTTGTTTTCTTTGATTTGGCTCCTTTTATAGTTCCCTATTCTACGGAAGAGGATTAGGGCCACACATGTAAAAAAAAATTAAGTTCTGACTTTATTCTCAGAATTCTGAGAAAAAAGTCAGAATTCTGACTTTAATCTCAGAATTCTGAGAATAAAGTCAAAATTCTGACTTTAATCTCAGAATTCTGAGAATAAAGTCAGAATTCTGACATTAATCTCAGAATTCTGAGATAAAAAGTCAGAATTCTGACATTAATCTCAGAATTCTGACTTTTTTCTCAGAATTCTGAGATTAAAGTCAGAATTCTGACATTAATCTCAGAATTCTGGAAAAAAATCGGAATTCTGACATTAATCTCAGAATTCTGACTTTAATCTCAGAATTCTGAGAAAAAAGTCAGAATTCTGACTTTAAAGTCAGAACTACGGGTATCTGTAAGGACCAACCTCCGTGGGAGAGACACTTTGCTTTATGCAGTAGGAGGAAACCTATGTAAGCCAAGAAGGCCACAATCCGGCCCTAGAATGGCGCGGTAAAAGTGCAAGTATTCCGTACGGAATCCGTACGGAACTAATAGCCGCGGCTATTAGTCATATTGAGATGGCAGTGTGCGAAATACCCGTCAATATTCGGGGATGCCCTCATCCCCAGATTGTTCTCGATATGCAGTAGCCAGCTAGGCCATAACATTACAATATTTCATGGATGCAAGCAAGCCAAGACAATCCATCTATATCTATAGCCTACATGACAACACACACACACACACACGCACACACACACACACGTTAAACACACTGGTAAAGCAATAGGAACCTGCATTGGCTAAAGTTGTTGGGATGCACGTTATTTTATAACAGGGAGGGGCAAAGTTGTGCATTACAATGCAAACACGACAATAATTGGCACCGTTCTTGCGCACTCAGAAGAACATGAACTGAATAAATGCCAGGTATATAGCATATTGGAGACGGGCACACAATCAGTGCATTTGCAAATGAGAGCCTGCAGTATGCCCGATCTTGTGACATTATTTAACCATCCATCTACAGCTAATACGATCAGACAGATACATCATTGATCACATATAAGCCCACAACAAGCTTAACATCACCACGGCAGGTGCGCTCTCTCTCGCACATTCACACAATCACTCCAACTTCTCCAACTCCAAGGCAAAGCTGTTTCACTAAGACCACAAACAACCACAACTAACCAGCCTACATATCCAAAACAATGCACAACAATCAGTTCTATACATTGCGTCTATCTTCTGTTTGGCGCACATGGCTAATTTGCATACATGCACAGGACTGTCGGCTCCGCTTGTCAAAAAAATAGAACGTATTTGTGAATAAATGCTTTGAATTCTGAATACTGGACTTGGTGAGCTTTGTGAGTTGGCTATGGGACGTGCACTTTTACCGCGCCATTCTAGGGCCGGATTGTGGCCTTCTTGGCTTTCCATAGGTTTCCTCCTACTGCATAAAGCAAAGCGTCTCTCCCACGGAGGTTGGTCCTTACAGATACCCGTAGTTCTGACTTTAAAGTCAGAATTCTGACTTTTTTTCTCAGAATTCTGAGATTAATGTCAGAATTCTGACTTTAATCTCAGAATTCTGAGAAAAAAGTCAGAATTCTGAGATTAAAGTCAGAATTCTGACTTTTTATCTCAGAATTCTGAGATTAATGTCAGAATTCTGACTTTATTCTCAGAATTCTGAGATTAAAGTCAGAGTTCTGACTTTATTCTCAGAATTCTGAGAATAAAGTCAGAACTTAATTTTTTTTTACATGTGTGGCCCTAATCCTCTTCCGTACTATTCCCCTTGGCGGATCGCTAGCTAAATAAAACACACTTACGTATCCAGTTTGCTGTTGTGCCCTGTTTTGTTGTTCTCCGAGTCAGCCTAACAGTAACATGTGTTATGGTTCCCCTACTCCCCCCCTAGACGTAGCAAGCTAACATCCTGGAGCCGTAACAGGGGGATGGCATCCCCCTTTGGAATTAAAATGATCAAAATCATCCCCATTCTGAAACAGCCATCCCCCCTTCCAATCCCCTGTTATTTTATCAATTAATGTGGAAATATTACCGCTATTTCATTATAGCGGTTTCCTTTTTCAATTCGGCGCAAGCAACGTTACTTTTCCCAGGGACAGATTTGACAGCGATACTGCCTTCTCGGGCAGTATGCTATTGCGCAAGCACGCAGGCGTACTTGCGCAATAGTGCCTTCACAAGCTCTCATTCCACACCATACGAAACTGACTCTGGTAGCCAGGCCCGGGTTAACCCCTTAGGGTGCCCCAGGGTGACTTCACATGAAGTTCCCCTGTGTCCGTCAGCTTTACACAAAAAAAATGAAATTCACTATGGCATAAAGGCCACAGATTTACAAGAAAGTAAACAGACTCACCACACATAGGTACTACATAAAAATTTAGATCCAACCAAAAATCCTGAAACTGACTTACACTGATGCTCAAATCAGAATGCAACCCCCATCACCATACAACGTAAATATGAATATTTCCATCATAAATTACCAGAGGAAATGCAAAACCATAAAACCAATAACAACTGTTGCACACACATAAGAATACCATACCTGCGGATGGTGAATAAATCAACCCATCTCTTGGCACTACCTCCTTGTTTGGCAGGCAACAATGCAACAAATCATTAAGAGCCCGCGTTTTACCTCCAAGACCAATGTCCCGCACAGATGCCGGGTATTTGGGAGCCCTGTTCTGGAAGGCAGCAGCACCTTTAGAAATAGCAATTTCGACAAGTTCCTCCGTGATGTCTCCCCATAGTCCAGGGTCTGATGAGATGGTTAAATCCTCCGGCGGCTGCCGATCGTCCGTTACATCTGCATGGACCACCTCGTCCTCCCGATCACCCTCGTCCTGACTGCCTCCTTTCACGACAGAAGCCTCGGCTGCCTGAGCCGTGTCTGTCAGAGCTTCATTAACGTTAGCATCGTTGCTATCAACAGCAGTTGGTTTGCGCATAAAAAAGTTTCAGATTGATGGGACATTTTGAATTGCGGCTAAGTGTCGCAGTTCTTTCTCTTTTTTTAGCTTTCTTTTTGCGAAACCGCTTTGCTGAACCCTGTCCATTTTTGAATTTTTTGTTTACATATAACTTCGCGCCACTGCCGCTGCGTTATTGTGGACTCGTCCATGATGGGGGGAGGGGGGCCCTACACCCAAATAACAGTTATTTTTTTTATTAATAATCCTATCAGTGGATCATTTTGTATGTGTTTTTATCTCTACTAGTATATTATGCCGATATAAAATATTTAAAATATAACAAAAATAGGTTAAGGCTTTAGTCATTGTCCTGATCATTTGCTGCCCCCCATTGGCTCAATTTGGCTGGTGCCCCAGGGCACTCGCCCGACTGTATATATGGATAATCCGGCCTTGCTGGTAGCGTGAAGCAGTCTCTGCATCTCAGACATCGCTTCCGCAGGCAACTCTGTCCCCTTTTCTCCCTTTCATTCCAACCCTTGAGCAACGCTAGTCTCCCTTCTCTATGGAGGTAGATTTGTGTCTTTATTATGCAATCAAAAATAATAGGTTTGAGAGCAAAACTTCCCACACTGCAATCAAAAAATAGGTTTGAGAGCAAAACTTTCCACACTGCAATCAAAAAATAGATTTGAGAGCAAAAATATTGACACTGCAATCAAAAAATGTTTTATTGCAAGATAAATTAATGTGATAAAAAAATATTAATGGGAATCCAAAAGTTTTGTTTGCAAACCCAAAAGTTTTGTTTGCAAATCCAAAAGTTTTGTTTGCGAATCCAAAAGTTTTGTTTGCGAATCAAAAAGCTTTGTTTGCGAATCCTAAAGTTTTGCTTGCGAATCCAAAAGCTTTGCTTGCTGTTGAGCTGAATCTCGAGGGCGGGACTATACGCCGAAAGATGTAAGACGCGTCTCTATTGGCCAGTCTCGATCGGAGTGACAGCTTGGCAACATCCACAGTTAGTAACGAGAGAGGGAGTTCTATTTCATGTAGGCTACGCCGTCTAGGCTTCGCCTTATGGGCTTGTCCCGTGCGCGCGCTTGCGCGCCCTGAAAATCCCGTAGGCCTCCCTGTCAGCCGACAAGGAGACCATGGCAGAGGAGAGCAGGGCGATGTTGTTGACCGCCGCCGCGGATTGAGAGGCTGAAACGAACACTAGTGATGGGCAAATTAAGCTTTTATGAAGCATCGAACCTATGGAGGTAGATTTGTGTCTTTATTATGCAATCAAAAATAATAGGTTTGAGAGCAAAACTTTCCACACTGCAATCAAAAAATAGGTTTGAGAGCAAAACTTTCCACACTGCAATCAAAAAATAGATTTGAGAGCAAAACTATCGACACTGCAATCAAAAAATGTTTTATTGCAAGATAAATTAATGTGATAAAAAAAATATTAATGGGAATCCAAAAGTTTTGTTTGCAAACCCAAAAGTTTTGTTTGCAAATCCAAAAGTTTTGTTTGCGAATCCAAAAGTTTTGTTTGCGAATCAAAAAGCTTTGCTTGCGAATCCTAAAGTTTTGCTTGCGAATCCAAAAGCTTTGCTTGCTGTTGAGCTGAATCTCGTGGGCGGGACCTACGCCAAAAGATGTAAGACACGTCTCTATTGGCCAGTCTCGATCGGAGTGACAGCTTGGCAACATCCACAGTTAGTAACGAGAGAGGGAGTTCTATTTCATGTAGGCTACGCCGTCTAGGCTTCGCCTTATGGGCTTGTCCCGTGCGCACGCTTGCGTGCCCTGAAAATCCCGTAGGCCTCCCTGTCAGCTGACAAGGAGACCATGGCAGAGGAGAGCAGGGCGATGTTGTTGACCGCCGCCGCGGATTGAGAGGCACAAACGAACAGGCCGACAATCTGCTTCTGGAGGCGGTCGGGGGGCAGCAGCTTTTCGGATGTTGCCAAGCTGTCACTCCGATCGAGACTGGCCAATAGAGACGTGTCTTACATCTTTCGGCGTAGGTCCCGCCCACGAGATTCAGCTCAACAGCAAGCAAAGCTTTTGGATTCGCAAGCAAAACTTTAGGATTCGCAAACAAAGCTTTTTGATTCGCAAACAAAACTTTTGGATTCGCAAACAAAACTTTTGGATTTGCAAACAAAACTTTTGGGTTTGCAAACAAAACTTTTGGATTCCCATTAATATTTTTTTTATCACATTAATTTATCTTGCAATAAAACATTTTTTGATTGCAGTGTCGATAGTTTTGCTCTCAAATCTATTTTTTGATTGCAGTGTGGAAAGTTTTGCTCTCAAACCTATTATTTTTGATTGCATAATAAAGACACAAATCTACCTCCATACGAACCAGTTGAGCCAAATGTTTCGAAAATGGGTTCATTACTCGAAGCTTCAGGGACAGTGACTTCTGCTGGCGAAGTTCGAGGCTGCAGTGGATTCAACGTATCCCTGCTTTGAAAACGATTTGACGCACAAACACACAAACCCAAATACTTAATAGCATGATCTTTTCACGAATAAAGATTGATCTAAATACAGATGTCTAAATTGTTCTTAAAGGGATATGCCTAGCCTTCTGTCCAGATAGGCTAACTGATGTAGGCTAGGATATAATTGAAACAGCATATAAAAATATTACCCCCAGTAACGGGATTCGAACCCGGGTCCTCATCAGTCAGTGTGTTATCCCCTAGACTACTCTAATCGATACCTTGCGTCGATCTACTACATACATAGCCTACTATGCACAACTCCCGTAAACGATTGTAGCATCGATTGTGTTTTTTTTTTCATTAAATAATTAGGCGGTGACCAGCTGGCTTCGGACAAGGTTGGTTGGGTGTGCTTGAGTAACTTTAGGGGGTGATTATGTGGGATGGGGTCAGACACTCAAAGATTTGTATTGAGGTAGGCTGCCTTATGGATTGAGTCGGTTTCTTTTTTTTTGCTCAAAGCTTCTCCACCGAGCCGCGGACCAGTCAAGTGATTCATTCCGGTGTTGTGTCGAGATCGGTTTCCCCATCGAGATGTGTTTCCCCTAGTCCCCGCCCCCGTCCGATATTACCCGAAGAGCGAAGGAAGCGCGCGTACACAAAAAGCTCGCCCACGAGCTGCTGTGCTCGTACCACAGAGGCACTATGGAGAGAGCTAAGGTTCAAAACTGACTTTTTTTTAGCGAGTTTTATCTGAAGATGTTGTATCGTAGATTTCTATCAATAAATTCATTTATTTTCGTGAGAGACATTTCATTTTGAATGTTATGGACTATTGGAAGGAAGTGTGCTCATTCATAATACTTTCGCATCCTGACAGCTTGGAATATTACTGTCAGATATCGTTCCCTCTCTGTTCCATAGGAAAGGAGGCTCACACATCTTTGAAATTCATACTGCTGACTTCTTTCCCCACAACAGATAAGTGCTGTGATTTTCAGGCTGATATCACTCAATTTGACCATTTAGAACAGGGGGATCACATCCTGACAGCTTGGAATAATACTGTCAGATACCGTTCCCCCTCTGTTCCATAGGAAAGGAGGCTCACACATCTTTGAAATTCATACTGCTGACTTATTACCCCACAACAGATAAGTGCTGTGATTTTCAGGCTGATATCACTAAATTTGACCGTTTAGAAAAGGGGGAACACATCCTGACAGCTTGGAATATTACTGTCAGATACCGTTCCCCCTCTGTTCCATAGGAAAGGAGGGTCACACATCTTTGAAATTCATACTGCTGACTTATTTCCCCACAACAGATAAGTGCTGTGATTTTCAGGCTGATATCACTCAATTTGACCATTTAGAACAGGGGGATCACATCCTGACAGCTTGGAATAATACTGTCAGATACCGTTCCCCCTCTGTTCCATAGGAAAGGAGGCTCACACATCTTTGAAATTCATACTGCTGACTTATTACCCCACAACAGATAAGTGCAGTGATTTTCAGGCTGATATCACTAAATTTGACCGTTTAGAACAGGGGGAACACATCCTGACAGCTTGGAATATTACTGTCAGATACCGTTCCCCCTCTGTTCCATAGGAAAGGAGGCTCACACATCTTTCAAATTCATACTGCTGACTTCTTTCCCCACAACAGATGAGTGCTGTGATTTTCAGGCTGATATCACTAAATTTGACCATTTAGAACAGGGGGAATGCATCCTGACAGCTTGGAATATTACTGTCAGATATCGTTCCCTCTCTGTTCCATAGGAAAGGAGGCTCACACATCTTTCAAATTCATACTGCTGACTTATTTCCCCACAACAGATAAGTGCTGTGATTTTCAGGCTGATATCACTCAATTTGACCATTTAGAACAGGGGGATCACATCCTGACAGCTTGGAATATTACTGTCAGATACCGTTCCCCCTCTGTTCCATAGGAAAGGAGGCTCACACATCTTTCAAATTCATACTGCTGACTTATTACCCCACAACAGATAAGTGCTGTGATTTTCAGGCTGATATCACTCAATTTGACCATTTAGAACAGGGGGAACGCATCCTGACAGCTTGGAATATTACTGTCAGATACCGTTCCCCCTCTGTTCCATAGGAAAGGAGGCTCACACATCTTTGAAATTCATACTGCTGACTTATTACCCCACAACAGATAAGTGCTGTGATTTTCAGGCTGATATCACTAAATTTGACCATTTAGAACAGGGGGAACACATCCTGATAGCTTGGAATATTACTGTCAGATACCGTTCCCCCTCTGTTCCATAGGAAAGGAGGCTCACACATCTTTCAAATTCATACTGCTGACTTCTTTCCCCACAACAGATGAGTGCTGTGATTTTCAGGCTGATATCACTCAATTTGACCATTTAGAACAGGGGGAACGCATCCTGACAGCTTGGAATATTACTGTCAGATACCGTTCCCCCTCTGTTCCATAGGAAAGGAGGCTCACACATCTTTCAAATTCATACTGCTGACTTATTACCCCACAACAGATAAGTGCTGTGATTTTCAGGCTGATATCACTCAATTTGACCATTTAGAACAGGGGGAATGCATCCTGACAGCTTGGAATATTACTGTCAGATATCGTTCCCTCTCTGTTCCATAGGAAAGGAGGCTCACACATCTTTCAAATTCATACTGCTGACTTATTTCCCCACAACAGATAAGTGCTGTGATTTTCAGGCTGATATCACTCAATTTGACCATTTAGAACAGGGGGATCACATCCTGACAGCTTGGAATATTACTGTCAGATACCGTTCCCCCTCTGTTCCATAGGAAAGGAGGCTCACACATCTTTGAAATTCATACTGCTGACTTATTACCCCACAACAGATAAGTGCTGTGATTTTCAGGCTGATATCACTCAATTTGACCATTTAGAACAGGGGGAACACATCCTGACAGCTTGGAATATTACTGTCAGATACCGTTCCCCCTCTGTTCCATAGGAAAGGAGGCTCACACATCTTTGAAATTCATACTGCTGACTTCTTTCCCCACAACAGATAAGTGCTGTGATTTTCAGGCTGATATCACTAAATTTGACCATTTAGAACAGGGGGAACACATCCTAACAGCTTGGAATATTACTGTCAGATACCGTTCCCCCTCTGTTCCATAGGAAAGGAGGCTCACACATCTTTCAAATTCATACTGCTGACTTCTTTCCCCACAACAGATGAGTGCTGTGATTTTCAGGCTGATATCACTCAATTTGACCATTTAGAACAGGGGGAACGCATCCTGACAGCTTGGAATATTACTGTCAGATACCGTTCCCCCTCTGTTCCATAGGAAAGGAGGCTCCCACATCTTTGAAATTCATATTGCTGACTTATTTCCCCACAACAGATAAGTGCTGTGATTTTCAGGCTGATATCATTCAATTTGACCATTTAGAACAGGGGGAACAGTATCTGACAGTAATATTCCAAGCTGTCAGGATGCGTTCCCCCTGTTCTAAATGGTCAAATTGAGTGATATCAGCCTGAAAATCACAGCACTTATCTGTTGTGGGGAAATAAGTCAGCAGTATGAATTTCAAAGATGTGTGAGCCTCCTTTCCTATGGAACAGAGGGGGAACGGTATCTGACAGTAGTATTCCAAGCTGTCAGGATGTGTTCCCCCTGTTCTAAATGGTCAAATTGAGTGATATCAGCCTGAAAATCACAGCACTTATCTGTTGTGGGGAAATAAGTCAGCAGTATGAATTTCAAAGATGTGTGAGCCTCCTTTCCTATGGAACAGAGGGGGAACGGTATCTGACAGTAATATTCCAAGCTGTCAGGATGTGTTCCCCCTGTTCTAAATGGTCAAATTGAGTGATATCAGCCTGAAAATCACAGCACTTATCTGTTGTGGGGAAATAAGTCAGCAGTATGAATTTGAAAGATGTGTGAGCCTCCTTTCCTATGGAACAGAGGGGGAACTGTATCTGAAAGTATTATGAATGAGCACACTTCCTTCCAATAGTCCATAACATTCAAAATGAAAAGTCTCTCACGAAAATAAATGAATTTATTGATAGAAATCTACGATACAACATCTTCAGATAAAACTCGCTAAAAAAAAGTCAGTTTTGAACCTTAGCTCTCTCCATAGTGCCTCTGTGGTACGAGCACAGCAGCTCGTGGGCGAGCTTTTTGTGTACGCGCGCTTCCTTCGCTCTTCGGGTAATATCGGACGGGGGCGGGGACTAGGGGAAACACATCTCGATGGGGAAACCGATCTCGACACAACACCGGCAACGAACCAGTTGCTTCAGACGTCACATGTCACGTGTTTTTTTTTGCTCTGAAGCAAGCTTCGAAGCAGTGCTTCTTGGGAGTTGGTTTGAAGCACGTATCGAAGCTTCAGTGTCACACTGCCATCACTAACGAACACCCTGTCCGTCAGGCCGACAATCTGCTTCTGGAGGCGGTCGGGGGGCAGCGGCTTTTCGGATGTTGCCAAGCTGTCACTCCGATCGAGACTGGCCAATAGAGACGTGTCTTACATCTTTCGGCGTAGGTCCCGCCCACGAGATTCAGCTCAACAGCAAGCAAAGCTTTTGGATTCGCAAGCAAAACTTTAGGATTCGCAAACAAAGCTTTTTGATTCGCAAACAAAACTTTTGGATTCGCAAACAAAACTTTCGGATTCGCAAACAAAACTTTTGGATTTGCAAACAAAACTTTTGGGTTTGCAAACAAAACTTTTGGATTCCCATTAATATTTTTTTTATCACATTAATGTATCTTGCAATAAAACATTTTTTGATTGCAGTGTCGATAGTTTTGCTCTCAAATCTATTTTTTGATTGCAGTGTGGAAAGTTTTGCTCTCAAACCTATTATTTTTGATTGCATAATAAAGACACAAATCTACCTCCATTCTTCTCTTCCGAATGCATTTCTGAAAAAAAAAGAATAAGAATCAGTTTTTAAAATCCTTAAATGTGATGCATACCTCTGAATCGTGTGATACGTCCGATCAGCTGCGTTTTTTGGGATAAATTAAGAGCGATGACATGACAGTAGTCATCGCTCTTATTTGCGACCATTTGCGACCAAGAGAAGCCTGGTCGCGAGTGGAATGAGAAAGCGCACAGCCTTGTCTGAAAGCACCGGATATTCGCTGCGTCGCTGCATCAAAAAGTCCAGAAATGTCTGGCCTCTGAAGGCAGACTTCAACGTCTCGTCACAGGACGATTTTGCTAAATTTTTGCTTCCCCTACTCGTCGTCACAGCAGTTAGTCAATGCAGGTTTAAGATTATTGCATATGATGGGTACATGCAATTTTTTTTTTAACGGTTGCTTCAACTTCAAAAAATTGCTTCAAAAAATCGTTCATACTCCGCGTACCACTAGAGGGCGCTCGCGTACCACCAGTGGTACGCGTACCACAGATTGAGAACGTCTGCTCTAGGGTCTATAGCATATAGGCCTTACCGCGTTGTCTGATTACAGTTTAATGTAACAGTAAGCTGACAAATAGCTAATTAACACCGCAACTGCAAATTAACCACACAGAGATAACCATGGCAACTGGTCCAACAAATGTTCTTCTTGCCATCTTCCTGCGCGTGCATCCGCTGTGTTGATAAACAAATAATCCCCCTATACAATATAAACAAATAATATACAACAAAACCCCAGCCTCTTTCATTTTAATGTAATAGTATGTAAATATTTTGAATGAATGGGCCTCCATTTTTGTTATATTTTTTTTATTGTTCCATTATAGCCTATTATTATAGCTTACATACTGATATTTTAAAACATAGGAATGCAAAATGCATCCTGGGATATTTAGGCCTATATTTATTTCTTTATAGGGGAATTATTTGTTTATCAACACCGCAGATGCACGCGCAGAAAGATGACAAAAAGAACATTTGTTTGACCGGTTGCCATGGTTATCTCCGTGTGGTTAATTTGCAGTTGCGGTGTTAATTAGCGATTTTGTCAGCTTACTGTACCATTGAAACGAATGGCGAGGTGATTATTCTTCAAAACGAGAGCTGGTCAATAGTGAAAAATGAATTAAACTGTCAGACTAACTAATCAGACAACGTAGTTATATGCTATAGACCCTAGAGTATCTTTGGTATAAAGGCTGGGCCGAATTTCGAATTATAAATATGCACAATCCATAACGTTAGCTCTCTGGCTCGTAGCTCAGTGGACTAGAATACCTCCTTTGGCAAGTCGTAGCTACAGTCTGTCCTATTTATGTGAAAAACTTTGGACTTTAAAACACATGAAAATATGCGTTTTAATGATGATTTAATGATCTTAATTTCTTTTCCTTGGCAAGTGACCTTGGTATAAGCGGGATAATGCCCTTCAAAAACATGTTTGATCGACCGTAATTAAAGGGGACTACTTTTTGAGGGCGATGAACTCAAACAGAGTATACATTTAATAAGTATGCAATACGAATAAGAAAAAGCGTAATCATTTGAGTAATTGAATTGTTTTATTATGTTGGAAAGCAAGAAGTAGAATACATTGGATAATCAGTCTGTCGCTCTCGTCTCTTTCTAACCTTGCGTTCACACCAAAAGATGCAAAAAGTTGACGCGCGTCGTGATCCCATTCAAAGTGAATGTAGAGACGCGTTGCTGCTTTGCTGCCGAGAAAACGGGCAGCAAAACTTGATTTGCGGCGCGTCAAAATCTGATTTGCGGCGCGGCATGCCCGTGCCCGCTGCCGGGCACGGGCGAAGGGCGCGTTCACGTATTTTGCGGCGCGTCAAATGCTGCTCGAGTTGAAATATTTCAACTTTTGACGCGCGTCAAAAGTTTGACGCGCCGCAAAACTTGATTTGACGCGCCGCAAAACTCAGGCGTCAACGCGTTCGGGCAGCAAATGCATCTTTTGGTGTGAACGCAGTGTAAAGGTGCGAACACGCCAACCGCGTACCTCGCGTATAGACGCGTATAAAATCGGCAATTTTTCCATAGGGAACCATTGGTTTACGCGCGTATGAGGTGCGTACACGCGTATCATGCGTACCAAGCAACATTTTACTCGCGTTAGGGGCGTATGATACGCGCGTATATGTACGCGCGTATATATACGCGCGTACGCGAGGAGTTCAAAAAATTGAACTTTTTACGCTCATACGCGTGATACTGGGCCCTTACATAGTCGACGCGAGCGACGCGCGTAAACGACGTGAGTGACGCGAGCGTCGCGCTTCCTTTCATAGTCTACACAGCATGCGCGAACGTCGCGGGCAATGCATGACATGCAATACACCACTCACGCCATAGGTGGCAGCAGAGTCACCGGTGTTTTCGCGGGGGGACGCTCCAGGTGACGTTCCGATCAAAGTGGCTACGGAAGAAGAGTGATGCAGCGCAGAGATAGGCGGTGGTATGTGCGCCCTTTAAATACCACACGAGATCAGGATGGGGAATTTGTTTCTCTGGTGCTTCCAATGCGAAGCATGGACGAGGAGAGGCATTTCCAGTATTTTCGGATGTTTGATGATCTCCTTTCGCGAGTCATACGATATCTTCCAGACTCACCAAAACCGGCCCTTGTCAGGGAGCAGCTGGCAGATTATTTTTTGTCAGATGCTGGCGTGTTTCCCCATCAGTACAATGTGCTACAATTGGGTATGCGCACTGAACAATAAATGTATATACATTGGTCACTTGGAAGCATGACTTTTGATTCATTAGTTATCATGTTACACAAGTTACCTAATTTGGTTTACGTCAAACTCATTAATTCATATCCATATAAAATGTTTATACAACGAGCTATTGCCTTGACAGATGAATGAATTATTTAAGTGTAGGCCTATAGCCAAAGGCTTTAAGCTATAGCGGATAATGTCCACAGAAAATATATGGTAGGCAACATTATAAGAGAAAAGGGGTTTATTTATCAAATACAGAAAATAGTCCCACCATACACGCACACATTTTTCATTCACTACACACTCTCGCTTTCAAATTTCATTCACTCAAAGAGGCTACTGAAGTTATGTTTCACACAGAACATGGACATTTATGTTTCACATAGAACGTGAACACAAAACATTACGTAATTAATTCAAATAGGCTAATTCTAAAACAAATAAGGCCAGCAATAGAACGAATATCGGGTGACAAGAAGATCATTAAAATGGCTCACAATCCCGCATCAGCTGTCTGATGTCGCGCATCAAAATATAACTTTGACCCTGTGGAAGGGTTCGCATAAATTGGCACAGATAATTAGTAAAAGAGACGTCAAGTCATTCTTATCACGTTCCCGCATCCTCTCATATGTTCTTCTGTAAATATAACCTATAGTAGTAATAATGTACAATATTTGCAGTATCGCCCCCACCGACAACGCTTGGTATTGCATGGATCGGCGCGTCGCGTATCAAAAATTTGGAGGACGCGTTTTGCTACGCTTCGACGCTTAAAATGGCGGCCGAAGCGTCGCGTCGCGTAGCCTTTTGGACGCGTAAGCGTAGCGTTGCGTCGACTATGAAAGGGCCCTAAGCCGCAATAGCCAATCAGCGTGGAGCTTGTCCCGACGTCACTGGCAGAGAGTATAGTGTCGCTTGCACCGACATTTTTCTTTATTCTGGGTGGAAATAGTAACATAGTTACGCCATTAAATGCGTTTATGGAAACATTTCTAGCGAGAAATGTGCATTTTACTTTCATAATGTTCGCTCGGTGAATGTGAAGGATGTTTGGTTTGATAGTTATGACGAAGAGTGAACGCTCCGTTCACTTGCATGGACAGAGTCTCTGATTGCTAAGCAACCTCAACGTCTTGGCGGACTATTTCTCTGCTTATCAACACTACGAATGCTGGAAACACACCAGATACACCATGTGAAGTTATTTAACCCGATTATTGTTATTTATATCCGAGATTATTTAATCTAACCCGATCGAAGCTCTATCATCCACCCAAACACGGCGGCGTTTGGGTTTCCTTCCTCGGACTCCTAAATCCAGCGCAGCCACAGGCTGGGGGGGGGGGGGGTTTTGGGCGGTCTCATCTACGCGCGTATGCGTACGCGCGTATCTGACCATTTTTGACACAAAATGGTCAAGCAACATTTTAGCTGCGTTACGCGCGTACATGGTACGCGAGGTACGCGCTTGGTGTGTTCGCACCTTTACGACATGCGCGTAGGGCGGGGAGTGACGTAGCGTGACGTAGACTGATAATCCCTCTATAAATCGCTGATAGAGGAAACCCATCGCAACGGCAACGGAAATCCCGGTCGCATCCATTCGATCGTTTGTGTGTGTGTGTGTGTGTGTGTGTGTGTGTGTGTGTGTGTGTGTGTGTGTGTGTGTGTGTGTGTGTGTGTGTGTGTGTGTGTGTGTGTGTGTGTGTGTGTGTGTGTTTCTATTCTATTCTCGCGTGTTCGTAGTTCTTATATCAATAGCCTACTCTCCAATAATATAATATTAGGCTATATATAGGAACATTGAGAAACGGCCTACAATCTTTTTCCCGCCACTGACTTTTTATATGTAGGGTACAGCTGGCGTGCCGTGTGAATACGCATAATATATTTTCATTTATATTCATTCAAAATATTAACATACTATTTTAAAAGAAAGAGGCTGGTGTTTTGTTTTACATAATTTGTTTACATTGTTCAGTAGTATACGCCTACATGAGGCCGTAGCACAGTTAACAGACGAGCTGAGGTGGTGACGTCGTCATCGAGACCGCTGCTGTTCCAATTGCAGGTGCGTACTCCTGTCCTCGGAGTTTTGTACTTGGAAGTCGGACTTGCCAAGAGCGAACTTCCAAGTCCACGAGTCCGTAGTTCGCGCACTTGATATTGAGAAACTGCTACAGATTCCAATATATGCTGCAGAGAGCGGACATCCGGGGCTTGGCGAGGGGCGGGGACATGCTGCACGGATTGGACATCCGGGGCTCGGCCACGGGCGAGACATGAGCCGCTCCCTGAGTTCCGGTCGGTCTGCAGAGAACAGGAAGACTTGACCAACTTAAAGGAAGCCAATGTGAAGGCTTGTTGACCCGGTTACACTGACATCGCTACAGCTGAGCGTTGGTAGTGGAACCAAATAAGAGCAAAAATACACTGCCAAACTTCTGATCACCCCCCTAGACCCGACTGGACCAGGACCTGACCGGACCAGTACCAGGACCAGCACCAGGACCGGACCAGGTCCCCTCCTCACTGCAGAAGACATGGCTCGGCTCTGGTTGGCGGTTGTCCTCACGTCTGGGATGCTTCAGTTCTGTTTCTCCTTTAATCTGGACGTGGAAAACCCCGCCGTGTTCTCTGGACCAGAGGGGAGCTACTTCGGCTTCTCGGTGGACTTCTTCAAGACCGCCAACAACCAGAAGTAAGAGCTAGTCCTTAACTAGACCTTAGCTGGCCCGTAACCGGTCCTTAGCTTGTCCTTCTCTAATCCGCAACACGCCTTAGACTCAGACCCTGCTGAGAGTGGTCTGCTCTCTAGAGGTTATGTCTCATGTTAGATGTTATGTCTCATGAAGGAGATTATGTCTCATGGTAGATGTCATGTCTCATGTGACATGTTATGTCTCATGTTAGATGTTATGTCTCATGTTAGATGTTATGTCTCATGTAGATGTTATGTCTCATGTTAGATGTTATGTCTCATGTTAGATGATACAGCTATATCTCATCTTGAATATAATGTCAGAGGTTGTCTCATGTTAGATGTTTCATCCTGTTATATTTACTTTGATTGAGGTTACAACTATAAGTACGAACTATAACTACGACCTAGCAATCATGCATTCTAGTGTTTAGTAAATGTATTATAGCCTGTATAGTAAAAGAATTATAGCTTGTATAGTAGATGTATTATAGCCTGTATAGTAGATGTATTATAGCCTGTATATAAAACAATACTATCAAAATACTAGTTTGAATGGAAATACATTTACCATGAGATCATTTTTTTTTGAGAACCACTGTTATAGCCTGTATAGATGTATTATAATATATTATAGCCTGTATAGTAAATGTTTTATAGTGTATTATAGCCTATTTAGTATATGTTTTATAGTGTATAATAGCCTGTATAGTTAATGTATTATAGCCTGTTTAGTATCATAGCCTGTTTAGTATGTGTATTATAGCCTGTATATTATATGTATTATAGCCTGTTTAGCATATGTATTATAGCCTGTATGTATTATTGCAGGAGAGACCCTGAGGAAGGAAAGAGAGACCCTGAGGGTACATTAACCAGGTGACCCCTCAGGTCAGAGTGTTACCAGGTGACCCCTCAGGTCAGAGTGTTACCAGGTAACCCCTCAGGTCAGAGTGTAACCAGGTAACCCCTCAGGTCAGAGTGTTACCAGGTAACCTCTCGGGTCAGTGTTACCAGGTGCCCCCCAGGTCAGAGTGTTACCAGGTGACCCCTCAGGTCAGAGGTTAACCAGGAGACCTCTCAGGTCATTGGTTAACCTTTGAACCCTCTCCCCA
This sequence comes from Gadus morhua, assembly GCF_902167405.1. Classification (NCBI taxonomy): domain Eukaryota; kingdom Metazoa; phylum Chordata; class Actinopteri; order Gadiformes; family Gadidae; genus Gadus; species Gadus morhua. Next base: position 32,216,484 of record NC_044063.1, read on the forward strand.
GGTCAGACGTGTTGGTAGGGGCTCCAAGGGCTAACACCACGGAGGACAGCGCTGTGGTGGAGCGAGGGGCGGTGTACAGCTGTCCCTGGAGCTCTGCAGCCTGCGAGCAGCTCCACTTCGACAGCACAGGTACCACACCACCCTAAACACCCACACCTGAAGCATCACACCGCCCTAAACACCCACACCTGAAGCATCACACCGCCCTAACGACCTCCCCTGAAGCATCACACCACCCTAAACACCCCCACCTGATGTACCATACCACCCTAAACACCCCCACCTGACCTACAACACCACCCTAAACACCCCCACCTGACCTACAACACCCACCTAAACACCCCCACCTGACCTACAACACCCACCTAAACACCCCCACCTGACCTACAACACCCACCTAAACACCCCCACCTGACCTACAACACCCACCTAAACACCCCCACCTGACCTACAACACCCACCTAAACACCCCCACCTGACCTACAACACCACCCTTAACATCCCAAGTTGAAGCACCACACCACCCTACTGCATTAATCACCCCCACCTTACGTACCACACCACCCTACTGCATTAAACACCCCAACCTTACGTACCACACCACCCTACTGCATTAAACACCCCAACCTTACGCACCACACCACCCTACTGCTTTAAACACCCCCACCTTACGTACCACACCACCCTACTGCTTTAAACACCCCAACCTTACGTACCACACCACCCTACGGCTTTAATCACCCCCACCTGTAGTTCACCTACACACCGGGTCCACCCATAGCAACAAAACATTTGCCACAGCTACACCTACACTACACCACATACAGCTACACCACCTTAAGCCCCTCAACCTACAGCTACAACCCTAAGGCTACATCCCCACCCCCATCCTGCATTAATCATGTACCACCGTCAGCTACATCTCTATACCATCCCAACCTAAACCCAAAGCTACACCTACATTTACCACGTACTGTAGCTAGCTATCAATGCTACACCAACCATACTGGACTGTAATACATACAAATAGTAGGTCACTGATTATATGAACTAAAGACCAGACAGCATAGAGCAAGTACTTCTGTTATTTATTATCTTATTACGGATCTTGTACTTCCCTGGAAGAAGGGTCATTTGTTCCTAGAGTGAAGGGGTGTGAATCCTCTTGGCCTGTGAAGCCCAATGCAAACATGGATATGACAAACCCATGTTATTAGTAGACCCTCGATTGAGTCTGACTAACTAACCGCATGGCTTTGGACAAACAGGAAGAGAGGAGGCAGGCGTTCAGCCAGCCTACATGTTCCAACACAGCATGGAATGTGAGGTTGTATGCTCAATGTGAAATAAACTGTCTTTCACAAGAGTTGCTAATTATTGTAAGCTTCTGCTCCCCCCCTGTCTGTGATGGAAAAGCACAGCAGGCACCACACAGCTGCCTCTTAACATGAGAGAGAGAGAGAGAGAGAGAGAGAGAGAGAGAGAGAGAGAGAGAGAGAGAGAGAGAGAGAGAGAGAGAGAGAGAGAGAGAGAGAGAGAGAGAGAGAGAGAGAGAGAGAGAGAGAGAGAGAGAGAGAGAGAGAGAGAGAGAGAGAGAGAGAGAGAGAGAGAGAGATCTTGCAGGGCTCATTCTTCTATTTACCTTGTTTGGGCAGAACTCTGTGGCGTGTTCAAAATGCTGCTGAAGTGAACCAACAGTTTTTTTTATCATGCTGTGAGAGGGAAGGCTCAGGAACATATGGGCCTGTCCAAATAATAAGCATGTAGCCTGTAGAGCTCTTCAAACCACATTTAGCCACAAGCTAGTGCTAGCTATGCTAGTATAATGTTAACACTATTAGTACCGTGTGTGTGTGTGTGTGTGTCATGCCGCTGATATCTCTGACATCTCTAATATCTGCTTCCTCTCTGAAAATACTCACACGCCAACACAAAGGCTACCCATTACTACTGCACTCAACTGTATTCATCATATACAAGGTGTAGTTGTTTAGTAGCGTTCCGCTTGACATTATTGCTCCGTAATAATGATGAACACGCTGCTTTTTTCTTCCTCATGCACACAAAACCATGGCCCATCATGTAAGAGAACATTCCAACAGACCGCATCTTCCTCTTGTTCGTACTCCTGTCCTCTCTCACTCCTGCTCCACTTTCACCCCTGCTCCTCTCCTCTCTCTCCTCTCTCACCGCTGCTCCTCTCCTCTCTCACCCCTACTCCTCCCTCACCCCTGCTCCTCTCTTCTCACCCCTGCTGCTCTCTCCCCCCTGCTGCTCTGCTCCTTGTGTGTGTGTACGGTGGAGACAGAGTCTGTCTCATTGTCTGTTGTAATGTTGTGGCTCTGTTTTGGTATTCTGTGGTCATTTTGTCAGACACTACAGCCCAGCTTAGTGTGCACACTCACGCCCTTGTCTCCGACTCATAACTCCTTTTAACATTGGTCAAACAGAACAGCTATCTAGGTAGAAGGGTTAAAGATAAAGGGACTAATGCCGCTTTTCCACTGCATGGTACCAGCTCGACACGACTCGACTCAGCTCGCATTTTTTGCGTTTCCACCGCGAAAACATGGTATCTGGTACCTGAAGTGGCTGCTTTTTCTAGTACCGCCTCGCTCTAGGTTCCAAGCGGCTGAGCCGATGCTAAAAGGTGACGTCGGCAGACGGCCGGCCACTGATTGGCCAGAGAGTGTGACGAAGTCACGAGAGCGACATGGCAACCATGCTGGTAACAGCCATAGCAGCGCCGCAGCCAACATATTCCACTTCTTCAACATGCCAGCTAATAATATGAACACGAATACCATCGCATCGATGTTCTCCATTGTTGTTATGTGTGTTCTGTCCATGTGTGGGTTACGTAGGTGTTGTTTGCGTCGCGTACAAAAATACGTCACGGCCCTTTCACGCAGCCGACCCCGCCCACGTCCCGGAGGTACTATTTGCGGTGGAAAAGGACCCGCGCTGCTACCGTGTCGAGTCGTGTCGAGTCGTGTCGTGTCGAGTCGAGCTACATGTGCGGTGGAAAAGCGGCATAACAAACTCCTGCAGTAAAAATGGTGCCATGTGGCGTTACTTCTAGACAGTGCTTAATTTGTCAAGTGGAGCTCCCGGAGCGCTGAGGACGAGTAGAAAAAAAGCGGCGGGGGGGGTGTGTTTCAACATCGCAAGAAATTAGCCTACTAAAGCCTCGTGAATGGGGATGTACGCAGAAAAAATAGTAAACATATGTTAGGTTGGAGAGACACACAGCCACACGTTATAAAGTTTACCGTTGTTTACTAACAGTTGAGGAATATGTCATGCACTCGCAGGTGCGTCATTGAGTCATTGTATTCTCAACACAACAAAATACACCAAGTCCTTGAAAATGGATCTCCGTCGCATCAAAAGATGAAAACAAATAGATAGGCTACCTCATAGATTATAGTAGGCCTAGTTAGAACAACAATCTGGCATGACAACTTGGCCACGTTAACAAATGGATACATATTATTAACCAGAACAATACCAGAATACCACAAAAACCATAATAATAATAAAGTTCACTACTTTCGCTAACTCCTCGCAGATTTATCACACATCACTCAACCGACTCGCGTCACTCCAAGTCCAACCTCTCTTGCTGCACATCTGAACAAAACACACACATGCACACAGTATTAGCCCCTCACACACACACACACACACACTCAAGATCCAGCTGGCGGAGCGCACGTCAGAGCTTCCGGAGCGCGCATCAGAGCTTCCGGAGCGCGCTCCCCCTTGCTCCCCCTCAAATTAAGCACTGCTTCTAGATTTACTTCTAGAAAACCCGTTAATCTATTCTACCATTTCCACTCCCTTCCACGTGGTGATAGCTCATGATTAATCTCCCTAAATGCGTAGCCCCTCCAGTTCAGACAGATGGGCAGCAGGCCGGGCCCGGGTTGCTCCAATCACAACCGATTATCTAATAGGGTCGGTTTGATACGATGACTCTACAGAGGAGCATTTCAAGGAACAAGATGGCTGCCGCTAATGTGCCACAAATTGCGTTTCTGGTTAGTTGTAGGTCCAGTTGAGTCAAGATGGGTTTTGGTCTGCATCGTTGATAAGGCCCTCAACATGGCAGAGGAACTGATAGGTTCCAAAATGATATGGTGTAGGAATTGGTCTGGTGATGTAGGGCTAGGATAATGCGGGTTTCGTAGCGGAAGGTTGTGTGTGTGTGTTTCTATGGATAAGTAGTATCGATTTCCTGCTTGTCATGCTCTGTTCTTCCTGCTGTTACAGTATGGAATTCCATCAAGTCAATATTAAATGGGCGACTTCCGGTGACTCAAAGGGAACAGTGGCTGTGTAGCTAGATACGTACTGTAGCGTGCCAGTCGGTGTGGGGTTTCCACGCCACCAAGTTGAATGATAACACCACACAACACAGAGAGCAGGTCCATCTCAGGATGGTTTATTCATCTAGTAAATCAAAACCACCAGGGTAGGTGAAACAGGGTAATCCCCAATCCGTAGTCCTCTCTGTAGCTTGCTAGCCCTAGCTACGGCTTGTGGTAGCCTCCTCTTTCTTTTAACAGCCAGCACTCCAGCTTAATGGCCTTCAGGCCTGCCTCGTTGATCGGAGGAAGTCCATGTATGGCTTGGGGGTGGAGCCAGCAGGTTGCCAGACCTACCAGTCCCCTCGCTCCTCCCTGGCGTCTGCCACAGTACGCTGAGAAATAACACAAAGAGGCCTCCGAAGATACTAAACAGAGGTTAGAGAGAGTGGAAGAAATATGAAGGATTTTCAACCCTTATTGAAACGCTCGGGGAAATGGAGGAGAGAATAAGCTCAACTGAAGACAGAGGAATGCGTCATGAGCGGGGCGTTTGGTACCACGGTAACAGTGTAATGGATGGAAAGATTGATAGAATGCCGATGGAACGCAAACAGTCAAATCAAGAATACTGCATAACATGTTAGGAGAGCAGGGTTTGGTAGACTTTTGGAGAAACAGATATCCAAAGGGCAGGGACTTTAGTTTTTTCTCAAATGTCCACGGGGCTATTCATATATCGATATTTTCTGTGTCCCTAAAACAATGCATGTATCAATTACTGGATTGCAAGATAGACTCAATAACAATCAGCGACCAGACCACGCGTCTATAATCCTTCACCTAAATTTAGGAATAGAAGAAATAAAAAAATACTGGAGAGCAAATATCTCTTTACTGAATGAACCTGCTGTAACTAAGGAAATGAAAGAATATATACATAAGTACTTTATTATTAATGATAATAGGGATGTTTCACAGTCTGTCCTATGGGATAGTGCTAAAGTTACAATAAGGGGAGCAATTATATAAATATCTAGTAGAATTGAAAAGAACAGGCTAAAAGAATAAGCAGATCTGGGGTTAGTTTCCCAAAAACATAGTTGCTAACTTCCTTAGCAACCTACCTGTCCAGTTTTCACTAAGCTACCTGCTATAGCTCAATAAACTCCCCACTGGAAGGGTTTCAGGACAAGTACGGCGGATACAACTCGAGTAACTTTATGAACTTTTATTGCATTCACATAAACAATAAGCATCCACGCACTAGGTAGCCTGACTAACAAGCTACGCTAGCCTCTCAAGTTGACAATAACTAATTAGTTGTTGGTTAGTTAGTTATACAGATAGGTTGTAAACCTGCAACGAAAACACAAACACAAAACCCAGAATTAACCAATGAAATTATACAAACATTCCCGTGATATTAATTCTTGATTTGAATTACTAGCAATGCTAGTTTATAGTCACTCACCGGCAAGGCGTACTAGTCCTGACCATCAACTGAATAAAATGCGACCTAAAGGCGTGGCCACCTGCGCACTGGGACTAGTCGCGCATACACAGACACACAGTCTGGAGACCAGGAATGATAATAAACAAACCTGTAACCTGGTATAATTATAACATACAGTATATAAAATATAACATAAAATATGCCTGCATTCGGAATAAGGTGGTAAATGTTCACACATATTTCCTCAAATACCCCACAACATATTCATAACATCTATCACTTCCAATATATATATATATAAAGCAATAGTAACACTTACTGGGAAGTTCTACACCTCCCACTTGGCCTACTGATTCTAGAATTCAAGTAGGCCACCATAACCAAAACAGCTAAACTTCTAAGTTCTCCCCATGAACGTACTATGTCACAACATGAATAACCATAGGTTCAAGGTAGTCTCAATGCCCATAAACATCACATTGTCCTTGATGACATTATGACCTCCTTCACCGAAACACACCACCAGCCTCCGGGAGGATGGTAGTGGGGGGGTCTTGATCCTTCACCGAAACACACCACCAGCCTCTGGGAGGATGGTAGTGGGGGGGTCTTGATCCTTCACCGAAACACACCACCAGCCTCCGGGAGGATGGTAGTGGGGGGGTCTTGATCCTTCACCGAAACACACCACCAGCCTCCGGGGGGATGGCAGTGGGGGGGTCTTGATCCTCCACTGGAAGCAGAACCACCAACCTCCTAATGTCCCTGTGGAGGATGGTGGAGGGATAGTCCTGCACACCTCGGCTTCTCTTTGGCTGTCCACTGAAAACTTCTCGTACTACTCCCTTCCCGTCGGGACACACCTCCACGACCCGACCCAGCCTGAACTGGCCCCTCAGCGCGTTCTGGTCAGCCAACCACACCAGGTCTTCCGCTGCAACGTTTCTAGCAGGTGCGTGCCACTTCTGACGGATATAGAGGCCCGGACCTGCCAGCTGGCTCCACTTCTTCCAGAACTTGTCGACCTCGATCTGGATTGCTCTCAGACGCATGACGGGGTAAGTAGGATACTCAAAGCCTCAGAAGTCCCCACTGGGTCCTGCGCGAGCAGAAGAGAGTTGGGAGTGATGACTTTGACGGCCTCATCTTGTACCTGGGCTCTGGCACCAATTGGTCTCTCATTTGACAGGTTAGCAGCCAGGTACAGGAGGGTCTGGAACTCCAGCGCTGTCAGGTTACCTTCCTTGCCAACACTGCTTAATCCTCTCTTGAGTACACGGACAGCTGCCTCAGCTGCCCCATTTCGGTGGGGAGAGTCCGCCGGGTGAAACACCCACATCCAGTCAGTTCCTACAGCTGCCGCCTTCTTCTGGACTTGATCCTTGTCGATGCTACTTAGGAACTCATACAACTCCTGTAATACTGGCCTGGCGCCCACAAAGTTGGTCTCTTGATCTGACCAGAGCTTTCTTGGGTGACCCCTGAGAGCTGTGAAGCGCTGGTATGCTTTCAGGAATCCTTCCGTCGACAGATCTTCCACAATGTCTGCATGTACTGCTCTCGAAGCCGTACAGTTGAACACCACACCCCAGACTTTTATCTTTGTTCTTCGTCTTATAGTATCTTTAACGACATAGGGGCCGAAAAGGTCCAATGTTGTAAATTCGAAGGGTGCGGCTGGTTCACTTCGTTTGAGGGGGAGCTCACTCATCACCTGTTTGCACATTCTCGCTTTGGCCTTTCGACAGTGCATACAGGAGTCAATGACATTTCTGGCAAACCTTGGTCCCAGCACCACCCATGCTTTAGACCTCACCCGGAGGAGTGTGCCAGCAACACCTTCGTGGTTAGCTTCAGAAGGGTGCTGATCCACGCATTGTAGGGGACCAGGGGCACACCGGTCTCTCCCTGGGTAATGGCCTGGACTCTACCATGGCATCTCAGGAGTCCTGAGACTTCATCCCTGCTGACAACGAGCCTGTTTAGCGTCGTCACAGGAAACTTAACTCCCTCCTGGGCGGCTAGGCACAGGTCTTGAAATGCAGCTTTGCGTTCCTTTACCGTCAGTACTGCCTCCCACTTTGCTGGCATAGTCCTGGATGTCCTGCCTACACGGGCCAACCACTTCTTCACAGCTCTGCGGACATAACCGACTACTCCACAGAGCTTAGTTAGAGAACTGCACCTTCTTGGATCCACTTGGTCTATGAGCGTGGCTCCCAACAGCGTCTCCTTTTCCTTGGTCTCAATTGAGGTCAATTTCATCCCATTTTCTGAGGATGCTGGAGCACCACTAAATCCATCTGTGACTATTGGACCTTCACCAACAGGACTTGCAGGGTTTAACAACTTCTTGGCTTGAGCTCTGGTGAGGACTGCCGAAAAGGCCTTTCTCTGGAGTTTGCTCACCATCTCCCTAGCATCAGCTGCCACTTCTGAAGCGGACTGCTTGGGCCAATCCTCCACTGGACTAGACAGGAACTTGGGACCTATCTGCCACACAGAGTTCTCCCCCAGCAGTTCAGGAGAGCACCCCCTCGTGACTAGATCAGCGATGTTGACCTCGCCTGGTATCCACCACCAGTCAGTTACGGGCCCAGCCTTCTGAATCTCTCCGACTCGGTTCGCAAAGAATGTCTGGAATCCGTAGCTCTCTCTCTGGATGGCTCCCAGCACCGTCTGACTGTCAATGAAGTGGTACCACTTCTCCACGTTAAATCGTCCATGCTTCGATACGTATCCCTTTAGACGTGAGGCAAAGACAGCCCCGCAGACCTCAGCCTTGACTGCGTCACCTTTCTGGTCGAGGGGGGTTAACTTGGCTTTTGACTCTACAAGCCGGGTGACCACACCATATGACGTCTCCCATCGCAAGTACAGTACAGCACCATAGGACTCACAGCTCCCGTCAGAAAACGTGATACCCCAGGGTTTACCCCTCCAGTCGGAGGGCGTGAGGCTGTGGAACTTGATGCTACTCAGACGAGCGTACTCCTTCAACAGTTCAATTGCTTTTCCTCTGAGCTCATCAGACAGAGGTTCATCCCAGGTATCTTTGGTAAGCTTGCCAGCTTCCTGGAAGGCTCTTCTCACAATAATCACTCCTTTCTGTTTCACAGGTGTTGCTAGACCGATTGGGTCATACAACCCGGCGATCTAGTAGAACACGAAGAGTCAGTGGGTTTGGTGTCTTTACTTCCACTTCTTCTTCAGTGAGGTCAATCTCAGTTCTCATCTTCTTCTTCCTTCTGGAGATGTTGATGGAGACCATAACAAAGAGTTTGTCCTCTTGCACTAGGTAACCAACCCCCAGGGCTTTGTTATCTTCCTCCCATAGCTGGTTGGGCAACACCAGAGTCACTGGCTTGGACCCTGTCCCGTCCTGCCTCCCACTCTGACCAGACCGGACCCAGGGCTTGAGGTAGAAACCTCCTGCTTCCAGTATCTTCTCCACTCCCTTTAGGATCTTGTCTAGACCGTGTGGGTCATTGTGGGACGTAAGGAGGTCATCGACATAGGAGTCTTCCTCAATGACTCTTTTTTCCTCCTTCATATCAGAAAACTGGGGTAACTTCGCGGTCTAACGCATGGCAATCTGCGCAATGCACCCCGCTGGTTTATCTCCAATGATCACCCTCACGACAGCAAAATCCTCAATCTCATCTTTGGGTGAGTCTCTCCATAGGAACCGATGCACATGGACCTCTCATTCCTCCAGCCATACCGAATTATACATCTTGGTGATGTCTCCGATGGCTGCATGTTCTCCTTCCCGGAATCTGAGGAGCACTGCTCTGATAGGGTTTAGGACGTCTGGGCCTTTGAGCAAAATGCCATTCATGCTCACCCCTCTGAACTCCTGGCTACTATTCCAGACGAGGGGCACCGCTGTAGTCACTGAGTGGGGGTTTGGTGCGGTTAGGTGGCTCACCCACCACACGGCACCATTCCAGCTGTCCATCACGTCCTTAGTGAGCTTAACAGCAGCTCCCCTGTCTACCATCTCGTGCACTTGCCTCATGTAAGCTTCTTTCCACACGGGGTCTTTCATGAGCCGCTTCTCAGCCCTCAGGAACGTTGCTTCCACAGCCTCTCGGTTGTTGGGAAGAGAGGCTGGGTTTTCCTTCCAGGGGTACCTTGCATCCCAGCGTGGCTGGTCGCTGTGGATGTCACTCTCTGAAGGTTAGACCTGCCCTTATTATCTCCAGCTCTTTGTCGTCAGCCAGAGACATCTCCTTTCCTCCTGGTGGGCACTTTCCACAGCGACACCCTCCACAGGTAGGGTCGCAGGCAGCACCGATGCTGTCCCATTTTAGCCACTCAAGGATCTCTTTATTGCATGCTGCTGTCGTTCGAACTTCCATACTGCTCTCTTGTTCCAAATGGCTTCCTGGCCTTCCCACGAAGTGTTCTTCAATTTTGACTGCTACTGTCCTCATGGAGTGTGTGAAGTGCGACTCCGACTGCCATGTGGTCACCTCCACTTCTTTGAAGAGGTTAGGATGCACACCACTCACTGTCTTGCCTAGAGGACCGTCCCACAACACCCGGTCGCCGACTAGTTGCAGTCTTTGTGGAGCTAATCGGCCTTCTCGAGCACTGATCAATAGATCGATCTTCCCTGGGCGGGCCAGTTTTCCCGGTTTAGCTTCAGGGAAAAACTGCTCCAGCCGCTCCGAACTCAGCACTCGATCCATTTTGGCGATGTCTTCCATCCCATAGCAGATCATCTCGTGGAAGCTCAAATTTCCTCGTGAGGTCCTCACCTTTATTGTCACGAGATACCTTTTTGTATCAACCTTCACCTTCATCGTGCAACACCATACACGACAAGGGAGATTGGTTCACCGGTCAGTCCGAGTCTTTCAGCAGCTTGGTGCGTAATGTAATTAGTGTCAGAAGCGAGATCAATCAAGGCTCCAAGGCCGTCTCCTCTCTTTGCCGTGACAGGTAAGAGCATCATGAGGACTGGATGTTCTTTCCAGCCACTCTGTTCTATCGGATTCTTGCCAGAACACGCTCTCGACGTTGCCATATTAGTACAGGCCCTGCGGACAGCCTCCAACTGGCGGGGAGTCAGTCTCAACTCGGCGAACACAGCCTCTTGCTCCTCTGTCGGACCACGAGGTCCCCTCTTTTCCTCTGCTTTGTTTTCCTTCTTAGCAGCATCCTTCATTGTTGGTGCCTTAGGGCAGAGGAATTAGTGGTGGTCTACCGGAATGTCGCCTATCTTACACTCCTCCTTACGACAGAGGAACCTTGGAGTGCTGGCCCCATCGATCCCGTGAACATCCAGGCACTTTGTACACGCTTTTGCCTTTTTCACCTGAGCATTCTTCTCCGACAGACTGGCCTTCCTGAAAGTTTTACAACGAAACAGTTTACCTCCATGTTCCTCATCGCCACACACGGCACATGGTATCTGCTTGGAGTCTCTTTTGACTTCACTTGCTGTAGTCTTAGTGAATGACTTATTTTCTCTCCACCTGTCAACTGGTTTCTCCCGGTAGCTTGGTCTCTCAGGAGCATTAGCAGGCCATGGCTTGCTGGGAAGCAACTGTTCCAACCTCACGAGCAACGACTTTTGGTCTTCCAGGAACATCAAGAGCCTGTCGAAACGGTTTCTTGGTAGGCCGTTGTTAACAGGCGTTTGCTCTCTAAAGACCGAATCACCAGCTGCATAGCGTCTTCGCACCCCAGGTCTGTGAGGTCCAATGCTGCCCTCTCCACTGCTAGGATCAATTCTAACATCTCTCGTGGCTGGTGGTTCTGGTGGTTGCATTTGGTGGTTGTCATAAGAAGTATTGATGCACTTCTTAATACAAATGTACTTATTGTAAGTCGCTTTTGATAAAAGCGTCTGCTAAATGCCCTAAATGTAAATGTAAATGGTTCTTTACAGCAGGTCGTGATTATAGCTCCAAAACGATCTCTTCTGCCGTTTGTGCTTTATCACAATAACGGTTCTCTAATTCCCTAAATATATCGTTTGCATCTCTGTAACGCGATAGTCTGAGTTCACTTTTCACAGTCTCACCTATACTGTCCAGCAAGTGAAGTTTCTTCCATTCCCTTGACACCGTAGGCTCCGCTTGCGCCTGGATACTCTCCCATTCAGCCTTCCAGCGCCAATAGTCCCTCCTGTCCCCGGAGAACTTATGCAAGCTTATGGGTGTGAGCCTTATGTTTGGTCGGGCCCATTGGGAGCTGATATCCCCGACGACGTACGCACCAGGGCCGCTATATGGTATGCTACTACCTTGCCCCATGCTGATATCGACTGGTGGAGAGGCACGAACACTCAACAGCTGTGGCGAGCTGGCAAGGGTTGGAGGTAGGGCGGAACTGACACCAAGTCCACCATCAGACCATCGCGACTGCAGAGTGGGCTGTAATGTCTGCTGGGGGGTACTAAGTGTGGTAGCTGCCACATACCTGCCCTGAGGTCGACTATTGACAGTAGCACTTTGAGCAGCGCAGGTAGTGATGCTTGCTCTTTCATTGGACATGAATGAAGGAGAGCTCGTAACATATACAGTTCCCTACCCATCAACAGGCGGATTGACAACAGCAGCTGGGTGCAAACAGGTGGAGTAGCACTAGCAAGGGTTACTGGTTGGGTAAAAGTGATGTTATCTGCAGCTGTTGCGACATGCCCACCGACCGCATCATCACCTGCCACATCTTCATCCTCTTCCTCCTCACCTCCGTCACCGTTGCCACCGTAATTTTGTTCTGCACTGTTCCTCTTCATAACCTCATTGTCACGTTGACAGGTCCACTCATCCATCAGTTGCTCCTTGTCCTCTCTCAGTGATAAAAGGAGCATCCATTTGTCCTTTCCATGCGGCCGATAGTCTCTCCAAGCGTACACAGCCTCTCTGAGTTCATGGAGTTTCCTATCCAATTTACCATTGTAGCATGTAGCATTGTAGCTGTTGCTGCGTCTATGGCACTACTTTACTTTTCCCGAGCGCCTCAGCCTGATCAAAGGCAGACTTGAACTGTGGTACGAGAGCGTCTATGTCCGGCGCTGCATACTTGGACCAAAGCATTTCCATGATCTTGCCCTCAATTTCAAGGAACCTTTGCTCACTGGCATCTCTCTTCACCAGGGCGTCCCACGACTCACTGTCGTCACCTGTAGGGTCTGTCTGGCTCTGTGCGTCGATATATTCATTACCGACATCGAGGAGGTTGTCATAATCCTCCTTCAATCTCGCCTCTTCTGACAACTCAACTTCACGTAAACGACCAGCACTAACATCAAGGCGGTTTATTCGTTTTTTAAGGAGCGCATTTGAGCATTTGAGCGCCTCCGCTTTAAGCTCTCTAGATCTGGCTTGTCATCCGCCATTTTGTCTTCTCTAGGTGAACAGAATCACTAAAATCACCTTTTAGCAAAAGGACTAATTTAAAGGACTCGTTCAAAAGATTTGTTCAAAATGAATGGCTTGTCCAAAAGATTATTTCGAAACAAACGACTCGTCCGCGAACGACACAGACGTCTTTCCGCGAACGACACAGACGTCTTTCCCCGGTTGCTATGGCTGGTAGCGGTGTTGTTTGCAAAGTCACTTTATTAGCTCTGCAGCTTTAATATTATCCACTAGGGGTGTGATGATCTCGCGAGATTAAACTTGACGATATTACCCGTCGCATTAAAAATCTGTCGTGAGATTTGTGAACTATCCAAACTTCTATTTGTGGCTTGTAGGGGCAGTAATGTGCCTTTGCTACGTCTAGCCTGCCAGAACCTAACGAAGGAGAAGGAAAAGAAGAAGAGGAGGAGAAGTCTGTTGGTCCAGTCATATATTTCGTCATTGTAGTTTTCTTAAAATCTCGTCTCGTCTCGTTCTCGTGAACCAAATATCATGTCTCGTCTCGTCTCGTGAGCTGAGTGTATCGTCACACCACTATTATCCACACAGCGATTGAGGTCAGTAGCAGTTGCAGTCATCCACGGCTTGTTTCGTTTCTTGTTGGATTTCTATTGGTCACACATGTTGATTACGTTACTGTTGCGTCTACCAATTAAGTAATTGTACTACGTTGCACGGGCAGACTTCACAGGAGAGGGCAGAGAGGCAGGGGGGAAAGAAAATAATGAGAAAGACTGAAGTAAATGATTGAAGTGCTTTATTGAGGTTATAAATCCTCATCTAGGTTTGTGCAAATTGCACTTTACATCAAACTCATAAACTTGTGCTTACATTCTGTAGATTAATATTCCTCTTCCCAGCATCCCGCTCCTATCACAGGAATCTAGAATCAAAATGTTTGGGGGTTGTTCCGAATATTGTGTTCATATTGCGTGGATACAGGATATATGCGTGCATGTTACAGAAAATGAAATAATGGACATGGGTTGTAAAAACAAGCGCATATATATATATTAGAGCCATCAGTTAAACGCGTTATTAACGGCGTTAACGCAAACCAATTTTAACGGCGTTAAAAAAATTATCGCGCGATTAACGCAATTATTTTATTAAAAAACAAAAAACTTTTTTTTTTTTTTTTCTTTGGCTCAAAACCAAGAAGCAGTAGCCTGACTGCTATGTTCAAATGACATTTGTTCAAAGCAGTCGTTTAATTGCACTATAGGCTCTTTTTTTGTATTGTCCTGTTTTGATCAGTATATGCCAATGTTGTTATCAATAAAAAATCATTTGCACAAGGCAAGCCGATGCACTTCACCATGTTGATAAGAGAATTAAAATGAGAAGAATTATGGGACAAAGAAATCAAGGGATATTTAGCATAGAAAAAGAATGTGCGATTAATCGTGAGTTAACTATGACATTAATGCGATTAATCACGATTAAATATTTTAATCGCTTGACAGCTCTAATATATATATATATATATAAATACGATAACTGGGGGGGGGGGGGGGCATAGCAACCACCAACGCAGGCCTATTGAAAAGTATAGGTTGTTATTGTAAAACTAAAACTACCACGTTTTCCGCTGTGGGACAACGTAGATATACATTCTGGTGTAAGCTGCAAAATCTGCAAATTCAGATTGTTATTTTTTTGTATCCATAACTAGAGGGACTAGTTATTGCACTGGTATTCCTGTATAGCAAGAAAAAAGTTGGAACAATCATGCTCTTGGACACGTTTCAATGGATACATTTTCGTGAGCATGAGCACGAAATCACGTGATACAGGGTTGTATGTTAATATTGACATTTATTTATTTCATAGTCCTATTTATTAATTTCTGTGTTTAATATTTATTGAAATACTGTAGAGATTCTATGTAGTGCTGCTTGCATACACCATTCAGAGTCAGATACATGATTAATGATGATTAATGGCTTTATTACTTCTCTAATTTCCACAGGGATTTCTTTTCCACTATTGTAAAAATGTTATCAATGAATAGAGATGACTTGAAAATGATATTTAAGTTGAAAATATATTTACCATGTGTAAAAAACATATTTAACGTGTGGACAATAAACACAGTAGGAAATTTCAAAAATACCTTTATTATTGAAAAATATAAAATATACATTAATATAAATATCTATACCTGTGTATATATACTAGTGGTGAAACGGATCAGTGTGTCCACGGTTCAGTTCAGATAACCGTTTTGGGCCTCGGTTTCGGATACGGTTCGGATTAGGATCATGTCCGTGATAGTAAAAAGGCTGACTTTTTTTTTGACGGAGGGTCGCTGACAGGCTGAAGAGAGGGGCGGGAAAAGTCTCATTGGCTCGGGCAGCACTGGAGAGAATGCATTCCGCTGGGTCCTAAACACCCTTTTGTATCGGACGTAGGCTACAGTAGGCAAAATAAGCTACATAAGGCAATGCCTTCATGAAACCGAAATCCGCGGATCTCCAGAATGCTCCGAACTGTGGTAAACGAACCGAACGGATTCGGATACAATTCGAATCCGCTGCAGGCCTAATATATACTATATCCATATTTGAAAACGTAAGTACCTCATGTTTTTCACACTCAATTGAAATATGAATGTGTGTGTGTGTGTGTGTGTGTGTGTGTGTGTGTGTGTGTGTGTGTGTGTGTGTGTGTGTGTGTGTGTGTGTGTGTGTGTGTGTGTGTGTGTGTGTGTGTGTGAGCAGACAACAGGAAGTCTGCTGAAGGAGTACAGATGGAGTTTAAGTCCAGGCAGTGGTTCGGAGCGTCGGTCCGTTCGGACGGGGAGCACATCCTGGTGAGACCTCATGTTCAACCACCTGGACCTTGGACTGTTAGCTTAGCCTGTTCATTATTGTATTAAGTATTGTTTAACAGCATGTGCTTCATGTTTAATGACGTAATGGAACAGCATGAACCCACACAGGGTGGTCTATGAACCACCCTGTGGCCCCACCGTGCTAGTGTGGCTGCTCCATTAATCATCGTTATTGAATGTACAGGTTGTGGTGTTGCTTATTACAGTACTTTACTGTAAGGAGGACCCTGTTACATGCTGACGTATGTCTTTTTATCATAATCAAATCTTGCATTACCATATCGTTTTCTACTCAAAACAATCATGTATGCGTGTGTGTGTGCCTGCATGTGTGCTTGTCTGTGTGCGTGTGTGTGTTTGTGTGTGTGTATGCGCGTGCGTGCGTGCGTGCGTGCGTGCGTGCGTGCGTGCGTGTGTGTGGGTGTGTGTGTGTGTGTGTGTGTGTATGCGCGTGCGTGCGTGCGTGCCTGTGTGTGTGTGTGTGTGTGTGTGTGTGTGTGTGTGTGTGTGTGTGTGTGTGTGTGTGTGTGTGTGTGTGTGTGTGTGTGCAGGCCTGTGCTCCTCTGTACCAGTGGTCAACCTACAGCTATGCAGAGAGAGAGCCGGTGGGAACGTGCTTCCTGAAGAAAGGAGAAGCAGTGGTGGAGTACTCTCCCTGCCGATCCAGTCAGTCCTCAATCTGTCTGTCTGTCTGTTAACAGTGTTTTATGATGGCTCAATAAGACCTTCATCCTATTCTTTGCAATCTATTTGTACTCTTCTATTCGGCCTGGTTCACCCCAGTCTCAATGTAGACGGAGAGAAACAGTCCCTAACCCTCACCCTCAGCTCACAGACCTCCTAGACTCACCTGTTAGACCTCCTAGTCTAACATGTTAGACCTCCTAGTCTAACATGTTAGACCTCCCAGTCTCACCTGTTAGACCCCGTAGAGATTAGAGACCAGAGGCCCGGTCTCACCAGTTTGACCCCATAGTGACAAGAGGCTCCAGACCCGGTCTCACCTGTTAGACCCCGTAGAGACCAGAGGCTACAGGCCGATACAGGTTCAAGTTCAGGTCTGTACTGGGTCAGCTGGGTTCTGGGTCACAGCATTAATGATATAATAGAATTACAAAAGCTAGGATCCAGAATTGGATGAACAGGATTAACAGAATTGTAAAAACAAAGGATATGAGTCCCCCTCGCTTCAAGGGTCTCCACGTTCACTCAAGTATTGTATGTTTATAGAGATAAGTAGTTTATAGAGATACGTATTGTATGTTTATAGAGATGTGTATACATTTAAGAGATGTGTAGGTATGTTTAAGGTATGTTTACGATAGTTTTCATGAGATGTTTTCTGTATTCCTGTCCAGCCGAGGCCTCTCCTGAAGGCCAGGGGTTCTGCCAGGCTGGTTTCAGTGCAGACTTCCTCAAGGTATGCACACCCAGCAACTGGAACTGAAAGAGGCAGTGATGTGGGACATTGATTTGATCTTTATACTGTTTAAAAGTCAGAATGGAGCCGCTTAAACATAAGTGTTAAGTTAATGACAAACTCTCTCTCTCTCTCTCTCTCTCTCTCTCTCTCTCTCTCTCTCTCTCTCTCTCTCTCTCTCTCAGAACAATACAAGAGTGGTGGTCGGAGGCCCAGGCAGCTTCTACTGGCAGGGTGAGGATGAAATGATGAAAGGAATATTGATGAAGAATGAATGGTGATGGACTAAAGGCGGGGAGTTGACCTCAGAGGACATGTAGTCCAATGCTTAAAAATTGTTCTCTATCTCTCACTCTCGGTCTCGGTCTCTGTCTCTGTCTGTGGGAGTGTGTGTTAGAGGGTGTCATTATGGTGTGTGTACTATGGGTGTGGTTGTGGTTAGTTTGGAAAACAACTGTCATTGTAGACAATGTATTTCAGAGTCATCTCCTCTCCTCCTATGTCTCCTCTCTCCTATGTCCCCTCACTCCTTGTCTCCTCTGCTCAGGTCAGCTGATCTCTGATGATGTGTCAGAGGTCTTCACTCGCTTTGACCAGAAAAACTTTAAGACTAGCTATGCGAACACACTGGCTACCAAGTCAGCCAGCGCCCAGTACGATGACAGTTACCTAGGTAACACACACACACACACACACACACACACACACACACACACACACACACACACACACACACACACGAATCCTGGTCTTATGATTTGTATTACTCTTGTTATTATCTCCGTCTGTCTGTCTGCAGGGTACTCTGTGACTGTTGGAGACTTCAACAAAGACGGACGAGAGGGTAAGACAGCCCTAGGGTTCAGGGTTATATTCCCATCTAGCGCAAGGCACTAATACCTCTCAGATCGATGATCAAATCACGGATGATGCCATGAACCCTGATCCAGAGCTGAGAGCTTTCTCCTCTTAAGACACACACGTCTGACGTGATGCCAGCCCCGAGAAACATGCTGTCCTGTTAGCCCTATGAAGAGCTATGCTAGCTAACTTGTTAGCGCTACAGAGAGCTAGCTGTCCTATTATCCCTATGAAGAGCTAGGCTAGCTAACCTGTTGGCGCTACAGAGAGTTAGCTGTCCTGTTAGACATATGAAGAGCTGGCTGTCCTGTTAGCCCTATGAAGAGCTAGCTGTCCTGGGAGCTAGCTGTCCTGTTAGCCTTATCAAGAGCTAGCTGTCCTGTTAGAGCTACAGAGAGCTAGCTGCCCTGTTAGCTCTCTCTTTTATGCTCTAATATGATATTCTAACTTTGTTTCAGACTTCATCACTGGGGTGCCGAGAGGGAACAATGCACTAGGATACGTAAGTTAACCCACAGCCAGTTAACGGGAGTATGTCTAATGTGTCCTCCAGTTAACGTGAGTAGGTCAAACAAGTTCTCCAGTTAACGAGAGTTTGTCTAACTAGTTCTCCAGTTAACGAGAGTTTGTCTAGCTCATGGGTTCTCAAAGTTTTGAAGGCTGAGGGCCAATTTAGAAACCCAAAATTTGACTGAGGGCCGACAAAGGAAAATTAATTAGGCGGGTAACGCCGTCAGCATCCCAGTGGTGAAAAAAAACATTGCACTGTGGACCTCTGGGAGTGAGGTCTAAATCACGAAACTGAGGTTCATCCTTTCAAAGTATTGTACAGTCGGATTAAAACTAACAAATGTCACAGGATTTAAAGGATAATTCTGGTGTAAAATGGATTTGGGATATGTTTTGTATGATATCGAGTTGAAACGTTCGTTCTGGAGCACAAAAAACGCATATAGACGCTTTCTTCAGTTGGCTGTTTTTAGCCGATTCTATCAAAACGCTATAAACTTGGAACGATGGGGGCACTGGTTATGGTAAAAACTAAATCGCTATTTTAAACCACTTAAAAGGCTAAAAGTAGCCCGACACTTCTTTGGTAGTATAATAAGGGTCTTAACATATAAAACAAGGCATTGAAAACTTTGTAAGTGTACAGATTGTTTATTAAAAAGGACATTTTATGCACACAATACCATCAGTAGATCACCCGTCGACGCCATTTTGTTTTTAAGACTCAATAAGTAGATTGGCGAACACAGAGCTTGCGTGTTGCTGACGGATGTCACAATATCTGTGTTTGTCAATCTACCTATCGAGTCTTAAAAACAAAATGGCGTCGACGGATATGTGGGTTATGAAATGATAAAGAAAAAGAGAGAGTGAGGAAGGGGAGAGAGGGATGGAGGGGTACTGTTGAGGGAATATGGCGTGTCTATTTTTGCTCGTCAGTGTTGGGTGGGTGTGTGTCATATCTCGCATAACATGTTTTCCAGCGTTTTTACTTGGGGTTGAGCTGAGCAGTAATAGTAGTGTTGAACATGCATACAGAGCTAACAAACAGATACTGGGTACGGGGACTTTACACACATAGACATGGACAAACAGAGAGACAAGACATAAACAAGCAGGAACTAGCAAAAAGATACTGAGTAAGGGGACTTTGCAAATATAGACGAGGACAAACAGAGAGACAAGACATAAACAAGCAATAGGAAAGAGAGGTACATGCCTTATCTGAGATTGGAAAGACAGAAAGAGAAAGAGAGAGGGAGAGAGAGAGAGAGAGAGGGAGAGAAAGAGGGAAAACACAACTGAACAAGTAAAAGAGAGTATTCCTTCAGAAAAGCCATGGTGTATTTTCATGGCTCCGGAATAACTGTCCATTTATATAGAGTTTATCAACTGCCAATGCTGCATGTATGTTGCTTCTTCGGTTTTCATTTAGTATGGGGTAGAGAGCTTTCCTTCGTTCGTTTATTTCCGTGGGTATTGATCATTCATTCCAAATTGAGTGTCCTTGCGTTGTTTTCCTTTGCTTTTGACCAGTTTTTTTTGTTGAAAGTGTTCAAATTTTGCGATGATGGGCCTAGTTTTGTCCTGCTGTTGTTTGTTGAGACGGTGAACTCGGTGGAAAGTAATAATTTGAGCGACGTCAGCGGGTAATTTAAATTGAGATTGCATGAAGTTTTGAATCTGCAACTCTGGATTATCGGGTGATTGTTGAATATGCAATAGCACAAATGTTTTTTATTTGTCGTAAAATGTACTTATTTGAGGCAAAAAAACATTAAAATGCAAATTTGCGTTGGCACTTTTCAACTTCATACTGTCAAGTTATCAAAAGCAACCTATAATCATATCCACAGTGCAAGTAAACAAACAAAAAAGGAATCAGGGTGGAGAGCGTCTGAGAGGGGGAGGCCTCCTGGGGCAGACACTTTGGTGTTTGTGGAGATCAGTGTGTGGAGCGTCTGAGAGGGGGAGGCCTCCTGTACTAAAGTACGGCACACGGTGTGTGTGGTGCTGTCCTTCGGAGACGACGTTAAACCGAGGTCCTGACTCACTGAGGTCATAAAAAGATCCCAGGGCACTTATCGCAAAGAGTAGGGAATTCCCCGGTGGCCAAAACTGCCCAACCAGGCTCATTCAATCTGCCCCCTAATCATCCCCCTGTATAATTGGCTGATTCATTATTTCCCTCACTCACCTCCTCAAGCTGGTGTGTGGTCAGCGTTCTGGCACTGATTGGCTGCTGTGCATCACCAAAGTGGGTGCCACACATTGGATGGTGGTTGGTGAGGTCCCCCCTTCAATGTAAAGCGCTTTTGGTACCTTGAAAAGCGCTATATAAATGTAAGAAATTATCAATCAAGGTAAATTTGTCGAGCGTAAGAGGGTGAGGCCTCCTGGACCCTACTAAAGCAGAATGCAACAGGTTGGATGGGGAAGCTCCTTCGGAGCAGAGGTTTATTTGATCTCTGCGTTTGAGTCAGGGTTCGTGTGGCGTGAGTGTCTGTAACGACACAGTGTGTGGCGCTTGTACGACATAATAACATAATAACGCTCATTCACAACGCCAGTATTAATAAAACTAAAGTTTGTTCTTCGGTCTTGAAAGTTCTTTCACACCAGAACATGATAACATCCATGTGGTCTACTACATAAGGCAGTGATAGCTGCATCAAGTTCTCCCGTCACCATTACTCGTTTCGCTCGTTGTTTAGTTCCAGGGAGGCCAATTTTTTTGTCCCCAAAAGAGCATGTAGATGTAAAGAGACGGGGCGTTTTTCGCTGGCACATTGAAGAGTCTATTTCAAAATGCATTGCTATTTGAATAAAGAGACAAAGAAAATCACGAAAATATGAAATGACATTGTTTAAACTGAAATGAGGATTGCATTTCACCTTTGTTTAAAAAAAATAAAATAATAATGTTTGATTGCCAAATGCAAAATGCCATTGCCATTTAGAAAAAAGATTGTTGGGGTGCTATCCCCCAAAAGGATAACATTGAAGCCCATTTTCTCAGATTACGTCTGCAGAGTGTTGTCCGCTATAGTCCCGTTTAAAAAAATCTCAAAGTTCTCCTTCAACCTATACAAGGAAATGACTAAACCAGACATGCTATTTAAATAAATGATATTTACTGAAAGAGTTTTAGGGATGAAACAAAATGAATTATTTCCTCTAATAATAGTCTAATTTTTTGCATTTCATTCTATTGAAATTGCCGCAAGTGAAGTTGCCTTAACCTGCTATTTTACCGTTAGACGAGTCCACAGGAAGATAGCTGTAGATGATGTCATGTGGGAAACTGAATGTTGTTATCCGTGGTCAAAGCAAGCATATCAAAACCAACTTAAGAGCATGTTGAACATGATTTGAACTTTATAACCTTACAGTACCCGTTAAAGTGTTTCCCACAGTTAGATTCTACTGGTTGGGGTCGCTGATAGGTGCGGTTATACAATTAACCTCCAACTTGTTACGTGACAGACGTTACCCACCGAGAAAAGTAACTTCTTAGGGTTATTTTGTGTGACCAAAAGTGATCACTAATTTTATCCTTGCATGTTGGTTATATTGTTTGTGTGGTCTACTGTAGGTCTGAATGACTTCACTCTACCTGCATCAATAGCATATTTACAAATGATACATTCTCACCTTGTACTTGTTAACAGAATGTTCAGGTCTACTGTGGGACCTCTTAGCCTCCATTAACAATGCTAAATGGTGAACCCAATGACATAACGAAGCCTGGATGCTAAAGGGTCAATAAAACAGCAGGGGAGGAAACACTTCTAATCTCCCAAAGCACTTTAGTGACAGACACCAAGACCTCTCTAAGGAGTGCAATCAGCACAGGTTAGCAGATAATCTAGTTGCTAGCCCGATGGTAGGATTATGATTGATTGATTGATG
This sequence comes from Gadus morhua, assembly GCF_902167405.1. NCBI lineage: Eukaryota > Metazoa > Chordata > Actinopteri > Gadiformes > Gadidae > Gadus > Gadus morhua. Next base: position 32,239,171 of record NC_044063.1, read on the forward strand.
AGATACGTAGCATAGCAATGTAGTGAATCAATGTAATGCCTACCGTGATGAGCTACACATGCCCAATACACAGCTACCCACCAAGAAGTTGGAAAGAAACAAGCAGTGTGCATGCGTCTGGGATTGTAACAGGAACGGATTGCTTGAAACTTGACTAAACGTATCATAACTGTTTCCTTAAATTGCGAAACGAACGCATTAAGTTCCTTGATACAACAAAAGGTATTAGGTAGTAAGTATTGTAAGTATTAGGAGTGAATGAGCAGAGTGGTCAATCAAGTCTAATATGAATGCTCACATTGCATAAATGTTCAGATGAGAGTAGTAGCTATGATGGAGAATCAGCAGATTCAGAAGAGAGTAGAAGTCCATTAGCTAAATAACTAACCTTGTAAAGTTCAAAATTCTTGTTAAATACCTTGTGCTACCTTGCATGTAATGGCTAATGGCTTTTGATGAACAAATGTTTGCCTATGAGTTCCAATAAACACTTCATCAATCAATTCAACTCAATTCATTCAGAAGTGAGTTGGGTCATCTCCAGTAATTCCTCTAACATGGAGTGAATCAATATACTGATCATTATTGTAGGCCCAAGTATTGCACAGATAATTTCAATGTTTGGGTCTACAATCAGACAAAAAGAGTGTGAAGCTGTTGTTTTTTCTGAGCAAGAGTGAACAATTGTTCGACCTGGAGTTCTTCCTACTCAGTGAGATGACATAAGGAACAGAGCTCTGAGTCCCATTGATAGTACGTCGATAGAATTAGGTTTCCCTTTTTGCACCATGGGTCATGGGTGACTTTCTTGATATAAAATGTGCAGCTGCGAATGCGCGATGTGGATAAGCACTGCCTTAGGCGGTCAGTAAGAATCACATTGAACTGATTTGCTGGTTGAATAGAGTTAACTTACACTAGGTGAATTGTTGTGTTAGGTGGTCTTGTTTAACTGGTTACTTTGTTTACTCCCAGGTGAACATCTTTAATGGTCTCAACATGCAGTCCATGATCAACTTCACTGGAGCCCAGGTAAGAAGATGGGGAAACGAAGGGTTTCTGGGTCGCACAGGTGTAAATATTGAAAGGTTTACACTTTAATGCAATATTTACTGAACTGTAAATTTGTTATAAATGTGTTTTATGTGTATAAATGTAAAGGTTACATATCAAAGTGTTTGCCCTATAATTGTACAAAAAACGCAAATGCTATAAATAATGACGAAAAGACAAAAATAACGTGGCGTTATCTTGAAGCAATGTGAGTGCCGTTGCTGTCTCTTTAAACTATGGACGTTTTAATTGGACTTTATTATGCGCAACCCACCGAGGATGATTCATGCTTCGTATACTGCAATCGACTAATATTTGGTAGTTGTTCCTCGTAAAATGATATCCATATGGATGTTAAGAGATCCAAAAATAAATATTTTTTACTTGTGGCTTCTAAAATGTTATCCACTCTCACTTTCAGAGCAGATGCAAAGTCGAGTTTTGCCCAATCTGTATCGCAGCTGATCGGTAAAATAAAAAAAAGTCTGCAAAATGTGGATGCGTACATAGCATACACCTGCAGATGGCGACATGCAAGTAAAAGGAATTCCCAAAATATAATTCACATTACTTGTACCACAAACCACAAAGACCGATTTTTTTTGTCATTTGTATAGAGATATCCACATGAATATGTTGTGATGCACAAATTCATAAAGTTTACTTGTGTTTCGTAAATTGCTATCCACACTCGCTTTCAGAACAGATTAAGATATGTGAATTCGTCGCATTGTACGCATTTGCGGAACTCGTTGAGTTTTTTCAATGTGCACTGAAGCTGATCTTCAAAATCTGGCTGTGTACACAGCATCCACCTGTAGAAGGGGACATGGGCTGATCTGTAAGACCTGCTGTGTACATAGCTTCCACCTGTAGAGGGCGATATGAGCTGATCTGTAAGCCTGGATGTGTACATAGCGTCCACCTGCAGACGGCTATATAAGATGATCTGTAAGTCTGGCTGTGCACACAGCATCCGCCTGTAGACGGCGATATGAGCTGATCTGTATGTCTGGCTGTGAACACAGCATCTACCTGTAGACGGCGACATGAGCTGGGGCCTCATGTACTAAGACTTGCATGGATTTCTTACTGAAACTTTGCGTACGCAAAAATCTGGAAAGATGCATACACAGAAAAAAATCCAGATGTATCAATCCTTGCGTAAGCACGATTTCACGCAGATTCTCTTTGTGCATCCCAATTAATGTGAAATTGAGCGCACATGCACAAGCCCGACTCTCCGCCCAGTGTCCTCCCTTATTTAATATGCAAATTATTATAAATAGGCCTGCAGTATGCCCTAGTTAGGAGAAAGGAGAAAATGGTGAAAGGAAGAAAAAAAAACTTTAGTGAATGCGAGGTTGAGGTGCTGATTTGGAGGTAGAGGCCAGAAATAAGATCTTGTTTGGCTCTTTTTCCCCCGCATCAGCACCAAAACCAAAAACTAGATTGTTGTCTCTGTTTACCTTTTTATGGCTATAACTGCTGCCGGGTTTTAATGGCATAGCTATTGGGCTATGCATTGTTTGGTCCGGGGTCTTGGTCGCCTAGAAGGTTCATCACCTCGTGTAATGGCATGCCGTGCCAGTGTGCAACATTGTGCAGAACCCCACATGCCCGCACAATGCGGCACACCTTTTTCAGGGTGATAGAGCAGCATCCCCCCGTTCCGGTCAAGGCAGCGCCAACGGCTTTTCAGCTGCCCTATCGCTCTTTCCATGACTGACCAAGTGCGTGCATGGATATCGTTATATCTCTGCTCTCGGACAGTCTGTGGGTTGGCGAGGGGGATTATTGCCCCATTTTGCGGGTAGTTTTATGGGTCTGTTTAAGTTTAGCCTAATATCAAGTATCACATTATGCGTCTCAACAATAATGCATGATCGAAGTGCATTTACAGGGTTTGCTGTGCAATTAATCGAATTTCGATCGCGATATATCGATTTTGGGGTCAAACGATCTCCAAACTCGTATAATCGAGTTGAAACGATTAATTTGACATTTTCCGTTTTACAGTAGGCCTAGAGAGTTTATGAAAGTTTATGAAAGAGACGCGCATGCGAAAGCATTCAACGTGGCGAGAGGGAGTACAATCTAACAGGCGTGCTGCATCAGGAAGTATGCCGTTGGCAGGAGGCGGGGCATGCCAGTGAACCGCCAATCAGCAGCATCGACTGTTGACAGACATGTTGGAGAGTAGACCTACCGTGTGGAATATTAAAGTTTCAGTAACGTTACAGTTTGATGAATGATAACAAGCTCCTATAGCAGACTTTAACTAAGAGTTCTTCAAGGCACAACTGCCAAGTACATCTTGTATATGTATTTCTGTTTAACAACAATATGATTTTTATTAACCATGTGTTTGTTATGGCTTTGTGACTTTTAACTTTGCTATGGAGAAATGCTGGGACCGTTGTTCTCTAGACATTAAATAGGGAATGTATTATTTCAGTCGAGTCATTTGTCAGTGCATTTGGCTGAATATATTGTATTCATGAAATGTTTTATAAAAATCAAATGTTAGATTCAGAATGTTGTGGCAGACAGTACACTTACAGACGAAAAAGGTTTTATTTTGGATACTTACATGTGTTTCTATGTCATAATTGATTGTGTAAATAAATGCATGGTTTCAAACTCAAAAATAATCGTTTGAATAACCGTGATATCAATATTGACCAAAATAATCGTGATTATGATTTTTCCCATAATCGAGCAGCCCTGCCGCGGGGTTGTTAAAGGTATTAAAAGGTAGTAAATGAAATTAGCCCAAATTAAGGCCATTAAAGTATTAAAAAGTAATAAACGTCTTCTGACGAGGTATTACATTTTCAACAAGGCCTATGAATTTTTCAATTGGTGTTATTCAGGCCTATCTCCTAAAATTTCTAAAACTTGCGTGGATTTATTTTTATGTTGCGATTAGGACCTGAGAGATATCAATGACGTCACGTGGTGCGTGCGCTGAAACAAACTGGATATACCCGGCTGGCTTAGGCCCAGTTCAGACCAAAGATTTGCGTCGCAACTCCTTGCGACTCCTTTTGAAGAGACGGGCTGCGACGTTCTAAAACTGGGCAGTTCACACTGCTGCAACGGGCGGAAACGTCAGGTGGTTTATACCCACTTCGCGGGTTTGCTTCTGTTAGTTCAAAGTAATTTGAAAGAATGGGGAAATGCAAATTTTCGGACCTCTGGCTGGAGGAATCGATCTTTAAAGAATGATCGCAAAAAGAACATTTGTTTGACCGGTTGCAACGGTTATCTCTGTGTGGTTAATTTGCAGTTGCGGTGTTAATTAGCAATGAGGTCAGCTTACTGTTACATTAAACTGTAATCAGAAAACGTGGTTATATGCTATAGACCAGGCCTATTCAACTAGCGGCACGTGGGCCAAATGCGGCCCCTCTTAATTTTTTTCTGGCCCGCAAGAGGTTGCATGCAAAAAATAAATAAAATAAAGGAGAAACATAGTTGCATGCAAATCTGGTTTCTGTGTGTAGCCGGTGATACTAGCCAGTATCAGTACCCCACAATCAGGAACTGGCATCACTTATTAGCTTTTCTTATATGAATGCCATCAGAACAAGGGCACGTTGCTCCATGACCTATGAGAAGCTGCATGAGTGTCTCAGGATGAGCCAAACTAGGCAAACAAGGCAGTGCAATCTTTCTCACTGACTCACTGGCTCAAAATGTCTCATATACTGTAGTTCTGTTTTGTAATGATTCAAACAACATTGTTGAATTCTAAATACGTGTCCAAAATATGTGAGAACAAAATCTTTTATAATGATACAATTAAAAGTGAAGACAGATGCAATACGAATAAGAAAAAGCATGATCAGTGAAGTATTTGAATTGTTTTATTATGTTGGCAAGCAAGAAGTAGAATAAATGGGATAATCAGTCTTCTTAAAACGGTTTGTGCAACCAACCGCACAATAAGACATGATTGCGGCTCTTAGCGCTCTCGTCTCTTTCTGCCTATGACAGGCTTGTAGAGCGGGGAGCGACGTAGACTGATAATCCCTCTATAGAAAGTACACTGGTGTGAATTTGCGCTACGGTATGGATTTTGACGTTACCGTGAGACCGGTGTGACCGGTAGACAGCCGCGTTTACATGGACAATTCTGATCCGATTAGAAGTGGAAGAACAGCTCAATCGGAATAAAAAATTATCATATATACGGCTCAATCGGAATACAATTCTCTGATCTGAATAGAATTCCATGCGGAATAGAAGAAGTGGTGTAGTCCGCTATAGTCGACATGTATATTCCAATTAGTTTGGGCTGGGTTCGGCTAATTTTTAACTTAGAGAGATGGTATCAGCAGCTGTTGTATTTCTCAATTGGTCAGTCGGTACTTTTATGCATACCGAACTTGACCACTGTCAAGGAAAGTGAATTTTTTGCCTGATTCACGTCTTACTTCTCACTCCGTAAGTCTGGTAACTTATCAACCCAAGCGTGTCCGGTTTCTAAGCGAAGTCAACGTCTTTGGTGGACTATTTCTCTGCTGTTTTGGCAAGGAGCCGTGTAATAATGTATAGAACGTCGCCGGTCATTATCGAAAAGAATACCCTTCAGGGCGAAGCAAGACACCTTTGCTTCACATCGCGGTCCGGTTCGCCCTGTCTGGGCTTATTTACCCGATAATGACTGGCGTTCTGTACTATAACATTATCCATTGCATATCATATAAGTCCAGAACAACACAACGGTTGTGTGTGAGAGATATACGAACGTAAGCTTACCACTTTTGTAAATGCCATGATAGGCCTTTATACATATTTATAGGGGCTGCATCCAAATACTATTTTGTTTGTACCTGGGTATCAGGGGTTGACACTAACGGTTGCCCGCTTGCCTGGGGCAACAAAAATAATATTTGGGCAAATTGAGATTATTTCTGGTTGCCCGAAAAGGCAAGTGCATTTTTTAGGGTTTGTTCATATATATTTAAGAGTTTCTAAAAACTGCAAAGCAACCATTCTCTTCCGTAAAATCACACAAAATAGATAGGCCTATATTTGCAATTGATCAGCGCGCTGTCTTCTCTTCTATCGGACAGCGAGTTAACAGACACACAGCGCTACAGCGCGAACATAGCCCCGCCTCCTGTCACTCACTCGCAGTGCGGTCTCTGGCAGTGATTCGGCAATAGTCTCAATGCTCTGTGTGACGGTGTTAGTTAAAGGTTAGCCAATACAGCTAGCATCTCAAGTGCAGCGCCGCCACGACCGTTTTAGATAGAGAAGGTAGACGGAGTAGTGATGGAGGAGTGCAGTTTGGAAGTACTTTAGATTAAAGCAAATTACCAAGGAAAGTCAAATTAATCATTTAAAATCATATGCAAATGCGGTTTGGGGTTTCATAACTGTGCACATGCACAGCAATAGCGATCTTTTTCACGAAATTGGACCTGCACAAACTATATATTATATGAAAGCTGAGCCTCCGCCAATTCCGACAATCTAAGCCATATCATTCTGGGACTAAAACTCGCAAATAACAATTTTAGAAGAAACTTCCCCTTTTCTTTTAAAAACCAAAAATGAAATTTTAGTCCACAAAGTTGAATCTGATCTCATTAAACCACCATAAAAAGATTATCCAGTGGCCAAATTTTGCAACTAAACATGGTGTTTACATTAAATTACTTAGAGAAGGTTTCTTAGGAAAAAGGTAAATTGCCTTCAATCAGAACACATGTTCTTCAGCGCAATCTAGTGGCCATATGTGTATTTGCGAATGTTTGGCTTGGTGTCATTCGATTAAATTTGCCCTGAACTTTAAATAGAGTTTTCAAGTGTCAAAATGGTAAGATATCTACCTGTTTGTGTCTCATAGTACCACAGTGATACCAAGTAGCTTTGCTACTACCTTGGACATTCAGTTATTTACATTTGCATAAAATCCAGATGAAAGCATGCAGGTCTACATATAACTGGGCGATAGCTTTAATAGGTTGCAACGGTGGACTGAAATCACTTCATGACACGTTGTGACCATTTGGTAGCCTAAATAAGTAAACAAAGAAGAAGTTTGTTATCTTTTAAACACGTATTATGGGGAAGCTAACATTCAGCTTCAGTCTGAGCTAGGATGAGTTTTCTGAGTTCCCCAAAATTAGCCCAGGTGCCTCGCAAAAAGGGGCCGGTTCACGATTCTGATTTTAATTATGGCAAGTGAACATTACATTCGGGCAAGTCGAACATGATCTGTACTTGCCCGATGGGCAAGTGCTTTTGAAACCTTAGTGTCAACCCCTGGGTATGCAATGTGTGTTGCCTTCATCGAGATGTTCAGAAGGTGTATATGGCACCTTCTACTGGTCTGTGAAAAGTATTGGGCTTGGTACCTCCTAATCCTTTTCCACTCCCTATGGGGGGATTTTGTATCGACTGTAGTTCGCATCGGTGGTTTGGTTTCACATTGAGCAACCCTAATTTCTTTCTTTATTTCTATTTCTTTTCTCGTTATACTGCTCTGGATTTGTCTGTGACAATAAACACTTTGAATTTGATTTTTTTTTTAATTTGAATACAGTACATTCTGATTGCATGGTAGGAATAGATCTATTCCGATTAGAAATCGAATCGGATCAGAAGTGTCCATGTTAACGCGGCTAGTGTTGTGTGTACCACAATACTGCGCGGTACTATTTCATGCAAAACCTTAACACTGTGATAACAATATTAACAAGGTAATTATAACTTAACTTCAACACTGGACACAAAAAACTCTCTCTCTCTGACACTCTCTGTCTATGTCTACTTTGTGACATATTGATTAAAAACTAGGGACCAAGTCCCGTTGGGACATCTTGATTAATCCCACTCCTATGGTCTCTCTTGAAGTCGTGCTGGTATTAAAAAATATGGTGAAGGTATTAAAAATGGTATTAAAAGGTAGTAAATTCAACTCAAGAATTTCTGTACAAACCCTGATTTAAGATCACGCATCCTGACGTTCAAATCCACTTCAACTAGCCTCATATTGCAATATATATTATATCATGACTCGTGATCGAGTAGGCCTAATATTCTTGCACTGCATTTCCTCTACGTGCCGCAAACTGACAAAATCCACTGGTACGCCAGACATGAAGTTTGCGTGGAGGACCGCACTTTGTCACGTTAAGCCTGTCTCTGTACATCCGAACGTTTGCGTGAGAAGTGGTGTACGCTACTTTTTTGTGTGTACGCAAGCCCCTGATCTGTAAGTCTGGCTGTGTACAGAGCATCCACCTGTAGAGGGCGATATGTGCTGATCTGTAAGTCTGGATGTGTAAATAGCATCCACCTATAGAGGGCAATATGTGCCACTGTAGACGGCCCGTTTTAGAAGTACACAATAAAACAAGCCTTATGTTGGATAGATTATTAATGGTCCCAGAATAAATATTATATCTAGCATATCTAAAGGATTGCAATTGTAATTTGTAAACATTTTTTCAGCACACGGGTTGTGATGAGGGGTACCAATTTGGAAATTAGGTCTTAAACAACTATACTGTATTCTTTTTTTAACTTTTTTTAACTACTGTGTATCCATTTTATTATTATCGAGTATGTTGAATTACTGTGGAGAATATGGTCTCAGTTAATGGAAAAATCCACTAGTGAAGGTAGTGGTTCACCCCAACTTGGTCTACCGAGTTGGGAGACATTTCAGTGATGAGAAAATGCTGGATTTGTTCATCTACTGTGTTCGTCATTCAAACAATAAGTAACGCTGCAATGGTAACAGACATTGCACCTTTACTTATTTTTTAGTTAGTTACACAGTAGTTTAAATACAGTATAGTTGTTTGACCCTCTATTTACAAATTATTCCCCCACATCCAGCTTGTGTGCTTAATTTTTTTTTACAAATGACAATTGCAATCCTTTAGATATGCTAGATATATTATTTATTCTGGGACCATAAATAATCTCTCCGATATAACCATTGTTTTATTGTTTCAATGATTAGTATGGATGATAACAAAGGGGTGTCAGTGTCTTAGGGCCCTATCTTGCACCCAGCGCAATTTACTTTCTACACCATACACCTTTCTATGAAACATGTATCGTTGCTAGTTTGCACCCGACGTAAAGCTGATTTTCCCCCGCAGCAAACTTGCGCCATAACACTTGCGCCTGGAGAGGCGTGTCGGCAAAAAGTAGAGGCGTGTTCCGGCGCAAATCATACATGTTGCTATTTCACTTATCCCAAAAGCAATTGCGCCAAGGACCGGCAGATACCTGGTCTAAATGCCGTAGCGGATAGCGCAGTTGGTGTCGCTATTTTGACGTGCCATGGCAGGTCGGAACTACAACATAAGCTTAAACACACGTAGGCTATACACAGCACAAACATGCAAACGATTAGCCTAATTGAAATATTATGATGTCAAAGATTGTTCATGTGTGTGAAACTGCATAGAAATAGCATGTGGATTGTGGAAACATTTATTTTCCATAGGGGCTGCATGAATGAACACTGTAGTATGCTCTGCCATGCGATAAAATAATAATAACAAAAATAAAGTAGAGCAAAGTAGGCTATATCCCAGCCTTCCACAACCAAATCTCATTTTAGGGTAAGTTGTAATGTTGGTTCAATTATTTGGGAAAGAACAGCTGATACAGAGGTAAGAAGTTGTAGTTTTAAAAGAATGCATCTGCAAACACCGTACATCAAACACATATTTTCTTGACATAGACATCGTGTACAAGCCCATAACTTTTAGGCTTGATGAGATCATGAGAAAACATAGTTTTACCGCGGGTGAGGCCATCTGTTTAAACACACGCAAACTAAACACGTAACGCATACTACAGTCCATAGCAATGTATATTAACGGGGGGACAAATGCATATTATGAACACAAGTCGAACGATAATTATACAATACTGGTAAGAAACAATGTTTGGCGCGTATCATTAAATAGACCCAACAGTTGCGGCCACAGGACTGCATATCATATATGTGTTAAGTAGTGCTGTTAGTTTAACGCGCTATTAACGGCATTAACGCAAACCAATTTTAACAGCGTTAATTTTTTTATTGTGCGATTAATGCTCTTTTGGCTTGGCAAACATTGTAGTTTTTTCACCTGCTGTCTAGCAACAACTGGTCGCGTTAGAAAAACTACAACACCATTACGGATCTAGCAACACCGGAAACAAAACAACAAGCACGCCGCACGAACTTGTTGGGGCAAGCAGGGATACGAAGCGGGTGAAAAAACCCTTAAAAGTGTGTGTGTGTTTGTGTGTCACTCTCTTCAAGCCTGCACAAGAGTTCAATGTTGTCATTAGCTGTTACGTCTTTCTGACCAATCGCAGTTCAAGGACCACCTGGGCTGTACCACTTCAGGAGGAGCCGCTCAGTTACTCCCCTCTAGACAAAATCGACTTGGTTGCGACGCTGACAGTTTGTTAATGATAAGGCTGTGTTGAGTGAGTGAGAGATTGCGGGCGCACAGCTCAGGTTAGCGGACAGCGCTGCAAGGAACTTTTATAAACGCAATATTGTTGTCCAGCAGTAATCAGCCCGACAGCCCAGAAACGTTAACGGCCCACCAGGAATTCTCCTGACTCTCCCAATTACCACTCCGCCACCGTGTGTGCGTGTGTACGTGTGTGTGGGCGTTATTCGATAGCCTGATAATGTGTATAAGCCTACGTACGGTAGGAATATTCATAGTGGTTTAAATAATAAATGTTAGTATTTCCCATCTTTTTTAAGTTTTACTGTAGGTCTACCACTTTCATGCACCTAGCCGATGTCAAGTGGACCGGGTTGAATTCACTGAGGGTCTCTCTTCTTACATCCATCTTAACAAAATATTTTATTACTGTCCTTCTCAACACTCTCTGATCTCGCTAAAAGCCTAGCAGCACGAAATCAAGGGATATTTACAATAGAAAAAAATGTTATTAATCGCGAGTTAACTATGACATTAATGCGATTAACCGAAATTTACATGAAGTCTCAAGTTGTAGAAGAAAACGCTATTCCATGTGTGAATTGGGCTTATTATTTGGCCATAAACTTCCAAAGAAGCTAATGGAAGATTAACGAGGCTATTGGAAGGCTAACGAGGCTAATGTAAGGCTAACGAGGCAAATGGAAGATTAACAAGGCTATTGTAAGGCTATTGGAAGAATACCGAGGGTAATGTAAACCTAACGAGGCTATTGGAAGGCTAACAAAGCTAATGTAAGTTTAATGAGGCTATTGGAAGGCTAACGAGGCTAATTGAAGGCTACCGAGGCCAATGGAAGGCTAACGAGGCTATCGGAAGGCATACGAGGCTATTGGAGGGCTACGGAAGCTAATGGAATGCTAACGAGGCTATTCAGTAGCATGTTGAGAAGAAGCCTTTCTGCCCCCCCCTTCCTTTTCCTTCACTCCTTTCTGCCCCCCCCTCCTGTTCATTCACTAATTTCTGCCCCCCCCTTCTTGTTAATTCATCCTTTCAGCCCCCCCCCCCTGTTCATTCACTTATTTCAATTTTCATAATATAAGTCTATACTAGTTATTTATTCAAAACATTTTAAGCTGTTACTACTGAATTAAGTTAATATATTAACTAATAACACGTTAATTTGTTATTTTCTAGTCATTCTTCTAAAAGAACAGAGTACCGTTAAAGTACTGATAAGCTGTATGGTTAAGAGTAGCCGTTCAGATAGGACCCGTCTCGAGTTCTGACTAAGAAGAATGACCAGACCACTTAATGTCCGCTTGAGCCCTGTTCAGACCCATTACATGAAAATAACCCTGATATACATATCTATATAAATGAATGTATATATATATTAGTGCTATCAAGCACTTAAAATAACTAGAACTGCAAGCAGTTATGCAGGGGTCCAAGAAGTGTGCCTTTCGCCGGCACAACGCGACAAGAAATGTGCATTTCGCCGGCACAACGCGAAGCAAGTATTCAAAACGTTACCGTGAACAACATGTGGATATAAAGGTTTTGACTGTGGGAGCTTCGGTGTGGGAGTTATAGCCTAAAACACGTTTTCAGAACATTCCATTGGCCAAATAGGAGATAGACAATGTCGTCGTTTTTTGGCGCCGCCCTGTTGGCGAAATTTTCCCAAGACAATTTTCCTTTGCCAAAAACTCCCGCCCACATTAATAATTCTTGGCCATATTTTCTATATAGATTCGGGTTTGCCCCTTGATGGTTTCCCTTGAGTTTGAAGAACATTCCTTTGGCCAATTAGAAGATATACAATTTCCTCGTTTATTGCGCCCCCTAATGACGAAATATTCCGAATTCTTTACTGAACGCCATTAAGGGTAGCACCGACATGTGTCTAAAATTTGGACTTGATCCGAGGTCTAATTTTGGTATTTTCTGAATTTTTGCGTATCGTCGTAAAACGTAGCTAATAAACAAATATTCAAAACGCTACCGTTTCGTAGTCGAAGGTCGGATCAAAAAGTGTTTGAGATTTTCTTTTCGTGTTCGTCTGACGATGTCGTGTGCAAAGTTTGGTGTCGATTGGTCAAGAAATGTGGGAGGAGTAGGGAAAAAACAGTTTTGCGGTTTTCGCGATTTTGCGAAAAAAAATTATAGACGCAAATGGGCGTGGCCTATGTCAAAAGATGCAGCAGACTCCAGTGAATATGTGGGTACAAGTTTTTGACTGTGGAAGGTTCGGTGTGGGAGTTATAGCCCCAAACGCGTATTCCTTGGTATAGCGCCACCTAGTGGCCGGCATGTCTGGATTTTGTCGTCTGCCGTCACCTCACCGACCTGGATCTAGTCATGCAATTGGCGTGTCGGCACCATTTACGGTTTGGGCTGTGGTACCACTTCTAGCTGGGAATAATAATAATAGGAAGAAAAATCCTTACAAAAACAATAGGGATCCAACCTGTTGGCTTGGACCCCTAATTAATCGCGATTAATCACATTAATGCCATAGTTAACTCACGATTAATCGCGAGCAATCGCGATTAATCACAAATGTTTTTTCTATGCTAAATATCCCTTGATTTCTTTGTCCCATTAATTGTTCTCATTTTAATGCTCTTATCAACATGGAGAAGTGCATCGGCTTGCCTTGTGCAAATGTTTTTTTATTGATAACAACATTGGCATATACTGATTAAAGCAGGAAGATACAAAAAAAAGCCTATAGTGCAATTAAACGATGAACATACAAACATACTGCCTTGAACATAGCAGTCAGGCTACTGCTTCTTTGTTTTGAGCCAAAGAAAAAATATATATATTAAATATGAATTTGCGTTAATCGCGCGATAAAAAAAATTAATAACGCGTTTAACTGACGGCCCTAATATATATATACACGCATACATACATACATACATATATACACATCCATATATACGTCTTGATCCCTGACTAAATGCTAATGTCAAAGTTTTGTAAAGATATATTCATGGTATTTTATCACTGCATGTTTTAAATTGGCAAGGATGAAATAAAGTATAAGTCTCTCTCTCTCTCTCTCTCTCTCTCTCTCAGATGGCGGCCTACTTTGGCCACTCTGTAGTTGCTTCTGATGTCAACAACGATGGGTAAGTCTGTCTGTCTCTAGTGAAGTCAATGTGGTAATGGTTTTGTGTTGGTGGAGGTTAATTAGGTGATGGTGTTGTGTCTGGGTGAGGTTAATGTGGTGATGGTGTTGTGTCGGTGTGAGGTTAATGTGGTGATGGTTCTGTGTCTGTGTGTAGTTAATGTGGTGATGGTGTTGTGTGTTGATGATGTTGTGTTGGTAGGGGTTAATGTGGTGATGGTGTTGTGTCGGTGTGAGGTTAATGTGGTGATGGTTCTGTGTCTGTGTGTAGTTAATGTGGTGATGGTGTTGTGTGTTGATGATGTTGTGTTGGTAGGGGTTAATGTGGTGTTGGTTTTGTGTGTTTTGCCAGTCGGAGGTTAATGTGGTGATGGTATTGTTTGGTGATGGTGTTGTGTCTGTGTGAGGTTAATTTGGTGATGGTTGGTTCCGTGTGTAGTTAATATGGTGATGGTGTTGTGTGGTGATGGTGTTGTGTGATGATGGAGATCTGTACCAGGGAGCGTAATGTGTTACGTCTTTCAGGACTGTGGATCTGTTGGTGGGAGCTCCTCTCTTCATGGGCCGAGGCTCGGATGGCAAACTGAGGGAGGTGGGGCAGGTAAGACACACACACACACACACACACACACACACACACACACACACACACACACACACACACACACACACACACACACACACACACACACAGCTGCTGTAACTGAGTCCTCCCCCCCCCCCCCCCCATCGCAAAATCAGCCAATTCCCCAGGCAACATGGTCTCACAGGAATCCGTGAAATGACTACGGTCGGACACTTAACTCGAAATCCGTGGCCACATCACGGAAACACGCCGATATCCGTGTGTGAGCCACGGAATAACAGTGTCATTTACTTGCATTGGAGCAAATTCCGTTGCCACATCACGGACAATTGAAGTGATTCCGTCAGACCACCGCGGATTTTGAGTTAAGCCCCCGCTGTGGTCAAATGTGGCACACACACAGATTGAAACGGGAATCTGAGTGTGTGCCACGGAATATCATTGTCATTTACTTGCATTGGAGCAACTTCCGTGGACACAACAAGGACAATTTAAGTGTTTCAGTGAGACCACCCCGGGTTTTGAGTTAAGCCCCCGTGGTCGACTCGCTCGTTGAAACGGAGATCCGTGTGTGAGCCACGGAACATCAGCGTCATTAACTTGCATTGGAGCGAATTCCGTGGCCACATCACGGAAATCGGCGTGTTTCCGCGATGCGTCCACGGATTTCGAGTTAAGCGCCGACCGTAGTCATTTCACGGATTCCTGTGAGACCAGGTTGCCCCAGGCCTATTCTAGCCGTTGTTTTTGAGGGGGTCCTTGGTTTTTCTCCCCCATCACAATCACTCATTCTGTGGCTTTTCAAAGGACGATGTGGTCCAATTGAACCCCCCCCCCCCCCCCCCCACACACACACCCCCACACACACACACCCCTCTGCTTCCTTCTCCTCTCCCCGCTCTCTTTCGGGTAACCCAGGGCTGCAACAGTTTTTAATTGGAATAGATCGTCTTTTGTCTTCTCAATGTGTGAAGTCCAGCAGAAGTAATGCACGATCCCACACAAACACACACACACGCACGCACACACGCGCGTGTGCGTTTCACACACACACACACATGTGCGTTTCACACACACACATTTTCTCAAGCATTTCTGAAGTTCAAGCGCAAATGAGCTTTATGCTGCGCACCAATAAAACTGCTTAGGATTAGTAAGGGACGCCTCTATGGAGCCAGTTTCCTGCCATAATTCAAACCTGAAAAAAAAAGTTTCAAAGGCTTGTAAGTCTGGGTTTGAAAACTCAACACCTTGTAAAAAAGGTTTTGCAGTACTGAAAAAAGAGATTATGACCTGAATAAAATTCAAACAAAAATTCAAACATCTGTAAACATGATTTTGTGTTCTATTTTATCTTCTTCATCATTTTCACAAACATGTTTTCAAAGTTCAAACAATATCACCAGCGCATTTGCAGAGTTTCAAATCTGGCACTGTTCTAACAGTGTATTACATTGTTTTCCGGTTTTGAAACCTTGTAAATGGGATTCTGCAAACAGGTGTTCATACATTGAGAAATAAGTGTTGAAAGGTTGAATATTTATTTTTAAAAACTTGTAAAGGTGTACGTTTACGCCATTGCAATGTATTTTTTCAGAACTGACTTTTCGGCACTGACTTTTCAGAGATTTGACCACACAGGCGCAAGCTTTGAGTCACGTGAATATTGGCAGTGTTCTGTCGCGCATTCGTTTTGAAACTCCTGACAGTCAAAGTCTGAAGAAAAAAAAAACGTTCCTTGGGGCGGGACCATTTAGCTCTAAACCTATTGGTTGCTCTCGGCTGACGTAGGCCTACATTCCAATCACATGTGCCGTTCACCGGGCTGTGCGTGATTGACAGTGCTCTGCCGATGACAAGAATGTGATTGGAATGTACGTCGGTACATTCCAAGCGGTCAGACAACTATCATGCCGTCGCAGTCCACCGCCCAGACTCCCCCATCCGCCAACACCCGCATGGGGATAAGGGAGGGACGACGAAGGATGTACATGTGCCGTTCACCGGGCTGTGCGTGATTGACAGTGCTCTGCCGATGACAAGAATGTGATTGGAATGTACGTCAGCCGAGAGCAACCAATAGGTTTAGAGCTAAATGGTCCCGCCCCCAGGAACATTATTTTTTTCTTCAGACTTTCAAAAACAAATGCGCGACAGAACACTGCCAATATTCACGTGACTCAAAGCTTGCGCCTGTGTGGTCAAATCTCTGAAAAGTCAGTGCTGAAAAGTCAGTTCTGAAAAAATACATTGCAATGGCGTAAACGTACACCTTTACAAGTTTTTAAAAATAAATATTCAACCTTTCAAAACTTATTACTCAATGTATGAACACCTGTTTGCAGAATCCCATTTACAAGGTTTCAAAACCGGGAAACAATGAAATACACTGTTAGAACAGTGCCAGATTTGAAACTCTGCAAATGCGCTGGTGAAATTGTTTGAACTTTGAAAACATGTTTGTGAAAATGATGAAGAAGATAAAATAGAACACAAAATCATGTTTACAGATGTTTGAATTTTTGTTTGAATTTTTTTCAGGTTATAATCTCTTTTTTCAGTGTTGCAAAATCTTTTTTACAAGCTGTTGAGTTTTCAAACCCAGACTTACAAGCCTTTGAAACTTTTTTTTTCAGGTTTGAATTATGGCAGGAAACTGGCTCCATACGCCTCCGCCATCGTTGCCAGTTTGGGCCAGATTTCCCACCCAATCAGGCAACACTTGCGACCCGCATGACGTCAGAGGGGTTGTTGTCATTTTGAAATAATCGTAATTATAATGTGTAATTTAAAAATATATATTACTTATAGCAAATTCTAATATTATAGTCAATAATACAGTTTTAACATTTGACAAAATTCAACAAATTCACTCAACTTTGTTTCCTTTTGAAATAGAAGTGGAGCATTATCACAAAAAGGCTCTTCAAGATGCAGATAAAAACTGCAAAACAATGAGCTATTTCTCTAGAAGTGCAACACTGTTTATTAAAAAGGCGTTAATGCTTTTAGAAATGGATTTGTCTATTTAAGTGAAATCAAAGTCATGTTTTTTAACTTATGGCCTTGATGCCCTGGCATGTGGCCTTTGTGGCCTCAAAAGAATTGCCTTGCCCCTAATATCAAGAAATTCCAGGCCTGTGTCTGTGTACCGTGGGGTTGAGGGTCAGAGGTCATGTGTTCCAGGTGTCTGTGTACCTGGGGAGAGGTGGTTTCTCCTTCCGTCCCGCCCAGACGCTGACTGGCTCCGAGATCTATGCCCGCTACGGCTCAGCCATCGCGGCCCTCGGAGACCTGGACATGGACGGATACAACGGTAAACACATTACACACATCTGGACACACACTACCCACACACATCTGGATATACACACACTGAATACACACATCTGGATATACACACACTACACACACACCGGGAATTACACACAACTGTATATACACACATATGTATAGACACATCTGGATACCCACACATCTGTATACACACACTGTTAATGCACACATCTGGATGTGCACACATCCGGATATATACACGTGTGTATATATACACATGTGTGTATATGTACAGATCTGTGAATATTTACAGATGTGTTTTCATCAACAAACACAATGCATTGAGAATCCCTGGTCTAAAGTGAGATGTTGATGACCCTCTCTGTCTCCAGATGTGGCGGTGTCATCCCCTTACGGGGGTCCCAAGCAGCATGGGCTGGTCTACATCCATAACGGAGGCCCCGGGGGTCCCTCCCCCTCTGCCTCACAGGTACAGCCCACCCTGTAGGGGTTTCGGTCTGGATTAGGAGGATGTGTGTTCAGTGATTACTTGGGTTACCTTCAACACAGCCTGCATGAAGGTAGACTAGACACGTCTTTAGCATATGGAAACTATGGCCAAAAAAATAACTTCACACGGTGTGTCTTTTTACAATTTATTTGTTACCAGCATTATTTCGTAGTGTTGATCAGCAGAGAAATAGTCCGCCAAAGACGTTGACGTTGACGTTGCTTAGCAACTGAGGACGCTGGGGTTGATAAGTTAACGGACTACTTGCGGAGTGATACGACAGAAAATAAAAAACACTTCCCTTGACAGCGGTCATTATATACTTGGCAACGGTGAATTATCAAAAAAGTATTCACCACCGGAAGTTGTGAGGGCCCATGCAAGTGAACGGAGCGTTCAACAGCATTGGGAAGAACCGTGTAATAAATAACGATAGTCACATTCATAATTCGATTTTCTATGTGACTCCAACTCTTCGACTATTCGACGATCGTTGCCCATCCCTAGTATAAATGTAGAACAGTAATCTAACCCTTTCCTCCAGGTCCTGCAGGGTGTTTGGGCGTCCAGCTACATGCCTGCTAGCTTTGGCTACGCGATAACTGGCAACACTGATATAGACCGAAACGGATACCCAGGTACACACACACACACACACACACACACACACACACACACACACACACACACACACACACACACACACACACACACACACACACACACACACACACACACACACACACACTATTCAGAATATTCTCTCTCTTGTCCTCCAGATCTTATAGTTGGAGTGTTTGGGGCGGACAAGGCTGTTTTATACAGGTAACCACAGATGGAGTGAGACTCCTCTCACTAACCCCTCGACCTCCTCTGATACCAAAGATGCTGAACTCATGCTGTCTTAATGCATGCTGTTAGACTTTAGGCCTGCTCCCTCTCTCCTCTCGCCCTCTCCTCCCCCTCTCCCTCTCCTCTGACTCTCCTCTCCCCCCCCCGGGTCACAAAGCAGGTCTGTGTGACCCGCTGTGTCTCTATGGTGTCTCTATTGATGTTTTATTTACTATTTTGTGTGTGTGTGTGTGTGGACTCCAGGGCTCGTCCTGTCATCGGTGTGAATGCCACCCTGGACATCACTCCTCAGATCCTCAACGCAGAAGAAAAGAGCTGTATCCTCCCTGGAACTAGCACCAAGGTGTCCTGGTAGGTACACACGCACACAGATGCACACACACGCACGCAGACACACACACACAGGCACAGTGTACACATTTGTGTCGTAGTTTGTGAAGGTGTATTGTGGTTCAGTTTTAGGGTGAAGTACTGCCTTGAGGCCGGCGGGATGGGAGCTCCAGCCATCCTGAGTAAGCCTCTCTCCTACAGCCACCATCTCTCCTCCACTCTCTCCGACAGCCACCGTCTCTGCTCCACCCTCTCTCCTACGCTCACCGTCTCTCCTTCACTCTCTCTCCTACAACCACCGTCTCTCCCCCACTCTCTCCTACAACCACCGTCTCTCCTCCACTCTCTCCTACAACCAGCGTCTCTCCCCCACTCTCTCCTACGCTCACCGTCTCTCCTTCACTCTCTCTCCTACAACCACCGTCTCTCCCCCACTCTCTCCTACAACCACCGTCTCTCCCCCACTCTCTCCTACAACCAGCGTCTCTCCCCCACTCTCTCCTACAACCAGCGTCTCTCCCCCACTCTCTCCTAAATCCAGCGTCTCTCCCCCACTCTCTCTCTGCCTTCTGTTCTCTGCTTCCTCATCTCTGCCCTACTGAGGCCCTGATGTTGGATGTTGTGTTAACGTCCCTCTGATCTCTAGCCTGACTTGGAATTGGTTGTCAGGTTTCAGGGTGGACCTGGTTCTGGACCGTCTGAAACACAAGGAGGCCACCAAGCGAGTCCTGTTCCTCCACAGCGGAGCCTTCCAGTACGCAAAGAACATGAGCGTGTCCAACCGCCTTGGGTTTGCCTGCGAGGAGCTGGAGGCCTACCTCAAAGTGAGCTCCTGTGAGCACTGCCAACACCTAGCTACTAACACACTAAAACCCAGCCGCTAGCATCTAGCTGCTAACACATAGACCCCAATAGACACCAATATAGGCCCAATTCGGAAAGTCAAATCTGCTAACCTTTATGCCATCTTTCCTAAACATTTGTGGAAAAAGTCATCGGGTCAAAGCGAGATGAAAAGGTGCTTACTTTCGAACATCGGAAAAGACAGCACTGTTTCGAATGATTCTACTCCACTTTTCCCAACCGACATCATTGCGTGAAGGCGAGTATTGCTGACCTCTACCGTATCTAAAGTGAAACTAGATTTTTCCAAAAATGGACTACAACCAGCACTCTTTCGATCCATGCGCTCTTGTAGTATTGATTTCAATCAGGTTGTCGCCAACAGTGAGAATCACTTAGGTCTGACTTGGCCAAAGGGAATATTTTAGGCCAACTACATTTTTCCAAAAATGGACTACAACAAGCACTCTTTCGATCCATGCGCTCTTGTCGTATTGATTTCAATCAGGTTGTCGCCAACAGTGAGAATCACTTAGGTCTGACTTGGCCGAAGGGAATATTTTAGGCCACTTGAATCCCAATTCACATGTGAAAAAAAAGAGGCTAAACTTATGTTGATGCTTAAATTAACTGCCCCCAGTAGTCTTTCTTAAATGGGAAGTTGGCATTTTCTTTTCTTCTCTTCTTCTGCTTTACCGCATCGGTCATGCGTCTTGTGCATGAGTCTGTAAACTTTGTCGGTGGCCTGTTGCTTTAAATATCGCTGCTGTGAAGGATTATGGGTTACAAACATCTTGTTTCCTTTCGTAAAGGTTGGTCAGGAGTAACCTATGTTAAAGGTGGGTTAAAAGTTGCATTGAGGCACCTTTCCTAAGGATTTTTAAGAATTCAAACAACCTTTCCTCAGAGTATTTCCTGGTCATCTCGTCAGGAAAGGAATAAACTGAATCCGTAGAGGCCTAAAGACACTAAAGGCTGATTTATACAACTCCATTAAGTGCTGTACGTAGACACGGAGACCTCTCTCCGTCATCTGGAGACCCTCTCCGTAGCTCTACATGCTCATCCAATATTTGGATGGGGGGGGGGGGGGGGGGATTTGGGCCCGGGCCCCTAATTGGCCCGGGCCCGTACGCACCCGCATACCCTGCTTACCGATAGTTACGCCACTGGACCCCTGCATAACTGCTTGCAGTTCTAGTTTACTTTGTACCTTGTCTACTTGCACATTAAGGACCAATAAAACACCAAATAAGATTTGTTACGTTTATTTACAACACTATCTACATGGTTAGTAGTCATGCATATAAAACTATCGAGCGGCGAATTGCATTGCGTATCCAAAATCCTGACGGAGAACTTCGAATGGTGAGGGGTATCAGTAGTCACAGAGTCGGACTACGGATTACGGAGTCGGACTACGGATTACGGAGTCAGAGTAGTTTACTTTGGCCTTAACGGATAGACACTAATACATGGCCGCTTACACAGAGCCGATAACATATAGACACTAACACATAAACACTAACACCTAGAAGCTAGCAAACAGCCACTAACACATATGCACTAACGCATAGACACTAACACATAAATACTAACACTTAGACGCTAACACGTAGACACTATTACATAGACACTATCAAATAGAAGCTATCACATAGACACTAACACAGACACTAACACAAAGATACTAACACATAGACACTAAACTATAGACACTAAACTATAGACACTAACACATAGAAACGCATAGTGGTGCGGGGGAAAAATCGATTCTGTTCAGTATCGTGATATTTCACAATTATATCAATACAGTAGCGCAGTATTGCGATAAGTATTGCAATATAATTTCTTATTATTTAGTTTACGCTGATAATTTACATTTGCGTTTTACATCCACAGGTCCTGACCTACGCATACGCAGAGACTAAGAGACTATTGTTTTTCGTCAACAAGACAAAATAATAAAGTGTGTGCACCCGGTGAATCAAAACACTATTTTCAGTTGGCCTGTGTTACACCGACCGCCGTATATTTCAATGATTTTGCGCCATGTCATTCAACATATCTTCAATGGAGCATCCAAAGTGTGGCGGTGTGGTTGGGACCACTGGCCCATGTTACCATGAGTCGGAGGTCAAAGGCAAGCAGCTCTGCCAGTACCCAGGTTGATCTCCCTCTGTGTCTTTGTTTTAGGATGAGGGGGAGTTCCAGGATAAGATCACTCCCATCTCCGTCGTGATGGAGTTCAGTCTGGACTACAAGCTGGCAGCGGACAGCACCGGCCTGCTGCCAATCCTGGGCATGAAGGCTCCTTCCAACCTCACCAAACAGGTCTGACCGCCACCATCCAGCGCCTCACACATACTGGGCTCAGAATAGTGGATTTGATCTTTATTTGTTACCCCGACTCTGGGTTGAGACCTGGCCGCAACACTTTGGTACACCCCTTGAATTCTTCAATGCGTGCAGACTCAAGGTGGCAAGCTCTACACTGCGTTGGAAATTAACAAACTTCCTGTGAATTACATGATTAGCCCAACGGGTTACCAACCAGGCAGGTAGCTCAACTATAGCTAAACTACAACGGGCAGGTGACAGCAGCTGTAATTACAATTAGAATTAGGGCATTTAGCAGACGCTTTTATCCAAAGCGACTTACTTCGGTTAATACTAGGGCTGGCCCGATTTATTCGAATATTCGAATACTCGTTCGGAAAATTAGTATTCGAAGTTTAAATCAGTATTCGGAGCTTCGTGTTTTTTTTTCCACGTACGTGACGTTCCCAGAGCGAGGGAGCCAAACTATAAGCGTCAGCGACACCAAGCAGAGAAGGGAGAGAGGTGGAGGAAGAATAGATATCTTGTTTACCTATACTTTATGACACAACATTAGCGGTATCTCTGGAGGAAAAGTAATCCGTGCGCTGTACAACTGTGACTGGCTTGCTGCAGAGCATGAGCGTCTTGGGAATTCCCGGTCACTATAATGGATATAATATGGACACATAAGACAATCAATATTCGGTATTTGTTATGGATTTATTGTAAAAATTCCCTGAAAAGATGCACGTTCCAGGATGAATTGAAAAGCTCCCGTAAAGGGGTGAGATGGCAGAGGACAGCTGATTTGGAACGGAGCAACAGCTGTTCGCTTCCACAGGGAAAAACTAAGGAACTTCAACCTACTTCGGCCTATTAATTAACGTTCAAAAGCTATTAAATCTTCAACAAAATATGCAGATACTGTCAAAATCGGTTCCAGGGAGTATATAGGGATTATTAATGTTGTTTTTGATGGTGTTTTTTTCTGGAACGAGTATTCGAATATTCGCTCGGAAAAACCAACGAGTATTCGAAGCCTGAAAAATTGCATTCGGGCCAGCCTTAGTTAATACACACATTGACACACCGACGGCAGAGTCAACCTTGCAAGGCGACAGCCAACTCGTCAGGAACAGTCAGGGTTAAGTGTCTTGCTCAGGGACACATCAACACTATAGCTAGGAGGAGCTGGGGATCGAACTAGCAACCATTCAGTTACAAGGCAACTGCTCTACTTCCTGAGCTAATCCGACCCCTGTTATCTCCTCCAGGCTCACATCTTGCTGGACTGTGGTGAAGACAACATCTGTAAGCCCGACCTCAGGCTGTCTGTGAAGAGGTAAGTCCTCCTTAAAGGGTTGGGCTGCTGCACAATGTGCAGTGTACTCAGCCTGTCAAACTGCCGCACTCACTACAACAAATAAAACTGGGTGGGCTGTGAGTTAAGTGTAAGGATGAGGGTGAGTGTTAGTTAAGTGTAAGGATGAGGATGAGTGTTAGTTCAGTGTAAGGGTGAGTGTTAGGTAAGTGTAAGGAAGAGGGTGACTGTTAGTTGAGTGTATGGATGAGGGTGAGTGTTAGTTAAGTGTATGGATGAGGTTGTTTCACCCAGCAGCTCGTCGGGCGGTGTGTTGTGTTCATGCGACAGAAAGCAGCTGTACATCGGTTTAGGGTTAGGGTTAGTGGGTCTCAGCTGTGTGTGTTGTGTTCCAGCGACAGGAAGCAGCTGTACATCGGTTTAGGGTTAGGGTTAGTGGGTCTCAGCTGTGTGTGTTGTGTTCCAGCGACAGGAAGCAGCTGTACATCGGTTTAGGGTTAGGGTTAGTGGGTCTCAGCTGTGTGTGTTGTGTTCCAGCGACAGGAAGCAGCTGTACATCGGTTTAGGGTTAGGGTTAGTGGGTCTCAGCTGTGTGTGTTGTGTTCCAGCGACAGGAAGCAGCTGTACATCGGTTTAGGGTTAGGGTTAGTGGGTCTCAGCTGTGTGTGTTGTGTTCCAGCGACAGGAAGCAGCTGTACATCGGTTTAGGGTTAGGGTTAGTGGGTCTCAGCTGTGTGTGTTGTGTTCCAGCGACAGGAAGCAGCTGTACATCGGTTTAGGGTTAGGGTTAGTGGGTCTCAGCTGTGTGTGTTGTGTTCCAGCGACAGGAAGCAGCTGTACATCGGCGACGACAACGAGCTGACCCTGGAGATCAGCGCAGAGAACTGGGGGGAGGGGGCGTACGAGGCCGAGCTACGCGTCTTTCCGCCCCCCCAGGCCGACTACACCACGGTGGTCCGCAGCCAGGTGGGACATGGTCGTAAGGTATCAAGAGTCCAGGTGGGACAAGGGTCGTAAGGTCACTAGAGTCTAGATGTGTGAGACCTCCTGGTTAGAGGCGGGACACATTAAGGAACAACAGAGAATCCGCTCTCTGGCTGGGCTCCTGAGTGACACAAACCAGCGCCGCCCGGTTGGCTGGCTGGTGTGGGGGGCAGCATTTGGTGTTCTTCATCTTGTAAACTAAGAGATACCTTCCGGACAGAATTTTTTTTAATTGATCATTTATAGTTATCAGTTATTTATAATTTATTGATAACTTTATTGTACTGAGCCAGGCTATGTCTGGGTGGTAATGAAGTACTGGGCCAGGCTATCTGCTGGGTGGTAATGAAGTACTGGGCCAGGCTATCTGCTGGGTGGTAATGAAGTACTGGGCCAGGCTATGCTCTGGGTGGTAATGTACCTGTTTTTTTCAGGCTCTATCCAGGCTGTCGTGTAACTCCAAGAAGGATAACGAGACCAGAGTGGTGGTGTGTGAGCTGGGAAACCCCATGAAGGGAGGAGCCAAGGTCGGTCATCAGTTAACACATTTACCACCAAGTCTTCTGAACCACATCTCTTACTGCATCGGCCCTGTCCAAGCTGGTTAACTTGTTATCTCATCCACTTATCCACTTAGTATAGGAATTCATTAGTAAACACTCCATAGTCAACTATTGAAGGAACTTGTCATTCTGAGAATAGAGGGAGTTAGTTATGCCAACCTATTCCTCTTTCATGTGTTGATGGGCTGTTGTTACAACCTGCTGCGCTGTGATTGGCCAGGTCCTGGCGGAGCTGCGCTTCAGTGTCCACCAGCTGTCAGAACATGACACCTTCGTCCAGTTTGACCTGCAGATCTTCAGGTAGACCCCCGTTTGTCCCTGGTAGACCCTGTGTCGCTGGGAGAGCCTGAGACTCTGGTAGACCCTGCGTGTCTCTGGTAGACCCTGTGTCTCTGGTAGACCCTGTGTGTCTCTAGACCCTGTGTGTCTCTGGTAGACCCTGTGTGTCTCTAGACCCTGCGTGTCTCTGGTAGACCCTGCGTGTCTCTGGTAGACCCTGTGTCTCTGGTAGACCCTGTGTGTCTCTAGACCCTGTGTGTCTCTGGTAGACCCTGTGTGTCCCTAGACGCTGTGTGTCTCTGGTAGACCCTGTGTGTCTCTGGTAGACCCCGTGTGTCTCTGGTAGACCTCGTGTGTCTCTGGTAGACCCCGTGTGTCTCTGGTAGACCTTGTGTGTCTCTGGTAGACCCTGTGTGTCCCTAGACGTTGTGTGTCTCTGGTAGACCCTGTGTGTCCCTAGACGCTGTGTGTCTCTGGTAGACCCTGTGTGTCTCTGGTAGACCCCGTGTGTCTCTGGTAGACCTTGTGTGTCTCTGGTAGACCCTGTGTGTCCCTAGACGCTGTGTGTCTCTGGTAGACCCCGTGTGTCTCTGGTAGACCTCGTGTGTCTCTGGTAGACCCCGTGTGTCTCTGGTAGACCTTGTGTGTCTCTGGTAGACCCTGTGTGTCTCTGGTAGACCCTGTGTGTCTCTGGTAGACCCCTTGTGTCTCTGGTAGACCCTGTGTGTCTCTGGTAGACCTCGTGTGTCTCTGGTAGACCCTGTGTCTCTGGTAGACCCTGTGTGTCCTTAGATCCCGTGTCTCTGTAGACCCTGTGTGTCTGGTAGACCCTGTGTGTCTCTAGACCCTGTGTGTCTCTAGACCCTGTGTGTCTGGTAGACCTTGTGTCTCTGGCAGACCCTGTGTGTCTCTAGTAGACCCTGTGCGTCTCTGGTAGATCCCGTGTGTCTCTAGACCCTGTCAGTCTCTAGACCCTGTGTATCTCTGGTAGGCCCATTGTGTCTCTAGATCCTGTGTGCCTCTGGTAGAGACCCCTTGTGGCTCTAGACTCTGTGGGTCTCGCGACCCGGTGTGTCTCTAGACCCTGTGTGTCTCTAGACCCCGAGTGTCTCTGGTAGACCATGTGTATTTTTAGACCCTGTGTGTCTAGACCCTGTGTGTCACTGGTAGGCCTAGTGTGTCTCTGGAAGACCCTGTGTGTCTCTGATAGATGTCATTTACATTATGAATGACGCTGAAGGAAAGTTGTGTGGTTTCAGCTCCAACCAGTTCAACAACCGTAGCCCACTGGTATCCAGCAGGACCAACCTGACTGTGCTGGCCAAGGTCAACATCAGAGGGTGACCGACACGCACGCACACACACACAAACACACACACACACACATCTCATACCCCCCCTGCCCCCCCTACACACACACACACACACACACACACATACACACATACACACATACACACACACACACACACACACACACACACACACACACACACACACACACACACACTCAACTCCTACCCCTCCATACAAACACAAACTAACACACATTATGACAAAATACAAATCCAGACTAGAAATTTACTATACACTGTCGCGTTAATTCAGTGTGTGTGTGTGTGTGTGTGTGTGTGTGTGTGTGTGTGTGTGTGTGTGTGTGTGTGTGTGTGTGTGTGTGTGTGTGTGCGTGTGCGCGTGCGCAGCGCGTCTATTCCAGACCAGGTGTTGTTACCAATAGCCGACTGGAAGCCCAGAAACCCCCCGGTGTCAGGAGACGACATCGGACCCCAGATACTACACATATACGAGGTACTCACTCACTCACTCACTCACTCACTTACTCACTCACTCACTCACTCACTCACTCACCTACAATATGATGTCATCTGTCTCCAGCTTCGCAACAGTGGTCCCAGTGCATTCAGTAAGGCCATGCTGGTGGTGGACTGGCCATATCTCTATGGCAACGGCTCTCTGCTTGACATCATTTCCTATGACGTCGACGGACCAATCAACTGCACCACAGATGTGGAGATAAACACCTTCAACGTGTCCGTAAGTAACACACACACAGATTGTTTTTGCTGTTCATTGGATTTAAGGTAGAGCTTGATGAGGTAGGAGGAGGTTTGAAGGGATACACCCCGATATCTGGAAGGGTTAGGGTTAAGGTTAGGGTTAGGGTTAGGGTTAGATAACCCTCGAGACTAGCCCTAACCCTAACCCTAATAATATCGCTCAGTTGAAGATCTACTATGCGCGTATGGCCATGAGAGTCTGACACAAGAACTCATAACATTAGTTCTGGTTATACGGGTGTATTGTACCATTTCAGAGAGGTATCATATGAGGGCATGTTCACTGGCGTCATAATCATTTGAAAGAAGGAATAGAGTCAAGAAGTTGAGCACTCCCATCTGTTGGTATTATGACCAACAGATGGTACACAGCACACACACACGCATAGCTGACACAAAGCACACACTTATTGTATTTAGTTTTATATTATAGCCTACGTAAAGTGGAATCAATATGTTTATAAGACTGTTCATTTATTGGTTGATTTCAGACAGATATCCATGATGATGATTCAGTTTGACCTTCAACAGTCCTCGTTTTTCCATTCTAAATCTCAATAGCTGATTGAGAGCTGATTTTTTTAGATTAGTTTTGTTTACACATTTTATCATTTTACACTGAGTGCCGCACAATGTCCTTGATATAAAAATAGCTATAAGCAGTCTTATTGTGTGAAATATTATTTGATGTCCCCAGTAGGGCTGTAACGATACGCGTATCAAACCGAAAATCGCGATACTCAAAGCCACGAACCTGTCTCGCGGTGTGAGAAGGCAGAAGCGCGATACGCCCTTTCTAACTCTTCGGTCAAATTGTCCGATTGAAATTTGCTAATAATTTGTCTAAATAATAGTCTGCTGACAGCGCCCCCTCCTATCGATGCCGTAAATATGTGACGAGATGCCCTCTCTGTGATCACAGCTCTCCGTGGCTACGGAGGATTGCATTTCTCCACAGCCGTCGAAGTCCTCATATGCGATATGAACGACATTTATCCAGAGTGGGCCAAGCGCGAAAAAAATTGCCTGTGTGATCCTGTCTCTATTGTTTTGTGTGATTTGACTGGCAGTTTGTCTGCTTATAGGTCGGAATGAAGCGGCCACCGATTATTGACAGGATGGGTACTTTATTCTACCGGACTCGTTCGCTTCTTCACTAGACACACACGCTACCGCTCGCTCTCCTCGCTCGTCCACTCACTCGCTGACGTCACTCACACACGCATACGCACACTGCCATTCTCGCGCATACACATATGCTACTCGTAACACTATGCCTCGTTATTGCGACGTTCATGTTTTTCCTCATCTATTGAAAGTTAGGCTATTAAACATGTTGCATTCTATACGGCCTGATTATGTCATTATTTAAGCTACATAGCCTAATAAGAAGCGCTAATAAGGATATTTGAATAAACCAACCAAACAGTTAAAGGGGCCCTATTATGCCTACCAGCAAAAAGCATCCTCCAACTGCAATCTTTGGATATTTCTTTATTAATTTAGCTATACTTTAATAGTATTCTTTCGGTTCAAATCTGTTCAGTGTTCCAAATTATTTGTTATTAAATGTTACATTAAGTTAATTGGTATTTAAGTGTTGTTTAAATAAAATGCTTTTTCAATTTAAAAGAATCGTGGGATGTATCGAACCGTGGGTCAAAAATCGTGATACAAACCGAATCGTGAATTTGTGTATCGTTACAGCCCTAATGTCCAGGCTTTAGAACATCTGAAATAAATTAATCTTATTTGTTTGTCAATCGAATTTAGTCAACCTAAAATCACAGCGGTGCGCTTTGATCAGAACATCCTCTAACTTACCAAAGATATAGTCATTGTAGGAATGAACAAAGAATAAGGAAACCCAGCTGGTGAGAACTCTAGCCACTCTCTGTGGAGATCCAGCGAAGAGTCTGGGCTGGGACGCTGGGTTTAGAGGGCTTCTGCTCAATGCTTCATCTAGCGAGCTACATAGTAGAAAAAATGGCGGCAGTCCATACCGTGGGGAGCCAGCGTTCAGAGCCATAGCTCTGCTTTTGAGCAACAATACATTTTAGCTTTGTTGGTAAATGGCCGACAGTGGGGGTACATTCCTTTTCATCTTCTGTTAGAGAGATCCATACTGGCCCTACTCACTGTGCTGAGTTTGGAATAGGGCCCGACCGATTCATCGGCCCGCCGATTTAATCGGCCGATTATAGCCTTTTTGAAAATAATCAACATCTGCCAAAAAGACGCAGATTACAACCATTTTTTTTTTTTTCCAGAAATGTTATTGCACTTAGTATCCTGCAGATTGCGCTCCTACTCGCCTTGCTAACTAACGACTTTAGCTGGAGTAAAAAAGAGGAGATTGAATTTTACCGTACAACATGAAAGCACGCTCGCTCAGGCAGCTGCGCGCTCACCTCACCAATGTACACAAGACGCGTTGTTTGAGTATGTTGTGCCTGTTTTTCTTTAGGTCCCAGGCCATGTTAATTTGTTATACTGTAGACTCTAACGGTGAGACCATACTGCTCAGCACGCAGGTGTTAGTCACTGCTCACGAGCGCAGCACATTGGGAGTTAGTTATTTATTTTACATTTTACATTACACTCATTTTTGACTATAAATTGACTGTAAATGTATTCTACAACACTCAAAGGTTCTGCATTCAATTCACATATTCGTCAAAAGTGTTTAAAGTATATTTAAGGTATCAAAAACTACGTTTTATAGGCTTTTTTTTGTTTTGTTTTTAATCGGCCGATTAAATCGTAATCGTAATTTTTCTCTGAAAATAATCGGCATCCGCATCGGCACTCAAAAATCAATATCGGTCGGGCCCTAGTGTGGAATAAACAATTAGTCTGAATCTGGCGTAGACTGGTAACCAGACGCATTGGTGATACTGGCATACTGTATGTGTCTGGCCCCCACTCGTTAAGACATAGGGCCTAACAAGAGGCCCTTGTTAAGACAGAGGGCCTTAACAAGAGGCCTCCAGCAGACTTGGCCCCCCTCGTTAAGACCAAGGGCCTTAACAAGAGGCCCTCAGCAGACCTGGCTCCCCCTCGTTAAGACAGAGGGCCTTAACAAGAGGCCTCCAGCAGACATGGGGTGCATCTGAATACTAAGTATATACTACTTCTGTGCAGTGTCTACTACTTGACCGTTAATGTAGTACGTTCTACAGCTTTGCGTAGAACGCCTCCGAACGCTTCCGAACACTAACAAAACGCCACCGGATGTTTTGAGATTACGTATTTCCCCTGTGTGCTGCACATCAGATGCCAGCATAATTAAGTCACCTGCGATAATTTACAGATTTCAGCATTCTTCTTCTTCGGTTACCAGACTCCGGCTGAAATGTGGGATAGTGTAGTGACCTACCGTTGTATACTGTGGCGGTAGTATGCATTCTGAAACTTTTTGCCTTCTACACAACGCGTACTGGGCATTCGGACACGCTATATTTGTGACGTACTACAAAATGCCTACTATATAACAGTCAAGTATGAGTATTCGGATGCAGCCTTGGCCTCCCCTCGTTAAGACAGAGGGCCTTAACAAGAAGGCCTCGTTAAGACAGAGAGCCTTAACGAGCGGCCTCCTGCAGACCTTGGGAGGGGCCAATCACAAGCGTCAGTCAAATAAGACGCTTAGAGATGATACCTCCACGGTCCACAGGTGCCTCCTATGGGAGCGCCACATTGGCATAAAGAACCAAGATGGATCCTGCTGATGTGTCCCACATGTCCTGCCTTCTAACTACACTGTGTGTGTGTAGAAGACGGTCTCCTTGGAGAAGCCTGGAGACCGAGGGAACGAGGGCCGGCAGCCAAACCACGTCCACAAGAGGGCCCTGGAGGAGCCCCGGCCCCAGGACCACCTGCAGATCCTGGTAAAACACACACACACACCCCGTTAATGTGAACTATACACTGTGGAGACATTGTGGGTCTCCGCCGCCAGAGACACGCAGTGAGTGAGTGTATGTGTGTGTGTGTGTGTGTGTGTGTGTGTGTGTGTGTGTGTGTG
The DNA here is from genome assembly GCF_902167405.1 of Gadus morhua. Taxonomy (NCBI): domain Eukaryota; kingdom Metazoa; phylum Chordata; class Actinopteri; order Gadiformes; family Gadidae; genus Gadus; species Gadus morhua. The sequence goes on from NC_044063.1 coordinate 32,270,769, forward strand.
TGTGTGTGTGTGTGTGTGTGTGTGTGTGTGTGTGTGTGTGTGTGTGTGTGTGTGTGTGTGTGTGTGTGTGTGTGTGTAGGACTGCACCACTGCATCATGCCTGAAGCTGCGTTGCCAGGTTGGCCGCCTGGAGCGAAACCAGGGTGCGACGCTGTTCATCTACTCAAGACTGGCCGTCAACAACTTCCTCAGGGTACCAGACACTATCTATACACTTTATAGAGGGATTATCAGTCTACGTCACTCTACGTCACTCCCCGCTTTACGCGCATGTCGTTGGCAGAAAGAGACAAGAGCGACAAGAGCCGCAATCATGTCTTGTCGTGAGATCTGTTGTACAAACCCTTTAAATAAGACTGATTATCCCATTATTCTACTTCTTGGTTGCCAACATAATAAAACAATTCAAATACCTTACTAATTATGCTTTTTCTTATTCGTATTGCATGCTTATTAAATGTATACTCTGTTTGAGTCAAATAGTAGTCCCCTTTAATTACGATCGATCAAACATGTTTTGGACACCTCGAAGGGCATTATCCCGCTTATACCATGGTGACTTGCCAAGGAAAAGAAATTAAGAGCATTCATTTATATTTTCATGCGTTTTACAATCCAAATATAACGTTTTTCACATAAATAGGACGGACCATAGCTACGACTTGGCAACGGGAGGGTTCTAGTCCACTGAGCTATGAGCCAGAGAGCTAACGTTATGGATTGTACATATTTATAATACGAAATTCGTCCCAGCCTTTATACCACAGATTCTCTAGGGTCTATAGCATATAACCACGTTGTCTGATTACAGTTTAATTAATTTTTCACAATTTACCAGCTCTCGTTTTTAAGAATAATCACCGCGCCTTTCGTTTCAATGGAAATTGCGACGGTCTATACTTTCAACATAAAGTCTACATATTTATAATTCGAAATTCGTCCTAGCCTTTATACCACAGATACTCTGGGGTCTATAGCATATAACCGCGTTGTCTGAGTACAGTTAAATTAATTTTTCCCAATTTACCAGCTCTTGTTTTGAAAAGTCTCCTCTGTCCCCTGGTAGGGACCATTTTGGTGCATAATGACTACTGCTGCCTATGCCTGTGAAAGTAATGCAATTATGCTGAATTATTTTGAGGATTTATAGGCTACTTGTAGTGAAGTATTCTCAATCTACAGCTGATCACTATCACTGGCTAAGCTAAATCATCCGGTATTTCGCACACTGCCATCTCAATATATGGCCTAACAAAATATAACACTGTACTAGACACAAATGTATTTTCCACTAGCTAGTGGTGGTCATTACATTGTAGTGTGTTATAATGTAGAGAAACTAGTAAAGTCAACACAGCTTTATGTTACGGCGTAACATGGCAGGCACTGCAGCTCTCGACAATGCATTACTTTAGTCTGGCATTTCTCTTCAATGATTGGTTAGAAAGCTTTCAAACTTAGTGGTCAAGCAAAAGAATGGGAGGGGCTCATTTTGCATACCTCATAGCTGCGGCTATGAGGTATGCAAAAGCTGCTAATTATCTGCTAAATGCTAAATGCTAAATGCGTCTAATGCCGCGTTTCCACTGCAGGGTGCGGTACGGTACGGTTCGCCTCAGTCCGGGAGGGAGGGGGCGGTATAGCCCAGCTCAGTTCCGAGGTTGCGTTTCCACCGCCGACATTACCCTTTATGGTAGGCCGGATGTCGATCGCCGCGGCAGCTACGAAAACATCGTAACCAACGTCTTCCTCCCCAAGAATGCAGAGGAACGTCTCCACCTCCTTGGTCGCCCAAGCAAGCGTTTTGCGCGACATGTTCATTGTAAAGAATAATACCTCGAGGCTACTGTTTGTTTGTTTTTATCCCCACGACGCCCGGAAGTGACGGTTCTGTCGACCAATCAACGGAGGGGGTGTGTAGCTCGAATTTTCCGGTACCCTTTCAGGCGTCGCGTCTCGTTTTCAGTACCCCAACGGAGGAGTACTGAAAACGAGGGCAAAACGAGTACGGCTCAGTCCGGGTCACGCCCACTTTTGGCGGTAGAAACGCAATCCGTACCGCACCTTTGCGAACCGAACGTACCGCACCCTGCAGTGGAAACGCGGCATAAGTCTTAGAGCCAGGGCTCCTGCTTATTGGTTCATAGCGCAGCCATGCGCTATGAACAGACGTAGGCGGGATCCAGATCCCTTTGCTACTCACACCCGCCGAGAGGAGGACTTTTCTCCTCCCTCCCATTGAACCCCATGCTATTCACCGGCCGCCAACTCTTTCGGGGAAAAGAATGGGAGTCAATGGAGGCTGAGGGAGAAACGTCCTCCCTGAAGTAATGGTCAATAGGCGATAGGGGGTGCTAATATCCCTTTACAGAGGGAAACAAACATTACATAAAGGCATTAAAGTTGTCATATTTAAGGGCAATAATTCATTAATAGTCTGGGCAATCAACATTTTTTATTCTCAACAATGTTAAGGAGGATCTTCCTCCCTCCTCACTGGAGAAGCCTCCACTGCTATATATAAATATTAAATATAAATATTTACTAGACACTTTATATATACACTATACTATACATACACTATATACTAGATATGATACATGCTATACTATACACTATATATACATACTATATTTAATATATACTATAGATTACATATACAATATGTACTAGATGTAATATATGATCTACAAACACTTACATCTACGCAAGACTGGCTATCTAGAGTGTATAATATACTGTATATTTATATAAAGTATATGTTCACCATACACACTTTTCACTGCATGTGTTATCTAGTGATTTAGTTTTAGTATCAACACACTTTCGTATGCAAATCCATCTAACAGAATGCGTGCGTGTGTGTGTGTGTGTGTGTGTGTGTGTGTGTGTGTGTGTGTGTGTGTGTGTGTGTGTGTGTGTGTGTGTGTGTGTGTGTGTGTGTGTGTGTGTGTGTGTGTGTGTGTGTGTGTGTGTGTGTGTGTGCAGGCAGAGAACCAGAACAAGTCCTACACGGTGAGGTCTTCAGCCTCCTTTAGTGTGATCGAGATGCCGTACAAGAAGCTGGTGTCTGAGATGCCCTCCAACAGCACCACCGTGAGTCCAGGGCCCGGGGCCATCTGAGTGTTAGAACACACCCAGTAGGGGGCGTGTTTCTCATTGGAACACACCCATTAGGGGGGCGTGGTTCTGATTGGAACACACCCAGTAGGGGGCGTGTTTCTAATTGGAACACACCCAGTAGGGGGCGTGTTTCTGATTGGAACACACCCAGTAGGGGGCGTGTTTCTGATTGGAACACACCCAGTCGGGGGCGTGTTTCTGATCGGAACACACCCAGTAGGGGGGCGTGTTTCTGATTGGAACACACCCAGTAGGGGGCGTGTTTCTGATTGGAACACACCCAGTAGGGGGGCGTGTTTCTGATTGGAACACACCCAGTAGGGGGCGTGTTTCTGATTGGAACACACCCAGTCGGGGGCGTGTTTCTGATCGGAACACACCCAGTAGGGGGCGTGTTTCTGATTGGAACACAGCCAGTAGGGGGCGTGTTTCTGATTGGAACACACCCAGTAGGGGGCGTGTTTCTGATTGGAACACACCCAGTCGGGGGGCGTGGTTCTGATTGGAACACATCCCGTAGGGGGGCGTGGTTCTGATTGGAGCACGCCCGGTAGGGGGCGTGGTTCTGATTGGACCCGGTAGGGGGCGTGGTTCTGACCAGGTGTTTAGCAGTTCCACCAGTGAATTGACTGCTCTGCTGGTCCTCTCTATCCTCTCTGTCCTCTATCCTCTCTTTCCACTCCGCCTCTCTATCTCCTCATTACATGAGCGTCTCAGTGCTCTCAGTTAATAAAGTTATGAACTATTTCCAGGTTAATAAAGTTGTTGTCTATCTCCAGGTTTATCAAGTTGTTAACTATCTCCAGGTTAATAAAGTTGTTGTCTATCTCCAGGTTTATCACGTTGTTATCTATCTCCAGGTTAATAAAGTTGTTGTCTATCTCCAGGTTTATCAAGTTGTTAACTATCTCCAGGTTAATAAAGTTGTTATCCATCTGTCAGTTGAGCGTCTCGGTGCTCTGGTTGACTGACAAGCCCCCCCCCGTCCCGGGCTGGATCGTAGCGCTTGCTGTCCTGGCCGGACTCCTGCTGTTGGCCCTGCTCATCTTCATCATGTACAAGGTAACTCCTCTTCATCGTGTTCAAGGTAACTCCTCTATGGTATACTCCTCTTCATCAGGTAACTCCTAATATGGTATACTCCTCTTCATCATGTTTAAGGGCTATATACACACGATAAGTGTGTCTTCATCATCATCCAATCTAATGTACACCTTCTTCTCCTCCTCTCCTCCCCTCATGTCTCCTCCTCTCTTCCTTTCATGACTCCTCCTCTCTTCTCCTCCTATAGGTGGGTTTCTTCAAGAGGGTGCGACCCCCGCAGGAGGACTGTACGGAGAAGGAGCAGCTGCAGCCGGAGGAGAACGGCAACGCCGATGCCTAGTGGCGCTCCGGGAACACCTACTACCTGGAGGATTCTGGGTGACGTAGTCGCGTCCCCTGACGATACGACTGCGCTCCAGTGCCATGATGTAGTTCGATTTCCTTGGATGTGGTGATGATCCCATGTTGTTTCCTACTGAGTAAACCTGCAGAAGGTCTATTAACACCAAACATCACACAAAACTTACAATGCTTACTTTCAATTTCAGAATAAGCTGATTTATGGTGGATAGTGTGGTGGTTTTCAAACTTGCATTTCTGCCTTTAATTGAGATGAATTAACCCATAGTTCAGCAAAGTAATGATTTATGAAGATAAATCATTACTGAAGATCATGGCTGCTATTAAGTTTGGCTCAAGCACCGGCAGTCATTTATTTACAGCTTTTGTGTGCAAATGATTCCAATTATTCTGTCTATATGTGCTTTCTTTCTATAAGGTTTGTGATTTAGCTTCTCACTAAACACATTAAATGATAATGAGCATTGTTGTGTGCGCCACACACTGCGGTGTTATGAGATGGACTGTGTGTGTTAATGTCCGGTCCAAGAAGCTTAATCCTCTTGGACCGGACATCAAAATCAACCGCTTGCTAAACGGAGCTCCACACTTCACACCGGGGTGTTATAGGAGTTATATATTTACTGAGCTATATATTATATATAAGAGCTCCCCACCTCCACACACATCATGGCATTATAGGAGTTCTATATAAGACCTGGACACACACCGTGGTGTTATTTGAGTTATATATACGAATGAGCTCCACACCACACTCATATAACACTTCTTCACTCACGGGGGGATTCAGTTGGTTGCAATCTGCACCCTCACCGGTAGTGGTAGTGGAATTTCGAATTATAAATATGTACAATCCATAACGTTAGCTCTCTGGCTCATAGCTCAGCGGACTAGAATATCTCCCGTTGCCAAGTCGTAGCTAAGGTCCGTCCTATTTAGTGGAAGAGTGAGCAACGTTTCCGTTGCATAAGAACCTTACGGGAGGGTAAAAACTTTATATTTGGATTGAAAAACGCATGAAAATATAAATGAATGATCATAATTTCTTTTCTTTGGCAAGTTACCATGGTATAAGCGGGATAATGCCCTTCGAGGTGTCCAAAACATGTTTGATCGATCGTAATTAAAGGGGACTACTTTTTGAGGGAGATGATCCCAACCAGAGTATACATTTAATAAGCTTGCAATACGAATAAGAAAAAAGCATAATTATTCAAGTATTTGAATTGTTTTATTATGTTGTCAAGCAAGAAGTAGAATAAACAGGATAATCACATCAAGTCAGGGCAATAAACAGTTTGATATGCCCGGCTCGTGGAAGGTTACCGGTAAGCCGTCCACGAGCCGGGCATATCAAACTGTTTATTGCCCTGCCTTGAGGTGATTATCCCTTACTTAACAATGCTAACACTGGAGTGCGTTTATCTCTGCTTTGTGCTGTATTAGCTCAACACACTCTTATGTATTGATGAACCAGATCCCCCTAGAACCTTTCTTCTCGTCGGTCAACCAGGCGGCATTGAAGCCGAGATATATATACAAGGTAGCCTGGTCCTACCAGACGTTCGTACTTCATTTCATTTGTTCAGAGAGTCTGGGCCTACTCAATTGACAAACGTTAACTCACTTGAAGAAGGGTGTCTGTTGAAGTTTAAAGCTATTGGATCTGCCCAGTGCCAATCTGGATCTGCCATAACCATTTGCTAATGTTTGGTCGGGAATCACGTTGCGCATCAAATTTAGACGGAGAAAATCCACTAACATACCGCTATGGCAAGCCGATTGGACATAAATTCGCTAGACTGGATATGTGTTGCAGATATCTGCAATTCAGTTTCGCCTAGTCAAAACTAACATTTCGGATATCCGCAACTACATTCCTCCTATCCACAATTGTCATTTCAGATATCCACAAAGACATTCCTCCTAGGAGAAATGACGTCATTTTCGCCATTCATGTCTATGGGGTTTCTCATTGCAGATATCTACAATTCAGTTGCGGATATCCACTTTGTGAATTACGGATATCTGCAACTGAATTGTAGATATCTGTAATTCCAGTTTGAGATATCTATAATTTGATTCTGACTAGTCATAATTCCAGTTCAAGATATCTTTAATTCACCTCAATTCAAGTTATCTACCTGTCCCTTTTCAGATATCTTAAATTAAGTTTGTACTAGGTGAAATGACGTTGTAGATATCTCTAACTGGAGTTACGACTAGTCAAAATGACGTTGTAGATATCTCAAACTGGAGTTAGGGATAGTCATAATTTAATTGTAGATATCTATTATCAAGTTATAGATATCTTGAAAAGAATTTTGATAAGAGATGTCTAAAATTGTAGATATCTCTAATTTTCATTCCGCCTAGTCAAAATCTAATTACAGATATCTTGAATTTGAGTTTTGACTGGGCAAAATGATGTTACAGATATCTTGAATGAAAATTCCAACTATTCAAAATGTAATTACGACTAGTCAGAAAGAAGTTGTTGATATCTACAATGTTAATTCCGGATAGTCAAACTTAGTTAATAAATGACAATTTGGCTTGCCATATACCGCAGACCCAGACCTTGTACTGAAGGGAAATTCAAATTGAGCGGAAGTACTTAGGCGGGTGGAGCCAGGCTATATACAAGGTATATCACGACCATAATGGGAAGGTACCGCCCACTGCTAGAGCCTCCCTCTGAACAGCAACGGTTAAATATCTGCCTGCATTGAGAGGGAACCAGGGTTCTCATTGCATGGAAATATGGTAGTATGTAACCTTGCATGTGGCCTAAGGTGGAAACATAATAGTATGTTACCTAAGGAAGAAACGTGCTAGTATGTTACCTAAGGCAGATCTACTGGATCCTGCTGCTGTGTGGGGAAGAGGCAATAATACGATTCCCTTGAGAACGGGACCTTTATTCCTATTTGATTTACATTTCAGGGTCATCAGGGTGGTGTTGTTAGATTAGCTTTGACTAACTTTGGGGTGGTATTAGCCAACAATGTGCCATAACATGCAGGGGTTTGTAGATGCTTAGTAGTTTTCAATAATGGTATTAAGTATGATTATATATGTTACGTTTTTTTATGTATTGGTACTAATGGCTCTTGGTACATTTTTTTAGTTGTGATTTAATCATTTCTCCATAACAACTTTGAATGTGTGTGTGCGTGCGTATGTGGAGATATTCAATAATTTATACAATGATTTTAGCATGTGGAGAATACAAATAATTGATGGAATGGTTTTAGCATCGATTTGCCCATATTGGGTACACATTCATACCATGGATTTAAAATAAGTGATTATTAAAACATTGACTACAAATAAAAGTACAAAATCTAATCTGTAAACAAACTCAAGTTTTCACCCATGTGACCCGTGACCCCCCCTCCAGGAGGTCAGGGGGGCAAGGAGACAGTAGAGCGATGCCCATCATGTCATAATCCAGTTTAAAGCACATACCCTCCTGCCTCTCCAAGAGTCTTAACAGAACCAGACCCCTCACTGACCACCTTGGTTGCTATAGCATCACTTTTTTGTCCTTTTCTATCAGAGCGTCACAAGGCAAACTATTTTTATGATGCAATGTTTTCTTGCACGTTGGGCTCCAAATGATTATTAATCATGACCGAGATGATTTCACCTTTGAACTCTAATAAACCTATTTGTTTAATCACATGTCTCTAGTGTTCTTCTACTGCTGATCTTATCAGATCTGATTTTGACTCCAGAGCCTTATCAGCAACATGGAGGAGGAGAGAGAGGGTGTGCTGAGAGACCTTTATTTACACACAATCACATTAACGACCAAAGCTGGCCGAAACAAGATCTCTGATTGGTTGGTGTTCATCAGTCAACAGGAAGCTGAGATCACTTCCTGTGTTATACTCCACAGTCGGCTTTCCTCTGAAACACAGACACAGTTCCCATATATACATATATACACACATGTATGTATGTACGTACATATACTGTACGTATTTGTATTTATGCATGTGTGTTTATATAGCCTAACTGGCGTGTATCACCTGGTAAAGAGGCGGGCCTCAGAGCCTCCCAGTAGAGTCGCTTGGTTCCCCTCCACCATCAGAACACAGCCCTCCCTCAGAGCCTGCAAAACACACTCACTGGGGACCGCACTTCATAGAGAGGTCTCACTGGAACAAACACTCACTGAGGACCATACTGCATCTAGAGATCTTCACTGGAATGTCTATTACTCACATTACTGTTATTAATTAACCATTATTAATGATGTATATTGATCGAAAGAATGAGAACAACACTCTCACCAGTACAGGGGGCGTGTCAGGTTCCTCATGGTACTGCAGAATCCTCTGCTCTCTGGTCTCCTACACACACACACACTGACAGGTTACATTGATATTGTGTGTGGTGGCTATGTGTTAGCTGACCCCTGTGTGTGTTTGAGTGAGTGTGTGTGAGCGAGCTTAATCCTGTGTGTGTGTGTGTGTTGTGTGTGCGAGCTGACCCTGTGTGTGTGTGTGTGTGTGTGTGTGTGTGCGTGCGTGCTGACCCCCCCAGTGTGTGTGTTTGTGTGTGTGTGTGCGCGAGCTGTGTATGTGTTTGTGTGTGTGAGCTGACCCTGTGTGTGTGTGTGTGCGTGCTGACCCCCCCTCCCCCCCCCAGTGTGCGTGTTTGTGTGTGTGCATGCGCAGTTACCCCCATGTGTGTGTGTTCGTGCGTGCGAGGTAACCCCCATGTGTGAGCTGACCTGTGTGTGTGTGTGTGTGTGTGTGTGCGCGCAAGCTGACCCCCATGTGGGTGCTGCGAGGGTGGGTTGTGGTGCTGATGCTGATAGTCGATACGTTGGTCCCAGCACTGGACCCCATGTAGGGAATGCCGTCCTGTAGACACACAGATATATCACCATAAATATATCACACATAGATCTATCACCATAGATACATCACACATAAATCTATCACACAAATCTATTATACATAGATCCATCCCCATAGAGCAATCACAATAGAGGGATCACCAATAGGTCTATCGTACATAGATCTATCAACCATAGGTCTATCATAAATAGATACATCAGCATAGATCTATCACCCATAGCTCTAAGATACATAGATATAAACACAAACACACGTTCGTCCCAGCACTGGAACGCCCTCCTATAAATGTAGAATACATTTATCATATCCACAGATATATCATATTAGAAACACGTTGGTACCAACACTGGACCCTGTAAAGTAATGCGATAGATACTTGTTCGGATGCTCAACTCAGGTTTATTAACTGCCGTGTGTCTCGCTCACATCGGCTAACCTCCCGTATATCCCCTAGTATATGCGCAAGCACATTAACTACCGTATATGACAAGTATGTGCGCTAGCACATTAACTACCGTATATGACATCTCCCCCTTTTTAAAGTGTTACGTCAATAAAATCACAGGAACAGTTTAACTGAAAATGCCTATTCACACAGGTCATAGCATAAACCAAGATTAACTTAAATGGAGACATTTCAACATACACAGGTCTCTTTCCCCTCAACCAACAGATAAACCTAATCAACAGATAAACATGTACAACTTTCTTTTTTTTTTTTCTTTCTTTTTTTTCACAAATCAACAGTATCACATTAATGTCAATACAACCTTTCTTCTCTTTTTTTTTTTCAAAAGGGCATATGATCTGCACTTATTTACAGGTCAAGCCTGTCTATCTGCTTGCACACCCGTCCCGATCTGGTCACAGTCTGACCGGGCAGAGGGGTTGTGGTTGTAGCCACACCCTGACTCACAGGAACGGTCTCTGACATGGTGGCACCGTCAGAGTGTGTGTCTGTCCCTGTGACGTCCCTGTGCGCTGCTTGGATGGGCTGGGGAACTGGCCCTGGTTGGAGGTGGCGGCGGTTCCGCCGCAGCTCCGCTCCATGCTGCGTCCTGATGACGAAGGATCTCGGGGTGGTGCTCTCGCTTGAGATCACCGCTGGCAAAGACCATGACTTTTCATGGTCCAACTTGGAGAATACAACATCTCCTGGTTGCAGGGCAGGTAAGGGCCTGGCTCCATGACGGCGGTTGAAGTAGTGAGCCTGTTTAGCCTTTTCCCTTCCGTCCCTCTCCTTCACAGCTGTCCTGCTAGGCCATTTGGGTAGGAGATTCTTCTCCAGAGTGATGAGTGTGGTTCTGATTTTCCTCCCCATCAACAGCTCGGCTGGACTGAAGCCTGTGGTGGAGCACGGAGTGGACCTATAGCTCATCAGAGCCATCACAGGATCTTCTTGCTTGAGAATTTTCTTTGCCGTCTGTACAGCTCTCTCTCCGTGCCCATTGCCCTGTGGATGGTGAGGGCTGGATGTGCAGTGCTTGAAGTCGAGCTGCCTCGCGCACTCGCTGAACTCTGCACTTGAAAACTGGGGTCCATTATCACTCACCACCTCATCTGGAATGCCAAACCTGGCGAAGACCGCTTTCATTCTTTGAATTACCTGTGCACTCGTTGTCGAGGGTAAGTGCAGTATCTCTAGGAACCTGGAGTAACAATCTGAGATTACCAGGTAGTTGTGGTGGTTGTGCTCACAAAGGTCCATTGCAATTCTCTTCCAGGGTCGCTCTGGAAGCGGTGTGGAGATGAGAGGTTCCTTTTGATGTGTTCTTCTCAGTTCACAGCACACCTGACATGACGTCACAAGCATGCTTATCTCCGTGGAGAGTCTGGGCCACCACACAGATGAGCACGCTCTCTCCCTACATTTGACTAGGTGCTGGTGCCCTTCGTGAATCTTCTGAAGGATCTCACCTCTCATTGACTTTGGCACGACAATCCTGCTTCCTCTGAGGACCAGGCCATTGTGTTCTGATAGCTCTGACTTCACTTGGACGTACTCTCTTGCATCCATGGGCACATTGCTTAAGTGTTCAGGCCATCCTTTCTTTATGAGTTTCACAACCGACAGCAGTTCGGCATTGGCTGCTGTCGCCGTTCTGATTTCATCCATCTTGCTTGATGATGCAGGGATCCCCTCTACTACACTATCCACGTAGCATGCCACGTCAGAGTGTGTGTCTGTCTCTGCACACATGCTGGCCAGTGGACTGCGTGACAGGGTGTCCGCGATGACCAGAGTTTTCCCTGGCGCATATTCTGCCACTGGATTGAATCTCATGAGCCTCATGAGAAGATGCTGACATCTTAAAGGTGCATTGTCTAGACTGTGGCTGTTAATGAGAGGCACTAGCGGTTTGTGATCAGTGATGAGCTTGAACTGCTCCAGTCCATTGAGGTATCTGTCAAACTTCTCGCATGCCCACACACCGGCCAGGCATTCCTTCTCTATCTGGGCGTAGCGTGTTTCTGCCTCAGTGAGCCGTCTGGAGCAATATGCCACAGGTTTCCACTGCTCCCCGTGGAGCTGAAGGAGCACACCCCCCAATCCATAACTACTTGCATCTGCTGACACAGCCGTGGGCTTGTTCAAGTCATAGAAAACAAGTACTGGTGCAGTTGACAACAGCTCCTTGATGTGTTCAAAAGCAGTTTGTTGTGTGTGGCTCCATGTCCATGAATTCTTGTCCCTCAAGAGCTCGTACAGCGGCTGTCCTACGGTAGAGAGTCTGGGGATGTATCTTCCAAGATAATTTACCATTCCCAGTATCCTTCTCAATTCTTGCACGTCTGCTGGTGGTGACAGCTGCCTTATAGCTTTCACTTTGTCTGGGTCAGGCCGGATCCCGGACCGGTCAATGAGATGTCCAAGGAACCGCAGCTGACTCTGCCTGATGGAGCACTTCTCACGGTTGAGCTTCAGACCAGCTGTCACAATGCGCTGCATTACCTTCTCCAGGCGACCGTTGTGCTGCTCTTGTGTGGTCCCATAGACCAGAATGTCGTCCATGAAGACTTCAACACCCTCCAGCCCCTGCAGGGTCTCCATCATCTTCCTCTGAAAGATTTCTGGTGCGCTCGTGATTCCAAAAGGTAGCCGCTTGAAGTTGAATCTGCCAAATGGTGTAATAAAGGTAGTGAGCTTACAGCTGTCTGGGTGCAGCGGTATCTGGAAGAACCCACTGGCGGCATTGAGCGAAGAGAAGACAGTGGCCCCACTCAGCTTTTCTGTAATCTCATCAGTAGTAGGCAGGATATACTGTTCTCTTTTCACTGCCTCATTCAGCCTCTTGAGATCAACACATATGCAGGCTTTACCTGTGCTCTTCAAGACTGGCACCATGGGTGCACACCAGTCCGTGGGCTGTGTCACCCTGTCGATGATGCCATTTCCCTCCATCCTCTTGAGCTCTTCCTTTACCTTTTGCAGCATAGGGAGAGGCACGCGTCGTGCTGTGTATACAGCATATGGCTGAGCATTGTCTTTCAGCAGTATTCTCACTGGTTCAGTCCTTAAAGTCCCATGCGTGCCATATGACTGTGGATGTTCCCTGTTGCACACCGTTTCATTCACTCTCCTCACTAGATCAATTTTCACAGACAGCGGCCTGCTGAGTAGGTTGTTGACCGTACGTACGCGGATGACATATGCTGTGAGTGGGTGAGTCTTTCCTTTGTAGGTCACAGTGCTCTGGAACTGTCCTATGCACTGCAGCTCGCCCCTGGGCTGTCCAGTGGCATCTCTGCAGGCTGCAGTGCTCTTTTGGGCATGAGTGAGTGGTAGGTCTCCTCGCAGATGACGTTAACATCAGCCCCTTTGTCGATTTTGAAGTCAACTGGTGTAGAGCCCACCAGTAACTCGACGGCCCATTGCTCTGGCGACCCGTCTGCTTTACTCACAGCCCCAAGAAAGTGTGACTGCTGCTCTGTTTGTTCTGTAACCTCACTCACTGCCTGCCTGCGCCTACACACTCTACTCTAATGTCCAACTTTGTTACATGTACTGCATGTGGAATTTCGAGCCGGGCAATTTTCATCTTTACTGTGCCACGCTTTCCCACACAGTCCACATTGCCCTTTATTTCCCCCTTTTGGCTTACCGTAGTGATTGGGGTATTTGCTGCGCTCGTGAGTGACTTCTTGTGTCACCCCCGTTGTCTCTCCTTGCATGCTGACTTGAGAAGCAACTTCTTCCGACTGCCTGACTGTCTCTATAGTCAGCGCTAGTGTTAAGTCCTTTGTCAGCTGCAATTTCCGTGGGACATCTTTGTCGAGTATTCCAACTACGATTCGGTCGCGGATATTCTCATCTCTGTTCCCGCCGAATTCGCAATGTTCTGCCAGTTCATACAAAGCCCTGATAAAAGTTTCAGCTTTTTCTCCTGGTCTTTGCACGCGCAGATGGAAACATGCACGTTCGTGTATTACATTCCTTCTTGGCACAAAGTAATCATCGAACTTTCCAAGCACCCTCACATAATCATCTCTATGTGCATTATCTTCGAAGTTACGAACGGAAGATGTTCTCCGACTCGCTTCCCATAGCGTATATCAGACTGCTAACCTGCACAGCACCATCTTCCTTGTCCAGCTTGGTTGCGATTCTGAATCTCACAAAACGCTGCTTCCACTCCGGCCACTCTCCTGGCCTATCGAAGGAAAAGTTTGTCGGAGGGGGGAACTTAGGCATGACTTCGTTTTCGCTTCTGACACCATGTAAAGTGATGCGATAGATACTTGTTCGGATGCTCAACTCAGGTTTATTAACTGCCGTGTGTCTCGCTCACATCGGCTAACCTCCCGTATATCCCCTAGTATATGCGCAAGCACATTAACTACCGTATATGACAAGTATGTGCGCAAGCACATTAACTACCGTATATGACAGACCCCATGTGGGGGTTAATGTGTGGTTGTGGGTGTGTGTGTTTGTGTGACCTCTAGAACTCTCCTCCTGATGTCAGCCAGCAGCTGGTTGTCATAGAGACACTTGAGCAGTCGGAAGGTGTTCCCTCCTCCTGGAATACAACAGAGCAGTTAGTGCTCTGCCCTGGGAATAGAAGCCCTAGCCCTGCAGTGTTAGTGCCTTACTCTACCTATTGAGTAACAGGGAAGATAACCTCCAACCATAAAGTGTTAGTGCCTTGCTCTACCTACTGAGCTACACAGGGAATATAACATCTTACCATGTAGTGCTAGTGTAGTGATCACTATACCAAACTGGAAAATGGGCACAACTGAACATAGAAATGTAGCGTTACAATCTAAGCATTGTTGGTGTATGTGAGAGCCAATGGAATACCTTTGGAGAAGTAACAACTGCCACTGGAGAGACATTTCTCTATTCAGGCAACCCAAAAGGAGAAGACCCCCACACACACGGGGTAGGACTACTCTTTACAAAAGGTGCAGTTAAAAGCCTCATTGAATGGGAACCAATTTCAGAACGGGTCATCACAGCCAGGTTTACATCAAAAGGTCGCAATATCACATTCATCCAATGCTACGCTCCCACCAACAATGCTGTTTATGAAGAAAAAGAGACCTTTTACCAACAACTACAGGCTGTCTTCAAGAGGACTCCCAAAAGAGACATCAATATTGTAATGGGAGATCTGAAGGCCAAAATTGGAGAGGATAACAACGACTGGAGAGGAACAATGGGGACTGAAGGACTGTGGCAGATGAATGAGGATTGGCTGCTCTTTGCCAGCTTCTGTGCCCTCAATTATCTAGTGATCGGAGGCAAGTTAGGCCAGGTAGACCTAAATCCAACTGGAGGCAGTCCACGCTTGATGAACTGACCAAGACGGGGACCTCCTGGCAAGAAGCAAAGACCATCGCGCAGAGGAGAGTGAGGTGGGGATCCATGATGGAGCCCCTATTCTCCCAAGAGGGCCAAAAGACTAAGAAGAAGAAGATGGAGTGCTAGTGTCTTGCTCTGACTAAGTGTTTGTGTGTAATGTGTGTGTGTGAGACCTATAAAGATGGCCTCTGCTGTCCTCACAGCCTCTCGAGGATCCTCTGCGTCATGGATGCTATCCAGCTCATAACCTGAAAGATCAGAGGTCAAAGGTCCGAGATCACAGGTCAGAGGTCAGATGTTACAGGTCAGAGATCACAGGTCAGAGATCACAGGTTGGAGGTCATATATTACAACAGGCTGCTTTGGAATAAACATGAGAGTAATCAAATCCATCACCAGCAATGTTATAAGTGTAAAATACAATATCCGATACTATCAGGCAGCTCATTAAAAAAACACTTTAAGAGCAAATTAGCTGAAGTTAGAAATGTGCCTCATGGTCCACAGAGCAGTAGGTCAGTTGACATGTTGTCCTGAACGCACCACATGGTCCACAGAGCAGTAGGTCAGTTGACATACTCACCCAGGCTGTTGAACTTGGTCCTTGCTAGGCAGGCGTATCCGTCTCTGTCGTGGAGCGCGTACGGTACGAAGAGCACTCTCTTCAGCCTGGAGACGGAAGGACGGACAGACCGGTCACACAGGCTCTATCCACGCCTCCAGCTCTAGATGAGCTGCAAGTGTTCTCTCTACAGACTCTATCCTTTCTATAAGACAAGAAACAGTCTTACCTCCCGAAGAAGGTGGAGATGTGGGCCTGGCAGTGGTCCAGGTACCCCCCGCCGTGCAATGTGGAGTTAGACACCAGCAGCAGACGCCTCTTTTCCATGTGAGTTCAGAAGATACTCGCTCTACCTTCAGTCCTTCATCAGATGGCCCGTCCACAGACTCTCTATCTTGTGAATCTGCTGACGGCAGCTTGTGGCTGGGCGATAATAAACCATATTTATTATGGGCCCATATTAAAACATTTCAACCTTATCACCTACTCATCAATGATTATCTATGGCGTTAATAATAAGAAGAATTGTAAGAGCAACAATGTGAGAGCATAAATAAATTGAGATATGCTAAAATGAATAGTTAATATATTCGTATGGTAACACGCAGTTCAATAACCTTGGAGCCTGGCAGGGCTCCAAGGTTATTGCCTTTAGACCTCTAAAACTTTGTTCACAATACAGTCTCCTGCCACCTGCAGTCTTTCTTCCTGGGAAATAACCCTGAAATATAACTGAGCCGCTTTACTTTTAGTACTATTTAGGAGACACTGACTTTACCTTACATGGCTTCAATTCGATAATTTATTAATGTATGCATATTTTATTACTTTATGCTGTTGATTAAATGCATACTTTCTCCATAATTAGAATATTTCTTTGTACACTGTATTTTGTGTTTATGTTGCTAGCTATGTTTTTCCTATTGCATTAGCTATGAGATCTAGATTTTCTGGCTTGAGCTAAGCAATTGTAATGGTCCTGGATCAGTAAAGTAATTTGTCACTGTATCTAAATCTGGAAGATCAATAAAGCACTTACTATGTGTATCTATATCTATCAGGTAAAACCGCCCAATCTGGCAACACTACTAAAACTGTGTTTCTGAAGAAAGTTTAAATGATATCGAGATTCCGTTTAGATATTATTGAAGTGTGTAGATTTGTTAAATGGTTTGAACGAAAATAAACGTTTCACAATTTTATTTAGTTACGTCTTAAAGATCCCATGGCATGAAAATGTCACTTTATGAGGTTTTCTAACATTAATTTGAGTTCCCCTAGCCTAGTGGTTCTCAAACCTTTTCGGTCATCCCCCACTTTGGACAAGTGAGAAATTTCAAACCCCATCGCCCCAACACAATGCTAATGAAATACGCCAAGCTTAACATTTTCAGATTTATTGAAGTAATATCAAGCAACATCATGTTGTATCTAAATTATAACTCAATAACATCAAATAGTTAGTAGTGTGTAGTAATAATAAATAATAATAATACATTTTATTTATAACGCACTATATAAATTCAATGATCTCAAAGTGCTACAATGCACATTAAAAGAAAAGAGAAAAATGCAAAAAAAATAAAATAAAATAAATAGCACATTAGCAAAAGGCTTTTCTAAAAAGATGGGTTTTTAGGCCTTTTTTTAATGAATCCACAGTCTGTGGGGCCCTTAGATGGTCAGGGAGAGCATTCCACAGACTGGTTGCAGCTGAGCAGAAGGCACGCTCGCCCATAATTCGGAGCCTTGTCCTCGGAAGCTGGAGGAGGTTGGCCTGTCCAGAGCGGAGATGGCGTGAGGAGGAATGGGGGGTGATGAGTTCTTTGAGGTATAGGGGGGCAGTGCCATGGAGGCACTGGTGGGACAGAAGGGAGATCTTGAATTGGATCCTGTACTGGACAGGAAACCAGTGGAGGGATTTGAGGATGGGTGTGATGTGGTGGTACTTCCGCACCCCCATCAGGATCCTGGCAGCACAATTCTGGATGTACTGCAGACGCTGGATGTTCTTTCTGGGGATCCTGATGAAGAGTGCGTTGCAGTAGTCCAGCCTGGAGGAGACAAAGGCGTCGACAAGTTTTTCAGAATCGGGGAGAGTGAGTATGGGGCGGAGTTTTGCAATGTTCCTGATGTGGAAGTAGGAGGTTTTGCAGAGATATTCAATGTGGGCCTCAAAGGTCAGGTGAGGATCCATTTTGACACCAAGGTTAGTGACTAAGGATGAGAGGTGGATGTCATGGCCGGAGAAGGTGATGTTGGTGATACTGGATGACCGGGTCTGGTGTGGAGTGCCAACAAGAATGGCCTCCGTTTTTGAGCCATTGAGCTGCAGGAAGTTAGCCGCCATCCACACCTTTATCTCCTCCAGGCAGGTGGAACGTGTGGATAGGGCTGCAGAGGTGGTTGGGTTTGTTTTGATGTAGAGTTGGGTGTCATCAGCGTAGCAGTGGAAAGATGATCCATGCCGGCTGATGACACGACCAAGGGGGAGCATGTATAGCGTGAAGAGGGTGGGGCCAAGGACTGATCCTTGAGGGACACCACAGGTGACAGAGTGCGTGTACGATTTAGCATCACCCAGGGATACATACTCTGTTCTGTCCGTGAGATATGATGTGAACCAGGCCAGGGTAGTGTCAGAAAGTCCGATGGAGGAGTGAAGGCGGTGTAGAAGGACGTGGTGGTCCACGGTGTCAAAAGCTGCGGTGAGGTCGAGAAGGATGAGAATTGATGGAGAGCCAGCATCAGCAGACATCAGCAGGTCATTGGTGACCCTGACCAAGGCAGTTTCCGTACTGTGGCCAGAGCGGAAACCAGACTGGAACTTCTCATATAGACTGTCTGTTATGACTGGTTGTGGAGTTTGGCAGAAACTACCTTTTCTAACACCTTTGATAGGAAAGGGAGGTTGGAGATGGGGCGGTAGTTGGCAGGTGCTTCGGGGTCAAGGCCGGGCTTCTTAAGTAGTGGCTTGATGACAGCAGTTTTCAGAGACGTGTGGACATGGCCGGACCGGAGGGACTGATTGATAATTTTGGTGATCATGGGACTAATTGCAGAGGAGTGACCTTTTATCAGGGTTGAGGGAAATGGGTCCGGGTCACAGGTGGAGGGCTTCATCTTCCTTAGGATGTCTTCAATCTCATGCTGAGTGATGTCGGTGAAACAGCAGAGGAGCTGAGTAGTCCCGGACTGAGGATTGGCGGATGTGACTGGAGATGAAGGAGGGGCAGAGGGGCTGGGGAGAAGAGAGGCTGGGTGCGGGGGAGAAGAGAGAGCAGGGGGGCTGGAGAGAGGGGAGGGCGGGGAGGCAGGGGTGCTAGAGAGAGGGGAGGGTGGAGGGGCGGAGGGCAACAATTATTATTTAACAATTATTATTTATACTATTATTTAAGATTAGTTTGTCCCGTTTTAACCTATTAAAGAAAAACACCTTGTGTATAAATTTCATTTTTGTATTTTAATACAGAAATCGTAATTACCACTCGAGACTAACACGAGAAGTTAACGGAGCCGTGCACTGAGCCCTTTCAGATGCCGGGCCAAAACATTTGTTTCACTACGACTCCTTTCAGCTGCCTCTTCTTCTGCAAACAACGTCTAATAAAATACTTGAGGTAGCGTTTTGAAAAGAGAAAACTTGCATTTTATTAGTACATCGTTGTGGGGGGGGGACGTGCGACGTCTGGCCTGCAGGACGGTTGGGAGCACACCGGATCGGCTGGGGGGATTGGACCTGATTGCGAGCAGGTGCCCGCGATCAGGTCCAATCAGGGAAGGTGTATGTAACGGGTTCACCGGCAGTGGCGATTTGAGAGTCCGTGGGGGCCCTAGGCAAAAATTCCTAGGGGCCCCTCCAACCAACTTTCATCACCATTATGTTATAAATAATCTGCCTCAAACAGTGTCTCGTACAAAAACCTTTTATTTAAAATATATATAACATCTTAACCACTTAACCACTTAGTCTTCGGGCCATTGTACCCGAAATGCATACTGTAAACAAAAGGTTTACTACACATGAACCCAAACATGTCTTGGTCTCAAATGAAAGCTTACCCTCTGGGCTTTCTTTTGAACCATTTAGATTGCATACCAGGTGTTCTGATATGTAATGAGACAAGCATAATCACACAAAAATCTAATTTTTAGCTATTCCGTCTATGCAACTTTGACCAAAATAAGCTAATACAAATAGTTTTGGCAATTATTTTTACTTAAAAAGTGCAAACTGCAATGGTATAAAACACCAAAACTGAAAAGGTAAAAATACTATAAATAACTGTACAAATAAACAAAAATAAGTAAAATGACAATAACAATGTACAAATAAACAAAAATAACTATTTACATGATTCCCTCCCCCCTCCATCCCCCTCCTTTCATCTCCGGGCGTTTGGCTATCTTTCAAAATGTTCATAAAACCAAACTCAGAATACTAAATAAAAATAAAACCACACACAAGCGCGCAAATCAACCTCCTGCTCCACACTCGCACTCTGGCGACGAGCCTGGGCCCCGTTTCCCGAAAGCATCTTTAGCCTAAGTGGATCGCAGAGTGGGTCGTACGAGCATCGTACTGTTTTCACACCGTTTCCCGAAAGCATCTTTGGTAACGAACGTCTTGAAAACGCTCGTAGCTAACGAGTGCTGCAGGGTACTCGTAGGACGCTAAGAGCCTACTATAGCCTCAGTGGCGTAACCAGCGGACATTCCTAGTATTGGATGCGTTTTATTATAACACATTGGTAATGGTGTATCACGTGCGTCTGAGCCTAATGTGGGCCATTATGTTCTTAGTTTGAGAGAGACAGTCCAGGAAATGTTTGAGCAGGCAGGGCACTTAAAATGTGTGAGAGAAAGTGGGGGGGATTTGTGCAGACTGACATAGGCTACTCATAAAACGTAGCCTAAAATAATGTAAAAAAAAATAAAATAAAAAAATAATACAAATATTAATTATAATAATATTAAAAAAAATGCAAAGGAGCAGGCAAAAGGCTGGGATATGGTGGGGATTGGTCACGTTGACGGGAATGTTTAGTGACATGTGGGAGGGTGGAGGTTAAAAAAAAGTCTCATTCACTCTTCGACGTGCATGAAAACCAGCCGCGTAGTTATGAGGGAGGCCGTCCTCACACCTCACACCTACCCCAGCCTTAGCTGCAATGTTGTGCAACATAGCTGTCACACATATCACAGCGCATGACTCTACCGGCGAAAACTGGAGCCCTCCGCTGGACTTGTGAAGGCATCTAAAGCGCAACTTCCACCTCCCGATCGTGCGCTCAGGATTAGGACTGATATATATGTCGGCCTAGGCTTAATCAATTGTGTTTTAATATTTTTTAGCATTCATATTATTGCAATCTATTCTTTTCGTAGGCTACTCTGCGGTTGGCCTTGATGGGGAGATATTTTAACCCTTTTTATATGAAGGTATTATTGTAGCAAAAGTCTCAAGCATGCGTACACTAAAGTCACAAATGCGTAACTAAAGTCACAAATGCGTAACAGTAAAGTCACAAATGCGTAACTAAAGTCACAAATGCGTAACAGTAAAGTCACAAATGCGTAACTACAGTCACAAATGCGTAACTAAAGTCACAAATGTGTAACTAAAGTCACAAATGCGTAACAGTAAAGTCACAAATGCGTACCTAAAGTCACAAATGCGTAACTAAAGTCACAAATGCGTAACTAAAGTCACAAATGTGTAACAGTAAAGTTGAAGTCGTAAATATTTATTCTACTATTGTCAACACGAAATAGGGGCTACGAGTTCACAAATCCTTTGTTACGGGTGCACGTCCATCGATACGACTGCACGAATCTGCTGCTACTCTTGTGAACACGACTCTTTTTCTTGTGGGTACGACTCTCTTTTTCCTGTGAGTACTTTTGCTACACGCCTAGGTGGTATATGTGTAGCAAAAGTCATTCGTATGACGTAGAGCGTCCGTGGGCGGGACAAAATTGAATAAACCAATGAAAGTCGCCGGCAGGGGATGCACTTTTCAAACTACACTGGGACCAGTCCAAGATTCCACCTCTTCATTTCTGGAATCTTGACAAGTTCACAGAAGAGAAGACGGCATCCTACACGTCAAAGGTGGGTATCTTAAATTATGTTAAATTTCAGTTCAACTGAATTCCCCCCAAAGTAGGCTATTGCATTAACATGCCGCCAGTGTCATTCAATGTATTATAATGGTCGCCATAATATATAATAATATGTTCAGAAATGTCTCGGATCGGCCTACTGCACCGCCTTTGTGAATTTAGTTCCCCCCCCCCCCCCCCCATCTTTCGAAAAATAGTTTAAATCCCATATTCAACATTCGTTCATTCATTCATTCTACTCGTTGATGACCAACATTTAGAAAAACATCTACTTTTATTTTAGCCTTTTTAGTCTTGGGTGAACGGGGTGAAATCGAAGCGCGCATGCACTCGATGCATGCATCCCGCTTCCGGGGATACTCTTCTTATCGGGTACATTTTAACTACATGGTAATTACATTGGCACGACACCGGCTTCCATCATCTTCTTCGCCACCTTTTTTTTAATAAATCGCCGTTTCTCGTTTTACGACGGCGCAAACACGACTATCGGCTACTTAAGGCTCACGGCCCCGGGCCCCCTGGGTAGGCCCCGGTCTCGGGCCTACCCCGAACGCAAAATCGAATTCCAATCCGATTGAAACACGGTTAATGCGACATCAATTGAATAATCTAGGGGTCTTAATCCGACTATGAGAAACCCGATTCGGTCCAATTTTTGTCGGACTAAGGTGTATAGGCCTATCTTAAAAACCAAATCGGTTTACGTGGAGATATTACATGCTAAATATCTCCAGAATGGTTTGAGCACAAACGTTTAATTTGCCAGCACAAACTAGCACACACGCTTCCACCTATTTTAGGGGGTAGATGTTTTTCTAAATGTTGGTCATCAACGAGTAGAATGAATGAATGAACGAATGTTGAATATGGGATTTAAACTATTTTTCGAAAGATGGGGGGGGGGGGGGGGGGGGGGGGGAATTAAATTCACAAAGGCGGTGCAGTAGGCCGATCCGAGACATTTCTGAACATATTATTATATATTATGGCGACCATTATAATACATTGAATGACACTGGCGGCATGTTAATGCAATAGCCTACTTTGGGGGGAATTCAGTTGAACTGAAATTTAACATAATTTAAGATACCCACCTTTGACGTGTAGGATGCCGTCTTCTCTTCTGTGAACTTGTCAAGATTCCAGAAATGAAGAGGTGGAATCTTGGACTGGTCCCAGTGTAGTTTGAAAAGTGCATCCCCTGCCGGCGACTTTCATTTGGTTTATGCAATTTTGTCCCGCCCACGGACGCTCTACGTCATACGAATGACTTTTGCTACACATATACCACCTAGGCGTGTAGCAAAAGTACTCACAGGAAAAAGAGAGTCGTACCCACAAGAAAAAGAGTCGTGTTCACAAGAGTAGCAGCAGATTCGTGCAGTCGTATCGATGGACGTGCACCCGTAACAAAGGATTTGTGAACTCGTAGCCCCTATTTCGTGTTGACAATGGTAGAATAAATATTTACGACTTCAACTTTACTGTTACACATTTGTGACTTTAGTTACGCATTTGTGACTTTAGTTACGCATTTGTGACTTTAGGTACGCATTTGTGACTTTACTGTTACGCATTTGTGACTTTAGTTACACATTTGTGACTTTAGTTACGCATTTGTGACTGTAGTTACGCATTTGTGACTTTACTGTTACGCATTTGTGACTTTAGTTACGCATTTGTGACTTTACTGTTACGCATTTGTGACTTTAGTTACGCATTTGTGACTTTAGTGTACGCATGCTTGAGACTTTTGCTACAATAATACCTTCATATTTTTAACCCCATTTTCCTCCGACATTCCTGCGTCTCCCCCTGCGTCATTGCCCGTTTCAGCACCATGTCAGTGGACAGGTACAATCCTACGATCGTCGTGAGTGCAGCGAATGCGCGTTCACGTTAGGAGGAGTTTTGGGAAACGCTCCAAAGAAATTATCGATGGTTCGAAAGATCCATCGGGAGAATGATCTTACGAGCGAAGATCCATCGATATCGGGAAACGGGGCCCTGCTACTTTACGGACACCCCTGGCGCATTTGTTTTCTCACCCACACGGGAGAAGGTGTTTGACATGCTGGATATCGTCAGAAAGGTCTCTTCATTAGCTATTAGGATATCTAAGGCCCGCCCCCGACACTTGCTGTTTGCTGGTGAAGCTGTCAATCAAAGTATACATACCCCGTTTTGATAGTGATTGCCTCATTGGCTTGTAAGCAGGGCTGTAGTGGTCAAATTAGAGGTGGGTAAACTATGAATTTTTTGATCAGACCGACCTCGACACAACGCAACGCAACGCAAAGTGTTGCGACTCTGTAAGGCTAGCCTGGCTATATTCCATTATGTTATCAATTAAAGTCATATTAAATCAATCAATGACAGTCAATGAATGTGTTTGTAGTTTATTCAAGTTATTCAAATTTCAACAGTAAAGAAAAGTATGTGTAGATTAAGAACTATCTATCTATGGCATGTGTGTATGTGTGTGTATTAGTATGCATGCTTTTCACAGTAGTACCCAGAGGGTCTCCTTGTCCTCCACGTCAGGTCCTGCCTTGCAGGGGCATGTTCTGGAGTTCATGGCTCCCCTGTGCTTCACCAGCCAGGACTTCACATACGTGTTGGATTGAACTTTGTGGTGGCTGAGTGGTGTACCATTCAGTTGAATAAACATCAAGGACGACACTGTGACCAAGTGCAGACTGCATCTCAGGGGGCACACTATGATGTTCATTAAGCTGAACCCCCTCTCACACTCAGCAGTGCTAACTGGAATGAGATGGGCGATATTCAGGAGTGGTGCAAGGTTTTCTGGAATGATGCTTGAGTTATCCTTAAAATCCCTATAGCCTTCAAGAATTTTTCTGTCATCAAGTCTGAACCTTTGGGCAAGTTGTTTCTACTTGGATTCCCCATACTGCTCCTCTAGGGAACAGGCCAGTTTGCTGGGAAAATAACTTTAAAGAAAATAAATAATAAAATAAAAATATTTATAAATTATAAAATACAAATATTTATAAATATTTATATTTTTATTGGTTTAACCGCCAACCGCCCGAATTTAATTAAAATATATTTTTTTGTCATCCGCCCGATCCACGGTTCAGCCGCGGAGTCCACGGCTGCAACCGCCAACCTTGCATCTCCAAATTGAGGCTTTAACATAGCGACCAAGCTATAGCGAAGTTGATACGCCGAAACCGGAGTTTAATATGGATAGTAAAACTCTGACTGACTTTCACTCATTTTGACGTGGGCAGTAGGCTACACGGATAGCATGACTACGCATTGGCCAATCTGAATGCTCGTAGTCACTTAAAGGGACTCTCACCTTTGTTGCATTTGAGAATTACAGCACATTCAAATCATCCCACCTTCCTCCAATGCCCCACCCCCTAAGCGTTATTTTTTAGAGTACAAAACTAAGCGTTATTTTAGAGTACTGTAACGACCTCGCCGGTGACATAATGATGTCGAGTCATTAGTAGTTGAAGGTAGTTTTAATGAACCAAAACCAGGTCACTGAAACCCGTAACATTGTAACCAACGGCAGAAATCCGACACAAAACAAACCCCGGTTACCCCGGCAACCCCCAACACGGTCTCACTCGCGTGCAGGCCCCCACCCTCCTGTTCTTCCAAGGCCCTCCCCCAGCTGACCTAATGATTCGCCCCCACGCTGATTGACAAAAAGAACATTACAATACATGCACATAGAACAACTGGCATAGCCGACAACGAAATATAATGTAACACATAACACACAAACTATTTAACTGTCCCAGGGTCGCTACAGTACAAAAGTTCTAGACTCCCATGGGTTATGTTTAGACTCCCATGGGTTATGTTTAATAATAATAATAATAATAATAATAATACATTTAATCTAGACTCCCAGGGGTCATAATATCTACCAGGGGTCTAGTACACAAGAAATTTAGCAGGTGGCTCACTGTAATTTTATGGGCTTCGTGTGATACCGTTTTGAGGCCCCATGTTGAAGGACAGTGGTCCCACTGAGTATAAGAAAGGTGTATGAGCATTACAAACAGAGTAGCGGGACAACGTAGCGTCTGAGGCCGAAATGGGTCCCCTAATCGGACTGAATGGTGCGGTTGGGTGCCAACGGTCTGGAGGTCTTCCTGTAGCTCCAGAGTAGCGGGACAACGTCGCGTCTGAGTGCGAAATGGGTCCCGTAATCGGACTGAGTGGTGCGGTTGGGTGCCAACGGTCTGGAGGTCTTCCTGTAGCTCCAGAGTAGCGGGACAACGTCGCGTCTGAGTCCGAAACGGGTCCCGTAATCGGACTGAGTGGTGCGGTTGGTTGCCAACGGTCTGGAGGTCCTGAGAATCATTCAGGGGAGCGGGACCACTTGGCTTCTGAGGCCGAATCGGGTCCCCTTGTCGGACTGAATGGTGCAGTTGGTGGCCAACAGTCTGGAGGTCTTCCTGAGGCTCCAGAGGAGGGTAACTCTGTGAGTCTGAGTCCGAGATGAGTCCCCTAATCGGACTGAATGGTGCAGTTTCAGTACGCCATGGACCACTTTGGTCTGCCATCGTCAGTCGCTACGGTCGCTACTCGCTACTGTCTGCCGTGGAATCAAAACAAACCCTCTAGTTGAGGACGCGCCTTGATGACGCGGGCCGGAATGCGCCACAAGAAGCAGACGGAAAACCTTATATATCCATGCAGCAAACAGACAGGTCTGTCGGCCAATAAGGTCATTCGGTCCGAAGAATTTTATTGGTTGAAGTTTTCACTAAATATTATGAGAGTAAAATAATTGTTTGTTTTTACTCCTGGTGGGTCTGTCTTACATATTAGAGTGTTATTACCTTATTAATACCAATTTAACCTTATCCAAAAAAAGTGTAAAAATGCAACAAAGGTAAGAGTCCCTTTAATAGTTCGTCAAGTAAAATTGATTTATAAATCACAAAAACAACTCATGTGAATTGATCATCTTCAGTCTTACTTTGTACTTGAGGCCTTTTTCGGGCATCTGTTGGAGTGGGAGCACTTGAAGGTCTCTTCAAAAATCGCCTGATATCCATGGCTAATTAATGACAGGTAGGCAGGCATGATAATCCACAACGCGCAGGGCCATGTGTTTACATACTTCCTGTTTACATATTTTCCTGGATCCTGATTGGTGTCGCTGCCGCAGCCGCAAGGCACTGATTGGAGGGTCACAGACCATAATAGCATAGGCCTACAGCGCAGATGAAAATAATTCCGATTACAGCGTTTATTTGTTCAACATATGAAACCTTGTTTTAGGTGTTTTAAAATGATGCTGAATTTATTTCCGATTATTCCAACGGCAGAATACAAGGCACAGGGAACTTTGAGGTGCGTAAACGCTATTTAGAGGTGCGTAAACGCTATTTCCTAAATTCCAGAGGTGCGTAAACGGCGTTTACGTGCGTTTACCCTCCACTACAGCCCTGACTGCAATATATGCACTAACTACTTCTGCCTTGGAAAAACTATGTTACGGGTTTTTCTTTAAAAGAAAGGGTGTGGGAACTACACAACGAGTTCATGAACACATCAGAATTGGTTTGGTGTTGGTATCTATAAAAACAAGTGAGTTATTACAAAATAAGAGCCTTGAATATGAATTAGCCTAACTACACACAATGATTACGTATGCCTTTTAAAAACGATTAAAAGTTTTTTCTAGAAAATAAAGGGTTGTGGGAACTCCACAATTAGTTCATGAACACATCAGAAGTGGTTTGGTGTTGGTATCTATAAAAACAAGTGAGTTATCACAAAATAAAAACCTTAAATATGAATGCATTATACACACTGACTACTTTTGCCTTTAAAACAATTGAAAATGTATTCCTCGAAAATAAATGGTTGTGAGAAATCCACAGTGAGTTCAGAAATGCATCAGAAGTGGTTTGGTGTTGATATCTATAACGTCAAGATAGCTATTAAATAAAAGCCTTAAATATGGATGTAATATATGCCCTGACTACACATGCCTTTAAAAATGAAGAGGTTTTTCTTGAAAAATAAATGGTTGTGGGAACTCCACAGAGTTTATTTACACATCATAAGTGGTTTGGTGTTGATATCAATAAAAAAAGTGAGCTATTAAAAGAATAGCCTTAAATATGGATGCAATCTATGCACTGACTAATTTTGCCTTCAAAAAAAGAAATTGAAATGTTTTTTTTTTAAATAAATGTTTGTGGGGACTACTTTTGTCTTTTAAAAAAAATAATCTAAAGGTTTTTCTTTAACACAAAGGGTTGTGTGAACTCCACAGTGAGTTCATGAACACATCAGAGTTGGTTTGGTGTTGATATCTATAAAAACCAGTGAGTTATTTAAAAAAATAGCCATAAATATGTATGCAATAAATGCACTGACTACTTTAGCCTTTAAAAAAATAAATAAAAAATCTTTAAAAGAAAGGGTTGTGGGAACTACAAAATGAGTTCATAAACACATCAGAAGTGGTTTTGTGTTGATAGGATGCATTTCCAGTGAGTTAGTAAGAATTGAAAAAAAAAGACGTTAGACTTTTGCGACTGTCCCTAAGCACTCTGCTGCCGTATGGCACTGAAGTATATTCGGCGCGGTTTCTTTGATATTTCGCCAGACTCGCTGATTTTGGTGAGTTGATCAATGTCAGTCTTAGTTTTCTGTACAAAATAATACCATCCTGGAGGCTATTACAGATTATACAACCCCTGAATATAGACTAATGTTGAATTTAAAAAAAAAATCACCCCGCTATAATGGCCCCTTACTGACGCTTAAATAGTATGAGTAGTCTACTAGCTGCAAGCTACGTCAAAAAAGCTAGGCTAAAGACATAGGCTACAGGGTTTTTCAACCTTGGGGTCCCGACCCCATGTGGGGTCGCCTGGAATTTAAATAGGGTCGCCTGAAATGTCTAGTAATTGATTTAAAAAATAAATAAATATTGATTTAAAAAATATATATTTTTTTTCTTTTAAATAAAACACTACAAATAATCGTACATAACTGTCTCCTATACTTACATTTTCTCGAATATAAATCTAGTTCAAATAAAATGCAGCAAATATCTGAGCTGGTGCATCTTTGAGTGCCGCGATCACGTGACTGCACAGTTACTAGGGATGCACCGAATTTTCGGCCACCAAAATACTTTATCGCCGAAACAACGCGGCCGAAACAGAAATTTGTGATGACGCAAACAAAAAGCGCGGCCAGCACACGCTTGTCTGGATAAGCGCCAATATGTCTGTGGTGTGGAAGTTTTTCAATGTTTCTGAGAAAGACCCGAATATAGCGATTTGCAAAATTGCAATGCCTTGATTTTAATGAAGTTAGTACACAGTCATAGCCATAAATGCAATGGTACTAGGGTTGTATTACCGAGTATAAACAGTATAAACTTTGAAACTAGGTAAACCGCCATCTTCTCCGTCAACTCTCCTCTCACACTCGGTGACAGCGTCTGGCAGCGCGCCAATTCTCGGTTGCAGCGTCTTATAACTTTCTATATATATTAGTATAATATAATTGTATATATAATATCACGGCCCAAAACTCTGTGCGCCCCCGGATGGCCGTAGCGCGGGGAGATCTCGTAGGGATTAGGCTTTGCAGGGTTTATTACCGGCGTTGCTATGGTTACCGGTCTTGCGTGTTCCAACGCTTTATTAGGACGCCTATCTATTAGTATATAGATAGGCGGTTTGTAGGTTTGTATATATTTTTTTTTTATGAAAAAACACATCAAAAATAAAACAGTGCAAAGACAACTGCCGAACTTTTAACTTTTTTAACCTTATACCGTATACCGCGGCAACCCTAAATGGTACTAATAATTGTCCGAATAATTTCTTTCGGTGTTTCGGTTTTCGGCCTTGGTTTCCTCATTTTCGGTTTTCGGTTTCGGCCAAGAATTTTCATTTCGGTGCATCCCTAACAGTTACATTACTTGAGTTCAAGCTCAAACCTGTAAAATGTAAAAACAAACTTGCAATCAGAGTGTATAAAACAAAATGGAAAGATTTATTCGCCCGCCTGGCCCTGTCCCTCCAAAGACAGTTCCAAGAGGAACTGTGGCACAGACACCAAAGACACAGCGAACGTAAATCCATACGATTCAGTATGGATTTACAAGTGTGATGGAATGCTACGAGGAGAAGCCGAAATGTCTGCTGTGTAGTAAGGTCCTGTCTGCCGAGAGTATGAAGCCAAACAAACTCAAAAGACACTTTGAGACACCACACAAAGAGCATGTTGGCAAACCAAGAGCTTTTTTCGAAAATAAATTTGCCGACCGAACTAACAGCAAGTGTAGTATTTCAAAAAGGCTGTGACTGCTAGTGAACGGGCCCTGAAAGCATCTCTTGAGGTGAGCTATCTCATTGCTAGGAATATGAAGCCACATAGCATTGCTGAGACTTTAATATTGCCAGCTGCCATCGATATGGTGAAAACGATGTGCGGGTAGGAAGAAGCTAAAAAAATAACTAAATTGCGCCCATTGCAGACATACTGCACCAGGTCGTAACCATAGTGAATTGAATCAAGCCACATCCTCTGCGCGCACGTCTGTTTGCAACACTGTGTGCCGACAAGGGCTCTGAATATGAAAACTTACTATTTCACACAGAGGCACGGTGGTTGTCGAGAGGTTACCAGCGGAAAATGTGCCTCCTTGCATATATACCGGACATCTCTGGAAAATTGTCAATTTGGGCACTTATCCTGGCTACTCTGTATTTGTTCACAGTATAACAAAACATGTTAAAAAAACATTTCTAGATAGAAAAATGACTCTGGGGTCGCCAGAAATCTTTGATGTCAAAATGGGGTCACAGCCCAAAAATGGTTGGGAACCAGATAAATCGCGTGTGTCTATAATAGCATAAACAAAAACGTACCACTGAATTGTCCTGGTCCACTGGTCGTCATTAACTTCGTCAGCTCCATTATCGCTTTCGGGCTCCGAGAGAGAGGTAGGCCTATATGGTACGTTTGAGTATTCTCTGCGAACCGACTCGGATCTCGGATCTGATGCCAAGCCCACACTTCAAGCGTTTTATTATTTTGCTCGGTCGTTGCAGGAAAACATGGACGCCACCCGGAATGCTGTTGTCGCGGTAGCATTGGCAGAGGACCAGGCGATCCAATATAAGTAGGCTATAGGCCATAGTCAAGTCAAGTTTATTTATATAGCACATTTAAAACAACAGTAGTTGACCAAAGTGCTGTACACAAATACAATATATTTGTGTACATAGGCAGAGATACGGACGCAGTAAGGTATTGCAGTAATACGAGTGATTGAAATTACCATTTAAACCACCAAAGTGGTCCAAGCACAATGAAAACAGTTCATACTTCAAGTCACAATGGGCGCAGCCATCTTGAATTCTGTCTCGGAATTTCGCTCGGTCACCACTGAGTTCAACCGAGATGGCGAGATCGCCGTCCGAGGAAAAGGGGCGTGTTTGTGCGTGTCGCTAGGCAACGTCCTCGGACCTCCGAGACGGATGGATATTAAAACGCACCCAGCAGCACCAAGATTCTAACTGCCTCAAAATTCTCAGCAACTGGTTGATTCACTTTGGGGTTGTAATACTCATAAAAGTATGATAAAAAATGATGTGCTCGACAACCCTTTATTGTTGTAAATCAATTCTATGAGATCAAACAAATTCAATAATAAACAGTAAAAAAAATACCATAAAAGGACCTCTTTATTGCTTTTCTAAAAGAGCTCGGCTGAGCGTAACATGTAGGAGGCCTATGCCGACAGACACATCTTTGGGCGGGGCCTACAGGCACAGCTGGATGAAAAACATCTGGAGCTATTTCTCTCTCTTTCTCTTTCTCTCTCTCTCTCTCTCCGACCTAGTCTCGAGCTGACTCCTGTTGTTGGGTGTGTATCTGTATAATATCGAGCCGGTCAATCCTCCAGTGATCGTATGGATCAGATGATAAGTGAACAGTAAGATGAGAAGAGGATCCGAGCTGCGCTTTCTGCTGACGCTCAGTAAGTACAAGTTGAGTACTAGTATAATTAGTACGAGTATGTGTATAACGATTCATCCTGGCTCTGGAGTGTATTAATCGTCTCCCATTTCATGATGCATTGTTGTTGTTTCATTCCTCTCTCGTTGAAGCATCAAACAGGAGAGACTTTACGAAACCAACTCGATCTGAACGACGATCGAAAGGTTTGATGTGAAGTGAAGATACACTGATTTATGATACTGATCAGAATAACCAGACGCTGGGGTCCTATTGTCTTGCTTCAGTATACTCTGTATATGATCTGATCCTTCTTATAATAACTGTATTGTAGCCTTTACTTTACGACCTGCGATAATAATTGTGGTTGTACTTGGAAGCCACCAGTGTTCACCAGAAGAAGACCACGTTTGTACTGGGCAGCACCAAATATAACTGGTAGAACACTTTAGTTTTACTGGGCAGCTCCCCGTATAACCAGTAGAGGTCTGTTTGTAGCGCAGAGTTTCATTACAACCAGAAGATTATAGAAGAGAGGGTGGAGGGAAGCGGGTAAGAGATGGAAAGATTGTGTGTGTGTGTGTGTGTGTGTGTGTGTGTGTGTGTGTGTGTGTGTGTGTGTGTGTGTGTGTGTGTGTGTGTGTGTGTGTGTGTGTGTGTGTGTGTGTGTGTGTGCGCGCGTGTTTGTGTCTTTGAGCGAGAGAGAGAGAGAGAGTTTTTATTTAACTTTAGTGCGTTGCTACTGTAAATTTACATATTTTCATTTCAAGGCAACCCTTTGAATTTGAACTTGAATGAGAGAGAGAGGGAATGAGGTAGGGAGGATAGATGCAAACTGATAAGTTACTCAACAGGAGTACAGTCAGGACAACAACTTCATTGAGAGCAGATATAGGCAGTATAAGGCAAGGCAAGGCAAGGCAAGGCAACTTTATTTATATAGCACTTTTCATACACAAGGCAGACTCAAAGTGCCTCACATATAAACATTGTCATACAATAAAATAAAATAATAGATAAGTAAAAGAAAAACATATGCAAAGAAATGGGTAAAATAGAAAATAACACACACGCACACACGCGCGCGCGCGCGCACACACACACACACACACACACACACACACACACACACACACACACACACACACACACACACACACACACACACACACACACACACACACACACACACGACACAGTCAATCCTTTCTCAGTGCTTTGCGCCAATCTCTCTCCTCCCCATCTCTATGGCAATGGTGAGACCAGTGGGGTTTCATGCTAATGCTGTCATACCTAATAAAGGCAGCATTTGTGCATAGCAATACCATGATATTAAAATGATATTTCAGGGCTCTCAAGTCTCACGCATTCGGCGTGAGACACACGCAATTCAACCCATGCACACGCTCACACGCCACACTTCTTATTTCTCACGCATAGAAATGACCACGATAGCGCCCACCAACTTGCGCCGCTATTTAACAGTGGAACAGGTAGGAATCAAATTGGTTCCCCGTACGTAGGTTGACCAGACGTCCTCTTTTGCCCAGATATGCCCACTTTTTGAACTTCAAAACCGTCCGGGATTTTATTAAAGCCTCACACATGTTCACATTCAATTTGCGTTGCGTTCCTCTGGGTCGGTCACAAAGTAGTTAGGCTACGCCCTCCCCTACTCAATTCTGTTCGCTTTGCATTGATGGAAATGAGTAGGGGGAGTGGTTAAGTAGAGCCTTCTGATTGGACGGTTTGACTTTAGAGTTACCGTCATGTTTTGCATTTATTTTTTTACCATTATTGTTTTATGGGGACAAACATTAACACATTTCTCCTACAGGGGATTGATTAACTTCTATCTATTGAACAGAAAGAAACACTTGGTCATACTTTACACACTTTACCACAGCATTGGCCTACTGAATGCCACAGATATATTTTAAGCATTTCACTGAACGCCACATAAATATATAATTATGTTTTTGCACGTTTGCAACGTTTAAAAGTTCAGGGAAAAGTATATGCCGCTAATGTACTATCATACATTAGTCACCATGTCTGTGGACACATTTGTGTGCAGTCACATATTAATATAATAGACAAAATCTCACTCTGAACTCAGTTCAAAACTTGAGAGCCCTGGATATATTTTATGCCATGGTACTGCTATCATGCTATATAATACTAATACAATTATATTATGCTAATGCTATAATGCCATGCTAGGGCTAACATAGTACTGACCTGCTAATGCCATAATTCTAATAAAATGCTAGGGCTATCATGCTAAAGGCAAGCTATTGCTATCCTGCTAATGCTATAATGCAAATACTAGTGTGTTACGGGCCCACATCAAACGTGTGAGCAGTTAACATAATAACGAAAAATGAAACGGATTTTTGGGAAAGAATAGTGTTCTGTTTATTTCCCAAAAGAGCCAAAACTTGCTTAACAGAAAAAATGAGAGACGGTTGCCACTAAAACAGAAGAAAAAACGCAACCGCTCCTAGATCAAAGATCAACAAAGATCACAATTAATACAGACCAGTTTAACAAACGACTTCTAATTTAACCAAAACAAAAGCGTGCGACCGGCCAGCGTCTGCCATGTCGAGGCTGAGAGAGAGAGAGAGCCATCTTGAAGTAGGCAGGCTTTTATACTTGGGAGGGCCGGCCTTTCATCAATGAGTGCTTCCGAAGGTAACGCCCAGTCTCCTCCTACTATGGGACATGGAGGCAGAGCAGCACAACCAAGCATAATACACAATATTATGTTCACCCGTAACAAGTGTTATGATTTAATGCCATGTTAATGCTACTATACACTGTAAAAAATAAAAAGTTGGGCAAACTCAAAATTGCAAGGCAAATTACTGCAATCAGTTTTTGAGTTTTGAGCCCATCAAAAACGTGATTTTCTTCATTAGACAAACTTGAAAGTTAGAGTTATACCAACTAAGATTTTTATATTTTACAAACTCAAAAAAATAAGTCAGGGGTGTTAACTTAATATTTCAAATTAAGGTTAATATTATTTAAAAAAAAAAACATTTCAAAGAATGCAAAACGAGTTTTAAGTTCACTTTATTAAAATTAATAATTTGAAACTTCCATTTTACATTTCTGAATGCCAGACAGCAATAGAACAAGCAACATGTAGCTAGTTCAGCAGCAGAGAATCGCTGTCTAAATGCAGCAAACCAAAGAGCAGAACAAGTTTGACATTATGGTCAAACTTGTTCTGCACGAGACGGGAGCCCAGGTTAAACGGTGACGCAACTCTCGTGCCTCATACACCGCACGATCCCGAGCTGCCATTATTTAACACACATCTGCAACACACAGCGCACCGCACACCCAACCAACGGATATGCAAGTCTCGGTAACGGTGGCGGTGTCATGCCAAATTTGTACCGGCTGCCAAATTTGTACCGGGCGCGTCATCCATACGTAATCCATGCCTGGCAACAGATGATCGCGTCGTCCGTTGCCTGGCAACGGACGATCGCGTCGAACGACGTGAAAGGTTCACGGACATTCGCGAACCTTCTATCTAGCGATCCGTTATCTGTATTGTGCTATTTCGTCCTTGACCTGCTTTAAACACTCAGTTTACTTGCTAAATTTGATTAAACAATTAAATACAATACAAATATAAAGTAAAAACAAGTGTTATCTAGCGATCCGTTTTCTGTATTATGTTATTTCGTCTTTGGCAACATGAGCGCGAATGTTTTTTGAAACCCGCTTTAAACACTCAGTTTACTAGCTACATTTGATTAAACAATTAAATACAATACAAATACAAAGTAAAAACAAGTGTTTTTACTTTATATTTGGACGACGTGATCATCTGTTGCCAGGCAGGTTTGGAATGGATACGTATGGATGACGCGCCCGGTACAAATTTGGCAGCCGGTACAAATTTGGCATGACAGCGGCAACACTACGCACAATAAACAACACACAAACAATAAAGACCCCAAACCCGTTAACCCAACTTAACCTAACAGAAACAAATCCTGTTAAGCCCCGGCAGTATTTTGGTTTTTTTCGCCTATACACATACCCAAATGGAAAAGCTTATAACACAGTAACCCTAAGTCCTAGATGGATGTATGATACTTCATTTGAAAGCTGACAAGCTCTAGTTTCTGTAGATATGTATTTGGCATGTATCATACACACAACCTAAATGACATCAGTTCAGACATGGCTCTAAAGCAATTTTTTTTGTCTTCGAAAATAATAGGTCATAATTGAACTACAATAACTAGGATGTGCTTTATATGTAAGGCATATGGCAATATGCCAAATACCTTCTACATCATGCCAACTACACCTGGAAGAAATTTTGGAGTTCTAGGCCTAAACCTTGGGGAGTTAATGGAGTTTTTATGGTGTGTTGTCACTGGCGGCACAAACCTCTCCAAAATGTCTCCAAATGGCCAAATTGTGCCAAATGCATTTACTCTACTTCTGTGACACTGGAAACATTACTGAAGCATTTTGGTGACTATAAAACCTTTCTCCGTGATTCAAAACATAATTTTTTCACACATT
Source organism: Gadus morhua (assembly GCF_902167405.1). Taxonomy (NCBI): domain Eukaryota; kingdom Metazoa; phylum Chordata; class Actinopteri; order Gadiformes; family Gadidae; genus Gadus; species Gadus morhua. Next base: position 32,307,223 of record NC_044063.1, read on the forward strand.
CATATTGAGATATTGGCCATATCATGAAAATATGACAAGAACTAAATATGAACAATATATGCGCAAAATATGCGCAAAGTGAGTTGTCTGCCGTGTTGACGCAGCTTTATATCTCGGCTCATACGTATCACAGCTGGACACGCCTAGCAGCGTTGGAAAGGTAAACTCATTGGCTAGAAGCCCAAGTGATTGACATATCAATAGCCAATACGCTGTCCCTATACTAAAGCCGCGTAACAAAGTAAACAAAGCCCATTGGCCCTTCGAACTGGGAGCGCTCCATCTACTTCACGGGCTGTACCGGAGTGAAAACTGAACAGAAAAAGACGGGGACACTTTTATTTTGTAGCCAGCAAAGTGATGAAAACAAGCATATCCAACAACCGCATGCTGGAGCTAGAGAAAATATCGATACGGCTGCGAACGTCTGTATGTTAGTTGACGAACAAAGTTTGGAGATGGTAAACAAATGGACTTTACACGACGATATTCACAAGCTGGAATAATTTTATGAAAAACCATTTGGATGCTTTTGATCAGTGGATTCTCACGGACAATTGGAATATAAATAATTGAGGAATGGACACATATTACGGTTCTCAGATTGCTTCAAAGGTAGGGAGTCACTCTGTTTTCTGGCATTTCCGGTTTACCATGCTGGTTAATATCAATATTTATGGTTTTGTGCTCATGATTTATAAAAAAAAACAGCCGGATGAATAAATTGTGGAGATTCTACCCTTTCTAACGATGTATAGAATGTCTGTAATGATGAAAGTTGAAGCGGGTTATGTCGCTGCGTAGTGGAAACATGTCGTCAACAAACACAAATCGCCCACCGGTGGGCGACTGGGTCTTAAGAGGATAAACCCCTTTTTCCCAAACGGCATCACGAATACCCAGACTCCCCGGGGGGTAGTGTCGAAATGCGCATGCATGCGCACCGTAGTTGGCCCAGCCTCAGACAGAGTCTGACTTAAACCTGTGTGTCTTGCTAACAAAGAGACTACAGTGAGCCCAACTCTTGACCCAAAACTCAACATTGTTGGTTGGACTAAATTGCATTGCACAGTTGTACATGAATACTTGATTTTTTATATTCATTTTACTCAGAAATCATAATGAGACCAACATTTTTGAGTTTTCGTTTTTACAGTGTACTAATGCTAGTGCAACCATGCTAATACAACCTTATTTAACCTAAAGCGATGTATTGACTTTCAATGAAAAACTGACAGAATCTTCTAGATTCTATTGGCAACAAATATTCCCTCACATAAGAGCTTCGTCTGCTGACGTTTTCTTAGTTGTGTAAGGTGTCTTGTAAGGTGTCGTTGGGTTCTCAAAGAAAGTGCTATGTTAATCCAAAGCATGACTATTCCTTTTCTAATTACTATTTTACTTTATTCACAGATACATTAAATCATACAAGCGTTCTAAGGTCATTTTCTTGTTCTAAAGCTAATGAGTGCTACTCTAGCTTAGAGCTGCCATTCTATTCTATTTGACTCGCATTAACACACATCAATAGACAGACACACACACATACGCACACACAACCACACACACACACACACACACACACACACACACACACACACACACACACACACACACACACACACACACACACACATAAACACATATAAACAAATGCACACAGTTTACCACGTGTGTATGTGGTTTTGGAGGCAACTCATTAACTGTTTTCTGCTGTCACACATCTGGAAAAACTTTACTGTTTGAGCTTGTGGCTGTTTTTGCACACACACAAACACACACACACACACACACACACACACACCACACCACACCACAGACACACACACACACACACACACACACACACACACACACACACACACACACACAAATAAACACACATTCTCTCTCTCACCCACACACATACACCAAAACAAAAACAATAAATATTGTTATTGTTATGAGCAGTTTAATTATTTTTGTACCATTAACTGACATATTAGAATTGAACTGAGATACTACTGTACTACTGCTATATTTGACTGTGTACTCCAATACTACTGCTCTATACAGTAATAACACAATGCTTGTCCTCTGTATGTCAGGTGTGTGTGTTTGTGTAGGTGCGTTGAGTCACCTGAGGACCAACCTGTGTAAGTGGTGTGAGTCCTCCGTCCCGCTGTGTGAGGACAGCGTCTGCCTCTCCAACTGCAGCCTCACCTCCTTCTGCACTTCCGTACATGAGATCTGTGTTGCCATCTGGTGAGGAACCCCTATCGTACCCTAGTATAACATAGCCTAATCAATCATACCTAGTATATCATAGCCTAGCATAGTATAGTTTAACATAGCATTGTCTAGTATGCAATAAAATAGCCTTGCTGGCATAGCCTAGCCTGCACAGTGTACAATATATATATATATCGTGGCGAAAAGGTCCAAACCCCTAGGACAGTTGAACCCCCAAAATCCCTTGCGGCACAACCCGGTACCGGCGTCCACACCCGTGGTAGCTACACAGCCCCCACCTTAGGGGCCAGACGTCCTGACGAACCTCACACTCATCACACAGTCCAAAATGTTCTGGTCTGAGATACCCTCCTCTGCCGAACCCAAGAGTCGGCAGGAGCCCTCGGGATGTAGTCGGGGACCACCTCCATCAGGGCCCCCACCAGGTTCCGCCGTAGGGGGGCACTAGAGCGCTGTACGGGGACCCCATCCTCCGTCTTCCCCGTCGACTTGCCGGCAGCTGGGACAAGGATGGATTGGACGCTGCCCCGTTCACCCGCAGTCCTTGACCTGCCTCACCTGCCGACACTGCTGCAGCTGGAGGTTCGGTGGCCTGGGCTCCCGGACCCGGTCCTTGTCCTGCCCGGACTGGAATGCCACTGTCGTTGTGCCACGTGAGATGGCTGCCCGAGCCACATTCACCCGGGCAGAACAGCGAGTTTGCCAGTGGTCCTGGCAATCCTCTTCCGTGGAAGGTTGCTGGCTGGGTCGGGGGGAAAGGGCCATCTCAGCCCGTTCTGCCTTGTCCAGAGACTCAACCTCGAGGTCGACTCATGAGCTAAATTTAGAGACTCGTGACTTTACTTGGACTTGAGCACTGAATGACTCGAACTTAGACTGGGACCCATGCATTCGGACTTGCGAATTAAGACAAAGACTTTTCTTTTATATGTCATTAGGCTATAATTGTAATATGTCATTAGGCTATCATTTTGTATTTGATGTTAATATCTAGTGCAAGGGAATGTTACTGCTTCATGTCATACATCGCATGTAACGTCACGTCATGTTCACATGCAAACCAACATTAACTTTACGGCGCCAAAATGCCTGGAGACAATGCGCCGAAGATTGTCCGTTTTGCTTTTTAGGATTTCACCTGCAATGGGAAAAAATGGAAAGCAAAATGCTCCATGAGTCAAAATACAATTAAGGAGACAGCCGGGACTAACTCAAATTTCAACCTTTTTGTCAAGACTGCACCCAGAAAAGTAAGTGACATACTACGTTAACTGCTATGATGGTTGGCTAGTGCAGAGATCCCCAACCACCGCAGAGCTCAGGCGGCGGAGCTAAGATCTGAATCTTAGCCCTGGCTTGATGATTCAGATCTTAGACTATGGGAGGTGATCCGCAAAAGCCTATAGGGTCGGAACAATGGGATGTCGGAGCACAGGGTATATTTTTTAAATCTCTCAGAACGATTTGAGCTCAAACATTTTTCTTGCTAGCTTAGATGGAGCGGGGGACTTACGGCATATTTATTCAACGTTCAGAAGAGCATACAGAATACACGACTGGCTGCCGCTCAGTCATTCAACAACAACGTAGTAGCTTGACTAGTCTGGTAGAGCATAGTGACATAATCACGTTACCGTAACATGTAACACATTGTCCACAGGATAATACTGGTAGCTTACTACCACAGACTATGGAGTAAGGGCGCAATCACTACTAACGCCACCACAAATGTAGCAAAAACGATTCCACCTATTTTTCGAATAATTTGGGGGATAAGGGGGGGCCACTACTTTGCTACTTTTTCTTAACCCTTACTTTAGTGCTTCACTCTGACTCGACTTGATCAATAGGGACTCGACTCGGACTCGACGTGGATCAATAGGGTCTCGACTCGGACATGACTCGTATGAGTAGTGGACTCTACTTGGACTTGACTCTGACTTGAACACTGGAGACTCTAACCTGGACTTGGACTCGAGGCATAGTGACTTGACTACAACACTGGACTCCAGCAGCGTTGGCCTGGAAAACTTTGGCAGCTCCACATAGAACCAGCCTTGTTATAACTGGTCGGGCTTACGAGGAATTTACGTAGTTACCGCCCAGATGCGATTACCTGATACGATTTGAAAAATCTATTGCAAAGCGTTTTGTGGATTGAAATGTCAGTTAAATTTTGCAACACAGTGTGGCGAAGGGCATTGCAATCACGGGGGCGCTATAGCTTTTAAAGGCACTCAAAAAATTTTGACAAAATGTTAATTATATTTATATTGTTATAACTTTTTCAAATTTCATTGAGGATTTCATTGTCACTTTGCATATTCAAATACACTTTGAATTTTGCTAGATATATGCTTCCATAACATAACATAGTAAAGCCTTGTGTAGTATTATATTGTATAGCATAGCATAAAGCATATTAAAACATATATATAACATATACAACATATGTATAACATATATAATATATATAGTAAAACTCTCAACCAAGTATCAGAATCACTTTCATTAATTTTCCTAAACATTTATTTTTTACACTGTGTATTCTTAAAATTCAGAAATTATATCAGAAAACAAGGTTACACACAATTTCACTATTCTATACCCTGTAATTATGATCTCGGTTGTAGCTGGTAGGCCGCCGTTTAGCTTTTCTCCAGCAAGCGTCGCCAAGGTGCACCTTACTCAAATCTATAGAAGACTAAACTAGTACTCAAATAATGCAATTGGGCCATCATAACACATTTAATTATGAAGTACAGTTTATAGAATGTATAGGTTTATTTAAATGTAGGTACTTATTCCCAGTGATATGCATTCATCTCACAGACTTCCCCCAATATCCCTTTCCCGAATATAGGTCCCAATCTGGTATGCTGCATGGAAACCTGTAAACCTAAATTTGTATTACTATTTATAAATACAATAATACATTATAAATTATTAACCTGAAAACATTAACATGTGTATTAATGTCTTTAATATTAGGATATAAGACATCAGCAGAGCTGATACTGTTATTATAACTCAGCTAGAGTTATAATAACATAATTATCATCGAACTAGAGTTATAATAACATAACTATTAAAGAACTAGAGTAATAATAACATAACTATCGTTCTCGGGGCAGACTATCCCACACAATGAACAGTTCAAGTGGATTTCCAGTTGGTTACTGAGCCGCTCACACTATACTCAGAACCACTGTCTTTACGGGCCACTTGATGGACATCATAGCTGCAAGCCCATAGTTGAAAAGACCCAAAGTATGGCGACACATTAGTGCCATAAAGCACTCATGTGATAAAACATGCATTCGGGCCAGTGGCGTAACAAGGCAACGACGGGCCCGTATGCAGGATGTTCAAGGCGGGCCCCCCCCCCCCCCCCGTTACAATTGTTGACGGGGGGGGGGGGGGCCCTGATTGGCCCGGGCCCGTACGCACCCGCATACCCTGCTTACCGATAGTTACGCCACTGATTCGGGCGTATTATATTATATCACACGCGATGATATTAATTGCGAGCGCGCAAATTATCTCTGCGCGCACGCGCACACAGCGCTGCTCCCCGAGCGAGGAAAACAGCTCCTCGAGAGCATTACCTCGTTGCAAGCGAGAGCGGGAAATAACTTTGGTCGCACAAAACAGCCTCAGCCTCTCGCGAATGATTTTCTGCTCTCGCGCGCAAATTTAGTTTTGGCACTATGGGGAGGGAACCAAGGCAGGGCGGGCTTTCCTATGATTGGCCGTTTCTGAAGCACGATATTTGATTGACAGCCCTCCTCTCATTCAATTCTGAATTGTACAGTAAATGGCTGAAACGATAGTTACGTATTGTAACTCTATATTCTATGAGTATAGCCGCAGCCTTTTAAGTGTCGGCCTCATTGTCCTTTAAATAGCCGAAGAAAAGCTGTTTATTGGGAGCAGAACGTCCGCCGGCGCCCGACTATATCTGCGAAATGCGGACGTCGTTGAGGCACGCCGCACGTGAACGTAATTGAGCGCTGTTGGTGGGCGGGGATTACAAATTTTTCAGTGCTACGGCTCACGCTCACTGGATAACCCAATAGCGATAGCCTAAAAAAGGCTGCGCCTATACTCATAGAATCTACAGTTACAATACGTAACTATCGTTTCAGCCATTTACTGTACAATTCAGATTTGAATGAGAGGAGGGCTGTCAATCAAATATCGCGCTTCAGAAACGGCCAATCATAGGAAAGCCCTATTAGTTAGTAATGGGGTGTGGATAGCTGCATTCAATGAACATATCATGGTTTCTAGTCTCACTTGAAGCTAACAAAACAAACAAACAATAACAGGAATGGTAATTACAAACTAGCTTAATGAACTTCAACTAAACTACATTAGTGGTTATTGTGGTTATGGTTAACATTAGCCGATAGGAACTTCGGAGTCTCACAAAAATTAAGCAGAATCCCTGACATTCCACCAGGGGATTATACCATCCTGGCCCCCATTGTTTGCGTCTTCCGGGTGTGAGAAGGAATAAATCTGTCCAACACATTCTAGGTTTACTTTACTCCTAATCCTTTACTCCTAAACCATCCAACATCCCCGTCGATCCCCTCTCCTTTTTCTCTTCTCATGAAGCCACTGCGTGAACAGCGCACACTAGCTGAAGAACATCAGCTCAGCATGCTGATCACTAAACACATGGTGTAAACTAAGTGAAATTAAGAGTGTGTTAGTAAGTATGGGTTACTAATGGTGCGTTTTAATATCCATCCGTCTCGGAGGTCCGAGGACGTTGCCTAGCGACACGCACAAACACGCCCCTTTTCCTCGGACGGCGATCTCGCCATCTCGGTTGAACTCAGTGGTGACCGAGCGAAATTCCGAGACAGAATTCAAGATGGCTGCGCCCATTGTGACTTGAAGTATGAACTGTTTTCATTGTGCTTGGACCACTTTGGTGGTTTAAATGGTAATTTCAATCACTGGTATTACTGCAATACCTTACTGCGTCCGTATCTCTGCCTATGTACACAAATATATTGTATTTGTGTACAGCACTTTGGTCAACTACTGTTGTTTTAAATGTGCTAGATAAATAAACTTGACTTGACTTGACTATGGCCTATAGCCTACTTATATTGGATCACCTGGTCCTCTGCCAATGCTACCGCGACAACAGCTTTCCGGGTGGCGTCCATGTTTTCCTCCAACGACCGAGCGAAATAATAAAACGCTTGAAGTGTGGGCGTGGCATCAGATCCGAGATCCGAGTCGGTTCGCAGAGAATACTCGAACGCACCATAAGTGTGGGTTACTAAGTGTGGGTTAGTAAGTGTGGGTTAGTAAGTTTTATTAAGTGTGGGTTAGTCATTGATGTCATTTGTTGTTCTAGGAGGAAGAACAACGAGAGCCTCACGGTTCAAACTCTTTGTCATGACCCAGCACTTCCACTGGAGGGCGTGGCTGCCGGCCTGCGACTCAACTCCTCGTCCAGGGACTGTGTGATGAGATCATCAGGCCACGACGCCATACTCGTCTGCAGCTGCCAGGGAGAACAAGAGTGTAACGACAGACTCCTCTTCAATACAGGACCCCATGGTGAGTAGGGGGAAGGGAGAGACGGATGGATAATGGATGGACGAAGGGTTGTGGGGAGTTGGTTGGACTGGAACATGATCGGCAGATGGAAAGTGTGTCTATCCGAGGTCTATGGTGTGTTGATGGTGGTGTATCTGAGGTCTATGGTTTGTTTATGGTGTATATCTGAGGTCTGTGGTGTGTTGATGGGGTGTAACTGAGGTCTATAGTGTGTTGATGGTGTGTATCTGAGGTCTATGGTGTGTTGATGATGGTGTATCTGAGGTCTATGTGTGTTGATGGTGTTGTATCTGAGGTCTATGGTGTTGATGGTGTGTATCTGAGGTCTATGGTGTGTTGATGCTTTGTATCTGAGGTCTATGGTGTGTTGATGCTGTGTATCTGAGGTCTCTGTGTATCTGAGGTCTATGGTGTGTTTTTGGTGTCTCCCCAGGCTTCTCTAAGCTCCAGAGTAAAGATGTAATCCCTGTGGTAGCCATAAGCTTGGTTCCTCCAGTCTTTGTTGCTCTGGTCGCCACAGCAACCTTCTACCTCTACCGCATGCGCCGGCCAGGGAAACCCAGTCCACCCACGCGCCCTGACTGGCCTACCAAACACCCCCAGAGTCAGTACCAGAGTCAGTACCAGGGTCACTGCCAGGGTCAATACCAGGCGCTAGCACTCCCTACAGCCAGGCCTGAGGTGTCTCACACCAGGCTGCTCTCCCTGCCCGGGGACGTCCTCAGCAACCTGCTGGAGGGGTGGGGCCCGAGGCCACAGCAGCTGCCCATCACGCTGGAGGCCCTGGTGGGGAAGGGCCGCTTCGCCGAGCTGTGGCAGGGGAGGCTGCTGTTGCTGACTGGGGGGGGGGGGCTCGGGTGGGGCCGCAGGGGTCGGGGAGGCGGTGGCGGTGAAGGTGTTCACGGGGGAGGAGTCAGCGTCGTGGAGCAGCGAGTGCTCCATCCTCTCCGACCCCCACCTCCGACACGACAACGTGGTGCGGTTCCTGGCGGCGGAGGCACGCGTGCCCCAAGGCAACGCACGCACCCAGTATTGGCTGGTCCTGGCCTACCACCACATGGGGAACCTGCAGAACTTCCTGTCTGACAACATCTTGTCCTGGGAGGAGCTGGTTGCCATGGCAGGCAGCATTGCTAGGGGGCTTGCGCATCTCCATAGCGACACCACTCCTACCGGGGTGCCCAAGGTTAGTGTCCTATAGTATGCTCTAGTTTCCTATATATCGCCCCTAAGCCCCTTTCAGACAGAAATGAAATGGACACATAAGGTTTTCCAGTGAAAGCAGACTCTGTTGTTCCAAGAGTACCAATTGTTGCTACTTGGGCTGACGTAGCAATTGAGTTCGGACAAAATTATGACTTGAAACAATTAAAGGACAATTCTGGTATTTTGAACATTGAGCCTCCTTTCTGGTTTGTCTAGGATGAAATAGAGTGGTCAACACCGCAATTTTGAATATTGGTCCTGTCTCGAGTATTTGGCTAATTTCCAATAGTCCCTGCCTGCTTCACAAATGGCTGGCTATGGGCATTCAAAAACACCCCTAAACGTTCGTTTTCAGAAATAGGAAACTCATCGAGTGGTAAGTTGTTGTCGTTGATGTTCTAAATCAAGTATCCTTTTATTTGGCATTTTGTAAACTGCATTTTGTAAATTAAACGGAAACTCGACCGGAACTGGAAACGGGAGTGTAGGTTGGTTGTAGTCTTTTCGCTCGGTTCTCCGTATCAACAGTAGGGCTAGAACGGAGCGAAAAGACTACAAGCATTCCGTTTCTGGTTTCGGTCTGGTTTCCGTTTCATTTACAAATTGCCAAATAAAACACGACAGAAACTGTATTTCGCTACAATACTTGTTTTGGAACATCAACAAACACCATTAACCGCTCGATGCATTTCACATTTCTGAAAACGAATGTTTAGGGGGGTTTTTGAAGGCTCATAGCTAGCTATTGTGAAGCAGACAGGGGCGATTCAAAATTAGCCAAATACTCGAGACAGGACCATTAATCAAAATGTTGGTGCTAACCACTCCATTTCATCCTAGACAAACCATAAAGGGGGCTCAATGTTCAAAATAGTGGAATTGTCCTATATATTGTCCAATATATAATTAAAATGAGTCATGCAATAAATAGAAAGTTGTGTATGAGAGAGAGATGGGAAGGGGAAGAGAGTATGAGAGAGATGGTAGAGAGCTTGTATCTTTATATTGTTGAGTGTTTGTAGGTGTTGGGCTTCTCCTCCAGTCCTAACAGAACTATGGTGTCTGTAATTTGTAGGAGGGTATGATGACGATATGATATGATACGATAATACTTTATTGCCAGAGCAAGTCTGAAATTTGTCTTGCATCCCAAGCAGCTCTATTTACAAGCATCATAAAAAAGACATCAGTGGGGTATACTACGAACCTCGCTGAACATACCCAGGCTTTCTTCTGAAAGCCTGGATCGACAGAGACGCAGCTCGCGATCAGAGTTAAATGGTACTTCGACGCCCACTGAAAATTCGATTAGTCGAGCCAGGTTTTACGCTTTAGGTTCATTGCGCGTTCACGTGAAGGGGGCGTTTATCGCGTCATTTTACTCACCTTTACAAACTGGATAGATCAAGAGCAGTCTATTTCACTCAAGAGGAACAGATAGGAGTTCAAAAATCAGATAACAGCTAGGGGAAACACAGTTGCACCTAATAAGGCTATGGAGTAGGGATGGGCAAAATGATTATTTTCCGGGAACTAGTTCTTTCAATTCAGTTCACTATAACGATTCGTTCATTTGAAACGTTCGTTTTGCTTCGTTCGTTACGTCAGATTACGTAATTTTTCAGGGAATCTCACAGGTGTCTGCCCCCTCCCCGCGAGACGTCCCTGAGCATAATTTAAGCGACTTCTTGGCTCTACCCCCCGTGACAATCGACAAGATATACTACATAATACAACCAAACGTCCCACCAATATTTATACCACTTGCTTACTCTCTATATTTCATTCATGGTTTTATATTTACTTTACATTTAATTCTTCATTATTCAGGCATTACAGAACTTTCATGGTCATAAATAAAAAATACGAACTGCAGTTTAATTTCTTTGTTTGTTCTTGAATTGACGTAGAATGGAGCAAAGGCTCCTGGGATTGGGAAATGCGTTTATCCAATAAACAGATGGAGGTCAAGTCTATTTTTGGAGTATGCCCCACGTCGAATGGTTTGACCCAAGATACATCAGACAGAGAAAGCGCGCAGATTCGACGGTACCACCTTGTCATTTGTTTACCCAGGTGCCATGGCAACACCATTGCTAGCTCTCATTGCCTGAATCTTTGAGAACGTTGTAGACTCAATCGATATAAGGTCGCGGGGAGACGAAGCTCTGTTCGTTTGTATATTTTATTTACGTGACCATATTTTTGTTTTAGGTAAAAAAAAAAGAATCAAAGAACCAGTTCTTCTTGTTTTGGGGAACTAGTTCTTGTCGTTCACGTTTGGATTCGGTCGCGACCGACTCATCCCTACTAGGGGGGCGTGCTGGCAAAAAAACAGCCGATAGTGTAATTTTGTATGAGTGAAAAGATTCAGCATATTGTCTTGTCTTTTTTATTTTTTTTAAGTGCACCGCAGTCGCGCTATAGGGGGATTATTTGTTTATCAACACGGCGGATGCGCGAGCAGAATGATCGCAAAAAGAAAATTTGTTTGACCGGTTGCCATGGTTATCTCCATGGTTTCATTTGCAGTTGCGGTGTTAATTAGGATGTTGTCAGCTTACTGTTTCATTAAACTGCCTCACGCCTCCTGGACCGGGTGCTGATAGACAACACTGTCCGTCAACTCCCGGCCGACGCCCGGAGAACCCTCGCCACCAACCACTCCGACACGGTAGATGAGCTGGTCCGGCAGCTGGAAAACTGGCAGGTGGCTCAACAACCGAGTCTTAGCGTAAGGAACCCCCCGCGGACCACCGAGATCCACCGGGACCGCCGAGGACCGAACCCCGCACCCCGAACAACCCCACCGGGACCGCCGACCCTCTCCCAGGAATCCTGAGAGGACCGACGGTGTTTCAGCTTCGGGCGGACCGGACGCCTAGCCAGACAGTGTCCCGGGAGCCGGGATGTATCCATGCCGTCGGCATTTGCTGACCAGGGACGGGCAGGAGCGGGTCTCCTGACCACATGTTGGGCGCACCAGAAGCCCGGGGTCCCAACCCTCCCAGTGTGGGTGGGGAATCAGGACACACAGGCCCTCCTGGACACCGGCAGTGTCGTGACCCTCCTACGCCCGGACCTAGCTGGGGGATGGCGAGGGGAACACATAAAGGTCACCTGTGTGCACGGGGACACACGCACGTACGAAACCTGCCACGTGGTAGTGTGGACCCCCCGTGGGAAGTACACGGCACGGGCCGGGATTGTACCCAACCTCCCCGTACCCCTATTAATTGGGAGAGACTGCCCCTTATTCTCCAGACTATGGTACCCCGAACTGGGTCACCGACCACTGCGGGGCCCGCCACGACGACACAGTCGAACCAGCAGACCCGCCTATGGGGCTAGGGTGGCCCACTCAGCCCCGGCAGAATCGTCCACAGAGGACGTCGGCCCCGAGGAGGATGGCCCCACCCCTCCAGGCACCCCAGGCCACTCAAAGGGAAGAACCCCCCGAGTGGGAACCACAGAGCCCCCAACTGACACCCCACCGCCGACCAGACCGACCCACCAGGAGAGGCCGATAGCTCGCCTCTCGATGAATTTTCGGATTTTCTTCCGACGGGGGGGGAGGAACGACTCGACCCTGACAGTTTGCCAGTTCCCAGCTGCAGGATGATGCCTTGAAGCACGCCTGGAGTCACGTCCTCGCCCACGACGGTCAAGCGAGGGAATCGGTGAGTTGCCTGCCACACCCTCACTTCAGCACAAGGGGAGTTAATTATGTGCGGGCCTTACGTTAACTACGACTGCTGTATCGGGTAGGTGAGCGGGGGGGAGTGGTGGCTGAACAACTAGTGGTACCTCGACCCTATGTTAGCAAAGTGCTGTTTATGGCCCACTCCCATCTATTAGGAGCCCACATAGGCATGGACAAGACCAGAGATCGGATTTTAGACCGGTTCTATTGGCCCGGAGTGAAAAAAAGACGTATTCCAATACTGTCAGGCCTGCCCCGACTGCCAGCGTACGGCCCCGAGACCCTCGGTCCGGAACCCGTTAATCCCCATGCCTATAATCGAGGTACCATTCGACCGGTTAGCCCTAGACATTGTCGGGCCTCTCCCGAAGACCAGGCGGGGACATAGGTATATCTTAGTGCTAGTAGACAATGCTACCCGGTATCCGGAAGCCCTACCACTCCGCGCCGCCACTGCCAAGGCGGTCGCTAAGGAGCTGATGCTCCTGTTCAGTCGGGTAGGGATAACCAGGGAGGTGCTCACAGACCAGGGGACTTGCTTCATGTCACGGGTAATGAAAGAACTGCTCAGCCTCCTCCAGGTCAAACAGCTCCGGACATCGGTGTGCCACCCCCAGACTGACGGGCTTGTGGAGCGCTTTAATAAAACCCTGAAGCAGATGCTTAAGAAAGCCATGGACACCGACGGGAAAAACTGGGACCAGCTCCTGCCCCATGTCCTGTTCGCAGTTCATGAAGTGCCCCAAGCCTCCACGGGTTTCTCCCCCTTTGAGCTGTTATACGGGAGAAGACCAAGGGGACTCCTCGACCTCGCCAAGGAGGCGTGGGAGAGTCGGCCATCCCCCCATCGCACCCTGCTGGACCACGTGGAGCAGGTGAGGGACCGCATTGCGCAGGTCTGGCCCATCGTCAGGAACCATCGACGACAGGCCCAGTTATCCCAAGCCCGGGTCTACAACCCAAGACAATATGCGTCATACCGAAGGCAGAGTGCAAGTTCTTAGCCAAGTGGCAGGGGCTCTACGAGGTGGTCGACCGGGTCGGGGAGGTGAACTACAGGGTACGGCAACCCGGGAGGCGTAAACCCACCCAGCTCTACCACGTCAGAACTCCTGAAGCAGTGGCGAACAGGAGCTGAACCACCGGCACCGCTGCCCCTGGTCCTGGCCGCCCAACGCGACACAGTAGTGCGTTGCGTCCCCTTGGTCCTGCAACACCAGGACGTCTTCTCAGAGATTCCATGGAGGACCACGGTGGCCCAGCATGACATAAAGACGGCGCCAGGCGTCACGGTGCGCGTACCGTAGGAAAGCGATCCGGGAGGAAGTCGCCAGGATGCTCCAGCTCCGGGTCATCGAGGAGTCAAGCAGCGCCTGGTCCAGCCCCATCGTCCTAGTCCCCAAACCCGACGGAACGTTTAGATTCTGTAATGATTTCCGGAGACTCAATGAGGTCTCGGACTTTGACGCATATCCCATGGCCAGGGTTGACGACCTGATAGAGCGACTCGGTCCCGCCCGTTACCTCAACACCCTCGACCTCACCAAGGGGTACTGGCAGGTGCCGCTCAACCGAACCGCTCGGGAGAAAACGGCGTTTGCCACCCCGGGGTGATAATACCAATACACGGTCCTCCCGTTTGGTGTCCACGACGCGCCCGCCACATTCCAGAGGATGATGGACCAGCTCCTTCGGCCGCAGCAGGCGTACGCAGCAGCCTACATCGATGACATATTTCATCCACAGCGCCAGCTGGGATGTCCACCTCCGACAATTGCGGGCGGTCCTTGGAGAGCTGAGGAGGGCCGCCAACCCCGCCAAGTGCCGCCTGGGACTGGAGGAGACATCATACCTGGGGTACCAAGTCGGATGGGGGAACGTCCGACCCCAAGAGAGCAAGGTCTCCGCCATCAGTGACTGGCCCCGCCCCACCTCGAAAAAACAGGTGAAGTCGTTTCTTGGTCGGCCGGGAGAGTCTTCGGTGACCTCAGACGAGCCCTCTGCTCGGAGCCAGTCCTAATAACCCCTGACTTCCCTCTGCCCCTGTTAGTCCACACCGACGCATCGGGAGTGGGGTTGGGAGCGGTACTCTCCCAGGTCCAGGGGAGAGAAGAACACCCAGTGATGTACGTCAGCAGAAAGCTCCTCCCCAACGAGAAGAACTACTCGACTGCGGAGAAAGAGGCCCTGGCCATCAAGTGGGCACTGGACAAGCTGAGGTACCATCTTCTGGGCCCGGAGTTAACGCTCGTCACCGACCATGCGCCACTCAAATGGATGGCCAGCACGAAGGACTCCAACGCACGGGTAACGAGGTGGTTCCTGGCCCTCCAGGACTTCAGATTCCAGGTGGACCACAGACCGGGCAGAGATCACGCCAAGTGCTTGGCAAGTGTGGCAACCCGGCCCAAAACCCTGAGGCCAATCGGCCTGAGGGAGAGGTGGTGGAGGGCGTATACCGCCGATATCGAACAGCCGGAGCCAAAGAGCATCCATTGCGTAACTCCAATCAGCGAAATGGAGTACACCTGCGACGGAGGGTGAGGTACCCTTTAAAAGGCTGTTTGTTTTCCCAGAGAGGGGAACCAGGAGACCGAGCGGAGGAGAGTAACTCCAGGACCCGATACGGCCAAGCAGACTCCTGGATATAACAGACTTCCCCAGCGGCCACGAGAGGACCCGCACGCCAGGACGACGTGCGCCGACAACCAAAATCACATTCATGTTGACTTTATCATGGCCCGCTCCAGAGTGTCACCGACGAGACAGTTGTCAATGCCCCGACTCGAATTGAGTGCTGCCTTATTAAGGGCGCAGTTAGCCACCACCTTGAGGTCTGAACTTACCTTCATTGGCCCGAACTATCCTTTGGAGTGACTCCACAACAGTGTTGACCTGGTTGTGACTTCCATGGGGCAGGGGAGTCCACAACAGATCTAAGCACTGGAATACTGCAGGGCAGATTCCCCGGGGGAGTGGCCATACTTTGGCATAAGAAATACGACCCACTGATCAGTGTGATTAGGCTTGAGGTTGACTTTGGTATTGCCATCAAAGTTGTACATAATGGCAACGCTTTTGTTATTTTAAATGTTTATACTCCATATGAATGTTATTAAGGAAAATGCATATACATTTATATTTATTGTAGGCGACATGAATGCTGATATCTCCGACAAGAAATCCCTGTTTGGCCAACACTTTTGTGTTCAGTTTTGTGAAGACAGCAAGCTGGTTCTCTCCAGCACTTAGTAAAAAAAAGGCAAAAAAGTACTTTTGCCTGTAGATAGCTACACATATATAAGTGAACCATGCCATACAACAGGGATGGGCAACTGGCGGCCCGCGGTCCGCATATGGCCCGCATCCTCACTCACTCAGGCCCGCACATAATTAAAAAAAAAAATAATAATAATAATAATAATTGATCGAGTTACAGAAAACTCAGTCAAGAAAGATGAGAAGAATTCATAGAATTCAAAGGCAAACCCATGCATTTAGTTTGCTTAGAAACAATATCAGTCATTAAAGATATCCACTTAAGTCGCCACTACAACTACTACAACTGCAATGAATATCATCCTTGTTGGGTTTGAGTTCATTGAGTTGTTGCACTTAATGTTTGGCCACAGTTTTTCAGTTTTGTGACATCATTGAATGATGATGTATGTGAGCCCTTTGCACTGATAAAAATACTGACCATTCATGTGGCTGTTTGAGCATGGAAAACATGAAATTAATGTATGTTGGTCCAATTAACATACCGTACACAGGTCATGATTCTGGAAGATTTTTTAGGTAGTGGCCATCCCCAAAATGCACCAGAATACAGGAAATCATATCTACCAAATTCAAAATTGTGTAGCTTCTCTCAGCTCACGTTTAGTTGAAGTGTGCAGTCATGTGGCCCTCTGATGGTTATGATGAAAAATGTGGCCCTCTTTATCATGAAAGTTACCCATCCCTGGTCTATATGGATAATCTTTCTAAGAAGCTTAAAGAGTGTAAGACTGGATGTATGGTGGAGAGTCTTATCAACCACCTCATATACGCTGTTGATTTGGTCATCAGGTCCCCATATAGTGCTCTTTGTGTGTGACTAGTAATGTCCCCACCTTTCATGCTGTGTTGAGGAACTTTATGTACAAATGTATGTGTCGACTTCTGGAGTCAAAAAGCAAACTAATAATTGCACTCACTGACACTAAACAGAGTGATACAAGGTACTCCTCTGGGTTGTGGAAACATTGGATCGATGCTTGTATGTATTTTAATCTGTGTTGACCTTGTATTAGTATTGTCATGTATTTGTACTGTCTTTTAAATGGAACTTTGAGTCCGGAATAAAGTACTCATAGATGTTATGTTAGGTTAGATGTTATAAATGTTATGTTAGGTTAGATGTTATTTATGTGATGTTAGGTTAGGTGTCATGTTTGGTTAGGTGTGAGGTGTTATATATGTTACAGTGAGGTTAGGTGTGATGTGTTATAGATGTTAGGTTAGGTATTATATATGTAATGTTAGGTTAGGTGTTATATATGTTATCTTAGGTGTTATATATGTGATGTTAGGTTAGGTGCTCTAAAGAATAGAGCATGTCACATGTTTAGAAGCGTTATTGTAATGCATTTTCCTATATGGACCAACGTAGTAATACTACATTCTGGTGTGAGACTGGGTTTAATGGACGTGGTTAGTTTCAGTTTTTAAGTGGGTCTGATGCAAAAATCAGATAAATCGGATTGTTGTTTTGACAAATTAATAACTAGAGTGTGCAATGCGCAGCCCGCCCCCTCTTCTGATGTGAAAAAAATCTCCAGATTGAAATGCATTGGTTTAATATTGAAATAATAAAAAAGATATTGTATATACATAAATCTAAAATTATTTAGTTAGAATAATATTATGAGTAAACCAATATAGTAAATTACCGTTATAACAAGCTCTGTATCTGACCATTGAAAATCCACCTCCACCTATGTGGAAGTGTGGTTCAGGTATAACCAGACAATATAAAAATATTTAGAACATAAAAACAGGCTAAACATACAGCATATCACACATTTGACATGTATATAGAGTAAGACTAGATGCATGTATAATGTTATAGGCCGAATTCGTTGAAAATTCAGCCTCTGCTGGCCCACAACTAGATTGTTGAGTTATCTCGTTACACCCTTTATAAGTTTATTCTATTTAAATTATTAGAACCATGGAGCCTTTATTTTCTTGGCGTTATCATTACATCCTTTCTCGTTAGATCGGTATCAATTCTCGAAACACAGTGGAAAGGAGAGAGAGAGAGCCCTGGAGAGAGACACGATGCACTGCGGAGCTAAGTATCTGATGGGCTTAAGAGGGACTCTCCATATATAATAAATATATATATATATACAATTAATATACTTGTGTATATTCTGAGAAACACTCCCATCCAAAATGCAAATGGTTTACATTTCGTTCTGTGCAGTACGAATAAAGTCGGACCATCTTGCTATGGGACACGATTCAATAGATACATTTTTGTTAGCATGATCATGATACATAATGGAGGATGCATCTGCTGCAAAAATTAATTATCCATAATACAAAGCATTGACCCTTTGTTGCAATTGTGTTTTTGACATATACATAACTATAGGGTGCACTGTACTATTTGCACACCCCTTCTGAAGCTCTCTCTCTCTTTCTCTCTCTCTCTGTCTCTCTCACTCTCTCTTTTCTCGTTTCATTCTGTGGAGCAAGAAAAATTCTTACAAGCTCTCTGATTCAAGATGCATGGGTTTATTATATATTTTGTTCTGTGGAGCACGAAAGATGTTTCAGTTTTTGAGGAAATATTGACAGATATATAACTAGAGGGTGCACTGTACTGTCTGAACACACCCCTTCTAAAGCCTTTCTTTCTCTCTCTTCCTCCTTCTCTCTCTTTATCTCTCTCGTTTCATTCTGTGTTATAATAATAATATATTTTTAAATATTTATTGGTATATTTACTGGTAACTATGGAATGCATCAATTAAATTCAGTCTAGAAGTGAGGAAATTATTCCAGTCACTAATGGTAGTTAGTTATTTGGAAAGAAACATGGGGATTCCAGGAGCATCTCAAAATAAAGTAGCCTAGTCCTTCTGGCAAGAGAATAACCAGTTTAAAACGATAACCAGACTGTTAACCACCTCAAGTGAATTAAACTATCTTATCCCCAGTCAGTCCCCTTGGGGATAGGGTGATAAGCTCAGCCATCCGTGAGGAACTCGGATTAGAGCCGCTGCTCCTTTACTTAGAAAGGAGTCAGCTGAGGTGGTTCGGGCATCTGGTAAGGATGCCCACTGGGCGCCTTCCTTGGGAGGTGTTTCAGGCACGTCCAGTGGGGAGGAGACCTCGGGGAAGACCCAGGACTAGGTGGGGAGATTATGGCCCAATCCCGTTTCTTTGCTCACTGTCTCAACCCTACATCTCAACCCTAACCCTAACCCTTACCCTCATAGCTCATGCTCATTGCTACCCCTAACCGATCCCCTACCAAATGGGACAACCCTACCCTGTGACGTCATCATGGCCTCCCCGTGCCCCCTAGCAAATAACCAGACCCCTGGTAATGTTACAAGAGACAGACTGGCTGCCATTGTCTCGGGCAACGAGCAAGACCCTTTGTAAAGATGTTTAACCTGAAATGGTATTTATATTTTGTAATTGGCATGTTTAAATAAAGTATTAAAAAAATAATAATAATGATAATACTATTTGTCCCTCGTAATATACCTTTATTTTGAATGTCACTTAGCTACATGTTAAAGGTGGTATTAGGGTGCACTCACACTAGGCCATCTGGCCGTGGGCCGTTGGCCGTTTTCACACCTAACCGTGCTCAAATGGCCCCATTGTTCTCTGGCCTGCACTCACACTAGGCCATCTGGCCGTAGTGAGGCACCCCCCATGCCGTCGGCAGAAGACGCCGAAGGGTACCTTTCCCGTCACCGACCGACGGCAAAGGATACCTTTCCCGTCAGTCACCGACGCTAAAGTGCCTTTGCCAACAGTCGGTATTTGACGTTCTCGGAGTGAGACTGTGTTGCCTACAACGCTGATTCTGACCACCCATTCCAAGTACATGGACACGCAATCATGCACGAGGGCGAACACAGATGCGCGAGAGCGAGCCAGGCTAACTAGGTTGGAGTTTAGGGTTGTATTCTAGTGCTAGTCCAAATGTGGATTAGCTAGTTAGCTAGCTCCAGTAGCTACCGCAGGATAACAACAAACAGATGCTTGCTCTGGGTCACGAGCTTTGAGTACGTGCACGAAGGGGTCACGCGCGGGGGGAGGGGGAGGGCAGTACGACCGTTTGATTGACGTACTTACTGTCCAATGCCACCCGGTGGTTCTGGAAATCATTGGTTGGAGTTTTTCGAGCCTTGCCCGTTCCACAGATGATTGACTTGTTTAATTTCCATGTCAGTACTTCTAACTCAGTGGCTCTAAGTGGGTTATGATAAGGATTTCAAGTAATTTTGCAAAATTGCCAAAAAGGAGAATTTAATACCCAACCTTTAAAAGTGTGTGTGTGTTTGTGTGTCACTCTGTTCGAGCCTGCGTCTTTCTGACCAATCGCAGATCAAGGCCCACCTGGGCTGTATCATTTTGGGAGGGGCCGCTCAGTTACTCCCCTCTAGACAAAATCGTGTGTGTAGGCGTTATTGGATGCCTGGTAATGTGTATAGGCCTACGCACGCTAGGAATACTCAAACTGGTTTAAATAATAAATGTTGTAGTATTTCCCATCTTTGTTGAGCAAGAGTTTTGTTCGAAAGTTCAAGGGATAATTAGAATAGAAAAAAATGTGCGATTAATCGCGAGTTAAATATGACATTAAATATTTGAATCGCTTGACAGCACTAAAAAATATAAATATTATGATTATTATTTTGGGCCAAAGGGCCACATGCGGGCCGTGGGTGGCCGACCCCGGGGTTAGGTGAACATGTATGTTCAATGTTAGGTTAGGTTAGGTGAACATTATTTGTTCTACGTCATGTTAGGTGATGTTCAGGTGGGGTGAACATGTACGTTCTATGTTCAGGTGAGGTGAACATCCTATGTTCTCTGTTCAGGTTCCTGTGGCCCACCGTGACCTGAAGAGCAGTAACATCGTGCTGAAGAGCCGGGAGGAGTGTGTGATCTGTGACTTTGGTCTGGCCCTGAGACTAGACCTGTCTCGCACCGCAGATGACTTTGCATACAGTGGACAGGTAAGCACTGCTAGGATATTTTTAATTACATTTTTAAATTCTCAAACATTTTTAAATTCTCGAATTTGGACCCCACCTCCACCGACCTTTAAGGGAATTTAAAGGAGACATATTATACCACCAGGTGTGAGTTTGATTAGCCTTACAAGCCGTTTCGAAAATCTGCTCCATATGACATCAATAGTGGGCGTGTCCACCTAGATCTGTGCTGGATAGATCAGTCTACCAGCCTACCCAGTGGACTGAAGTAAACGTTGCTCATCTATCCAGCACAGATCTAGGTGGACACGTCCACTAGTTATGTCATATGGGGCAGATTTTCGAAATGATTTCTCCTTTAAAATACATGTGCATGTTCAATTATTCACTTTTGGATCATTTGGGCTTCCCATTCCTGTTTCTCGTTGACTCATGTCGTTGTGTGTCCGACTCGTCGTGCTTTAGAATATTTCTTTACAACACCCGCCCAACTCTACCTCTGCCAATCGTT
Organism: Gadus morhua; assembly: GCF_902167405.1. Classification (NCBI taxonomy): domain Eukaryota; kingdom Metazoa; phylum Chordata; class Actinopteri; order Gadiformes; family Gadidae; genus Gadus; species Gadus morhua. Next base: position 32,328,695 of record NC_044063.1, read on the forward strand.
ATAATTAATGTGATTGTCTGCGATTGAACCAAGGAAAAACAGTAAAGAGAGAGATCTAGATGGTCTAATGAAAAAAACTGTTTCAATTATAGTAACACGCCACATTTTTTGGAAATAAAAGTAACAGTCTTATAATGATGGGAAGGGTAATCAATTAGATTACTCGTTACTACTTTTGACGACATCCAATTGCCTCCTGAGCTCAATTCCAGACCTAAATTCACACTTGCTCATCATGGGAGGAGATCTTAACCTGTGTTTGAACCCTATGTTGGATTGGTCATTGGCAAGCCTGGGTAACGTTGTGTCCAAATCAGCTTCTTACATACAATAATTTATCTCGGAATTTGGCATTTCTGATATATGCCGTTTCTTACATCCAAATAGCAGGGTATATTCATTCACACTTAAAGCAGAATTTTTTACTGACAATAAATTGACTCCCTACATTCAATCATGTGAATATCAAACTATAGTTATATCTGACCACGCCCCACAAAACTGCAAGTTTGTCAGAGCAAATCCCCTTGTTCCTGGAGATGAATAGGACCACTGATTTTTCTCTTTCACATGTTTGGGAGATACTTAAGGCATATTTAAGAGGTCAATATCCTATTCAGCTAAAAATAAAAATAACTCAGAAGCAAAGCAATTTAAACTAAGTAAACAAATAGCTGAACTAGATAAGAACTATGCACAATATCCTTCTCCTGACTTATATAAGAAGCCACTGAGAATTAAAGCAGACTATGATCTTGTTGCCTCATATTACATAGAAAACGTACTGATAAGAAACAGAAGTTATTGTTATGAACATGAAACATTTTGGCCAGTCAACCTAAAGGCGCTAGAGCTAGACAAACATTATTGGCAAAGAAGAATAAAGATTCAACCGTTGGTCCTACCAGCCAATCTCTTTGATGATAATAAAATATTAACCAAAATATTCATTTTTTAGCATCGGTCGGTTGTTAAAGGTCCCACAGCATGAAAATGTCACTTCATGAGGTTTTCCGACAACAATATGAGTACCCCTAGCCTGCCTATGGTCCCCCATTGGCTAGAAATCGCGTAAGGTGTAAAACGAGCACTAGGTATCCTGCTCTGCCTTTTAAAAAAACAAAGCTCAGACGGGCTGATTTGGAATTTGGCCTCATATGTCGTCATAAGGGTCCAGACTGCCTCCCCTTTCTCTGCTTTGTCCGCCCAGAGAATTTGGCCCGCCAATGAGAAAATGAGCTACGACCGTGCGAGCGACACATTTGTGTGTGTGTGAAAACACACACTCTGTAACGCAAGTGTTGTACACTTCTTTGATATTTGGATAACCGTTTTGCTGTTGGTGTTATGGTGCAAAACACGCAACACAATAACGCAAGCTTATGTAAAGCTCCCATTTGGTGAAAAGAGTAGACTGCGTTGGGTTCTCTGACGTCTCTTTGTAGCCTACTTCCACAACGAGACTCGTAGTGGGGGTTATCTCAGCAATGGTTGAGAAGGAATTGGGGGAGAGGAACTTTGGCTTTGACTCCCTGATTGAAGTCCAGATTGAACTGCGACATGGAGGAGAAAGGGATTGTTGCCCGGGATTGTTGCCCGGGATTGTCTCCCTGCTGCCGGGCACCACCGCCGTGGGGCACCAGCGACGCTGGGCACCACCACCGCTGGGCACCACCGCCGCGGGGGCACCACCGCTGGGCACCACCGCCGCGGGGGCACCACCGCCGCGGGGGCACCACCGCCGCGGGGGCACCACCGCTGACGAGGAGTCAAGGAGGAGCCAATCCCAGCCAACAATCCCTTTCTCTTCCATGTCGCAGTTCAATCTGGACTTCAGGGAGTGAAAGCCAAAATTCCTTTCCCCCAATTCCGGCTCAACCATGGCCGAGATAACCCGCACAACAAGTCTTGTTATGGAAGCACCAGGAGAATCCCTTTCTCCTCGCTGTCACGGTTCAGTCTGTACTTGAGATTGATGTGTAAGTGGAAGAACCAGAGACGTTTGAGAGCCCTACGCAGTCGTTTGAGATTCATAATATCATCCAGAGGCACACACAGCTTTTGGCCGTGATAATATATGTTATATCATATAGATATCTATATATAATATATTATTTAGATATAGAGCTCCAGGACTGTTCTAGTATATGTACAGAACACGGCCAAAAGCTGTGTGCGCCTCCAGATGATATTATGAATCCCAGCCATTGCGATACATCCACTGTAAAAACAAGTGCATGGTACCGTGGCCACACCCCCACCCTCCACCTTGACCCACCTCTAAAAAAATGGCACGTTTGTGCAAAGCTCATTAGGGACTGGCTCTTAATGGCTGCAATCTCTCCATGGATGCAGAGAAGGCATTCGTTAGAGTTGAATGGGGCTGCCTATTTGAGACCTTATGAAGATTTGGATCTGGGGAAACGTTCATATCATAAATAAAACTATTATATTCCAGTCCCTCAAATATGGTCCTGACTAACAACCGGTACTCCAAAACTTTTGATTTGCACCTTGGAACTTGCCAGGGATGTCCCCTGAGTCCTCTTATTTTTGTTTTGGCCATTGAGCCCTTGGCCTTAATCATACGATCGAATAATTCCATGCCAAGTATAGTAAGGGGGAACATAGAACACAGGTTATCTCTCTTTGCCGATGACAACCTCCTCCCATGCTGAGACTGCGATTCCTGCAATCCTTAAAATGTAGGATTCCTGCAATCCTTAAACAGTGGGGGTATCTCAGCCTATAAATCAAAAATCAAAAATCTGCAAAAAAGTTAATTAATTCCATTAAATCTGGACACCAGACATCAGGACCACAAGGATCCCCTATTACATTTTCTATGGACAGCTTTACTTATCTCGCAATAACTGTAACAAAGAAATTCTCAGATCTCTTTAAACAAAACTACGGGAAGCTGATGACACAAACCAAACAAGATTTGTCAAACTGGTCTCGAAACGTACTGTATTACTGCCTGATGAACGTTACTGTGAACTCCTTCATTCTGGTGTACGTCAATGGCATGCTCACTAACTCGGTTTAACTTCGTTCAATAGGGGGAATGTTTGTTTATCAACAGGGCGGATGTTCACACAGAATGAGAACATTTGTTTGACCAGTTGCCATGGTTATCTCTGTGTGGTTAATTTGCAGTTTCGGTTTGTCAGCTTACTGTTACATTAAACTGTAATCAGAAAATGCGGTTATATGTTATAGACCCTATAGTATCTGTGGTATAAAGGCTTGGACGAATTTCAAATTATAAACATGTACACTTTATGTTGAAAGTATAGATCGTCCCGATACCCATTGAAACGAATGGCGCGTGATTATTCTTCAAAACGAGAGATGTTAAATTGTGAAAAAATAATTAAACTGTAATCAGACGATTATATGCAATAGACCCTAGGGCCTAGAGTATCTGTGGTATAAAGGCTGAGACGAATTTCGAATTATAAATATGTACAATCCACAACGTTAGTTCTCTGGCTCATAGCTCAGTGGACTAGAATACCTCCTAGAATCATTGCTTGTTGGTCGGAAACGGAAAGGGGGGCTGTTTACGTTTGGTTGTAGTCTTTTCGCTCGGTTCTCCGAATCAACAGTAGGGCTAGAACCGAACGAAACGCCTACAACCAAATGTGAACACCCCCTGTGTTGTCTCTCCTGGCACTCATTTAATATTCTTACATTGATTTCTTAAATATGTATATGTAAAAACGGATGTGAATAATTACTTTACAGTTAAAATAAGCCAATGTATAAATTCATATTATTTTGCCGTTTTAGGTTTGCGATTATGTCACTTCCGGTTTAGTCACGTCCTTTCCTGTTAAAAATCTTACCTCTGTAGAAGGAATGGCAGACATGTGCATCTTCTGATAGTAATCCGCTAGCATCCACATGAAAGCATCTAAGAGGCAATGCCGTAAATTTGTTTAATCAATGCAAGACATGTTTAAGATAATATATTAGAGTGGATTTAGTTAAAAATAATGTTTGATGTGTTGTTAAAAACGTTTTGGTTAGCAATTGTGTACAAACTAAAATCAATGCAATTGGCATCAGAATGTCTTCATACAGTGTTAGACAGTTTATATTATTATTTACAACTATGTACAACATGCTGTTTAGTCAAATGTACATTCAGTATTTTTGTATTCTTTTATTTGCAGTTTTCACCTTCTGTTAATGAGGAATTGTGACAGTAAATGGTCAACCTTACTACGACTCTGTCTTCATTGGCTACGGTTTAACTCGGTGTTAAGTCAGAGTTACAACACACTGCACGAGAACACTACAGTGAAAAGGCAGCATTGGATGTTTTGAAGTGGTCGCCATGGCAAGCAACAGACCGTCTGTCGGCAGTGCTAAGAGCATCAAAACATCAGCATCATCAGTAAGCGCAGCCCGCGCCCGGGCTGAAGCAGAAGCTGCAAAGGTGAGAGCTTCATATGCTAGCCAGGAGGCTAAGCTAAAAATGGAAAAAGCTGCTAGAGAGGCAGAAAGGGCAACTAGAGATGCTCAAAATAAAATGGAAGCTACAAGAATAGACAGAGTATAAATTGGAAACTACAAGAATAGACACAGAGTTGGAAGTGTTAACCCTTCATAGAGAAGCTGACGCAGCCATGGTGACAGCTCAAGTGTTGGAAGACGCAGAGGCGATGCAGTCTGTTGTCGAAGACGGGAAATCTGAATCTGAAAAGATGAAAATTAAACGCACCAGTGAATACGTTCAATCCCAGATCGACCTTAAGAACCGTTCTCCTTCCTTACCATTACCCGTTGCTCCCTCAATTAAGGCAAAGTCACATGACACTTTCATGACATGGCATCCAGCGGAGGAAGACGACTATCAACCACAACCTGTCAGCAAGGAAAATGCTGACAGTAAACAACCATCGCCACCACATTTACATGACCCAACTAAAGCTGAGACAAAGGCTAAGGTTAGTAGAGCTAACCCCACCATGCACGCTCATGCTCCGTCGTATACTCATACATTCCCCTCAAACTGGCACACCCATGTCCCCTTTAGGGGAGCCTTTGGCACAGTATTTGGCACGACGAGACCTTGTGACTTCAGGGCTGTACCAGTTCGATGACAAGCCAGAGAATTATCGGGCATGGTACTCCTCTTTCTCCAGTGCAGCCAGTGAAGTTAACCTCACAGCAACCCAAGAGTTGGACCTCATGACCAAATGGCTGGGAAAATAATCTAGCGAACAGGTTAAACGCATACGATCGGTGCATGTCAACAACCCCAATCTGGCTCTAGACAAAGCATGGGAACGGTTGCGTGAATCCTATGCCGCCCCCGAAGTCATTGAAAGGTCAATGTTTCAGCGCTTAGACAACTTTCCGAAGATTTCAGCCAAGGATCATTTTAAGTTACGTGAACTTGGAGATCTACTTACGGAGATCCAAGGTGCTAAAGAAGATGGATATCTGGCCGGCTTGTCCTACCTGGACACCTCACGCGGCATTGGACCAATCGTAGACAAACTTCCTTACGGGCTTCAGGAGAAGTGGGTGTCTGCAGGGTCACGGTACAAAGAAGGAAACAACCGTCGCTTCCCTCCCTTCGAGTACTTTTGCAACTTTATTAGCTATGAGGCCAAAAAGCGCAACGACCCTAGCTTTAATTATCAAGGCAGCACAACAACACCCACCAAACCTGACAAACCATTTTCACGGAACTTGAACACCAACGAACCAATCTCAGTTCACACAACGGATATTTCAACAATCAACAACGAACCCATCTCGGTTCACACAACGGATATTTCCACTACCAACAACGACCCTAACAATAACTGCCCATTACATAACAAACCCCATCCCCTTAAAAGGTGTAGAACATTCAGGAACAAACTCCTCGATGATAGAAAGGCCTTCCTCAAAATGAAAGGAATATGTTTCAAGTGCTGTGCCTCCAGCTCCCACCTTGCCAAAGACTGCAGGTCCCCTGTGATGTGCTTTGAATGCAACAGCACCGGTCATGATACAGCCATGCACCCTGGCCCACCTCCTCAAACTGTCAAGGCTCCTCCCCTGTCACAAGAGTACGGCGGGGAGGGAGATCATCCCGACATGGCTGTCGTTGGAGCAACATGCACAGAAGTTTGCGGTCCAGGCCAGTGGAGCCGTTCATGCTCAAAAATCTGTCTCGCAAAGCTTTACCCCAAGGGTTCAAAGGACATGGCCATCAAAGCCTATGTAATCCTGGATGACCAGAGCAATCGCTCATTAGCAAGACCAGAGTTCTTTGAGCGGTTCAGTGTGAAGAGCGAACCATTCCTGTACCATCTCAGAACTTGCTCTGGCATCATAGAAACATCCGGCAGAAGGATTCGAAATCGAGTCACTGGACGGCACAGTTCTCATTTCTCTCCCACCACTCATTGAGTGTCATGAGATCCCGAATAATCGGTCTGAGATTCCAACACCAAACGCTGTTTTTCATCAGCCTCATCTCCATCACATTGCAGAGCACATCCCTGAACTGGACCCAGAGGCAGAAATACTACTGCTGCTAGGAAGAGATGTTCTCAGGGCACACAAGGTAAGGCAGCAGGTCAACGGACCACATAACGCCCCCTTTGCCCAACGTCTGGACTTGGGTTGGGTAGTGATAGGGGAAGTGTGCTTGGGTAATTTACATAAACCAACAGTCAACACGTTCAAGACGAATGTGCTGGACAGCGGTCGCCACTCAATCTTTCAACCCTGTACAAGCTTCATGCACGTCAAGGAGACACATCAAAGCTCTGGAACAGCCCCCGAGAGAATGCTGGGACAGACAGTGTTCAACCGTACTGAGAACGACAACAAACCTGCTCCATCAGTGGAAGACACCATCTTCATGAAGATAATGGACACAAACGTCTACAGAGACGACGCTAACAGTTGGGTCGCCCCATTGCCCTTCAGAGAAGTACGACGGCCTTTACCAAATAACAAAGAGCAGGCACTCAATCGGTTTGCATCCCTGCAACGAACCTTGAAAAGAAAACCGGAGATGCAAGAACAGTACGTGACATTCATGAAGAAGGTCTTTGCCAATGGACATGCCGAGGAAGCACCACCGCTGAGAGAAGAGGAGGAGTGCTGGTATCTCCCAACGTTTGGAGTTTATCACCCTCAGAAACCCAATCAGATCAGAGTTGTCTTTGACTCCAGTGCCCAGTACTCCGGTGTCTCCCTCAACGACGTGCTCCTCACTGGACCCGATCTCAACAACTCCCTCATTGGGGTTCTTTTACGTTTCCGGAAAGAGAGAATTGCAATCCTCGCAGACATCCAACAGATGTTTCATTGTTTCTTAGTGCACGAAGACCATCGCAACTTCCTCCGGTTTTTGTGGTATAAAGACAGTGACGTGAACAAGGAAGTTGTTGAGTACCGGATGAACGTCCACGTCTTTGGCAACTCACCGTCTCCTGCTGTTGCCACTTATGGGCTGCGAAGAGCCATAAGAGAGGGTGCACGAGAGCATGGAGCTGATACTGTCGAGTTTGTGGAAAGACATTTCTATGTGGATGATGGCCTAATATCACTACCGTCTGAAACCGAGGCCATCGATCTTCTTCAACGAACACAGGCCTCTCTCGCCGAATCAAACCTACGCTTACATAAGTTCGTATCAAACAGCCCAGTAGTCACAGAGGCTTTTCCGCCCGAAGATTGCGCTCCAGTCGTCAAAGACCTAGATTTGAGTGGAGAAACTGAACCCACACAACGGAGCTTAGGTCTGCTCTGGGAGATCACGTCCGACACGTTCACTTACTCAGCATCAAACGTGGATAAACCATTCACTCGACTTGGAGTCCTCTCCACAGTCAACAGCATTTTTGATCCCCTGGGTCTACTGGCACCCGTCACTATCCAGGGAAGAGCCCTCCTTAGGGAGCTTACATCCGAACTGTCTGACTGGGATACACCCCTCCCAGAAGACAAATCAAGCAGATGGGCAGGTTGGAAAGATTCCCTCCAAGACCTGAAACAGCTTCATGTTCAGCGCACATACACGACAACCTCCCTCACGAAAGCTGTCCACAGGGAATTGTGTGTGTTCTCGGACGCGTCAATCAAAGCCATCGGTGCTGTGGCCTACTTGAAGATGGTGCAGGAAGATGGGAAGACCGAAGTAGGTTTCGTTATGGGTAAGGCCAAGCTGGCACCCCTGTCAGAACCGACAATACCAAGGCTTGAGCTGTGTGGTGCCGTCTTGGCAGCAGAGATGGCAGATCTTATCAAAGATGAGCTGGACCTGAAGTTAGATGCCATTACGTTTTACACGGACAGCAGAGTAGTGCTTTGCTATATTTGCAACGATACAAAGCGATTCTACACATATGTCCACAACAGAGTCCAACGAATCCGGCAGTCCTCAAAGCCCGAGCAATGGCACTACGTATGTACAGAAGAGAACCCTGCCGACTACGCATCAAGGTCTTTACCCGCATCCCGCCTGGCACAGACCTCTTGGTTCACTGGACCTTCTTTCCAGCGTCAGCCACCAGCGGAGAAAACGCAGACAGCTGAGAGATTCAGGTTAATCGACCCTGAAAAAGACTCCGAAATCCGACCACAGGTACAAACTTCAGCTACTTACCTGGAGGAATCAATACTCACCTCTGGTCGTTTCGAGCGCTTCTCCACCTTTACTTCACTGGTAAGAGGAATTGCTTTCCTCGTGCACATGGCAAGATCCTGCAAACATTCAAACCAAGACAGCAGGTGCAAAGGCTGGCATAAATGTAACTTACCTCGGACTCTAGACGAAATGGCACAAGCAAGGAAAGTTATCTTTAAAGCAGCTCAGAAAACAGTCCTGGCAAAAGAACTGGCAGTTCTCCATGCCAACAAAACCATACCAAAGAACAGTCCTCTGAGGACACTCAACCCAATCTTGGAGGATGACCTCATCTGCGTTGGAGGGCGACTAAAGCACTCTCATCTTGCTACCGCAGAGAAGAACCCAATAGTTCTGCCCAAAGGAAGCCACATTTCCCTACTGCTCACACGGCATCACCATGAGCAGGTGAGACACCAAGGCCGTCACCTGACGGAAGGAGCGATTAGGGCAGCAGGACTGTGGCTCTTGGGAGGCAAGAAGCTCATTAACTCAGTAATCCACAAATGCGTAACCTGTCGCAAGCTACGCGGGAAGCTGGAGGAACAAAAGATGGCAGACCTGCCTTCAGAACGTCTTGAAATCTGCCCTCCTTTTACATATGTGGGCCTCGATGTATTTGGGCCCTGGTCTGTTACAATCAGACGCACCAGAGGAGGACAGGCAGAGAGCAAGCGTTGGGCCATCATGTTCAGTTGTATGAGTTCCAGAGCTGTTCACATCGAAGTAATCGAATCTATGGACACATCCAGTTGCATAAATGCCCTCAGACGTTTCTTCGCACTCAGAGGCCCAGCTAAACAGCTAAGATCTGATTGCGGCACCAATTTCGTTGGAGCAAGCAAGGAGCTTGGGATGGACAAATCAGTACAAAGGTACCTCAGCGAACAAGGATGTAGCTGGGAATTCAACCCCCCGCACGCCTCTCATATGGGAGGTTCCTGGGAGCGTATGATTGGCTTTGCCAGAAGAATCCTCGACTCAATGCTCCAACAGCAAAACACTCGCTTGACCCATGAAGTGCTTTGCACACTAATGGCGGAAGTCACAGCGATTATGAATGCACGCCCACTCTTACCTGTGTCTACAGATCCCGAGAAACCTTTCATACTTTCTCCGTCCATTATCCTCACACAGAAGTCGGGAGTTACACCTCCTCCTGGAGACTTTTCCGACAAGGATCTGTACACAAAGCAATGGAGACAAGTCCAGGCCCTCGCAAACCATTTCTGGACCCGCTGGAGCCGAGAATACTTACCTTCCTTGCAGCACAGACAGAAGTGGACAGTGCCCCGAAGAAACCTTCAGGTTGGAGATCTGGTTCTGCTCAGGGACAAGCAGGCCGCTCGCAACAACTGGCCTATGGCCAGAGTCAATGCCACATTCCCTGGGAAAGATGGGCATGTAAGGAAGGTCGAAGTGAAAACAACTGACCAAGGCAATGTTAAAACCTTTCTCCGGCCGACTGCAGAGATTGTTCTGCTCCTTCCTGAAGACTGATCTAAAGACAATGTTCAAGACCGGTACAAGTTCTAAGTGACCTCACATAGGTCAGACGGGGAGTGTGTTGTCTCTCCTGGCACTCATTTAATATTCTTACATTGATTTCTTAAATATGTATATGTAAAAACGGATGTGAATAATTACTTTACAGTTAAAATAAGCCAATGTATAAATTCATATTATTTTGCCGTTTTAGGTTTGCGATTATGTCACTTCCGGTTTAGTCACTTCCTGTGACGTCATTTCCTGTTAAAAATCTTACCTCTGTACAAGGAATGGCAGACATGTGCATCTTCTGATTGTAATCCGCTAGCATCCACATGAAAGCATCTAAGAGGCAATGCCGTAAGTTTGTTTAATCAATGCAAGACATGTTTAAGATAATATATTAGAGTGGATTTAGTTAAAAATAATGTTTGATGTGTTGTTAAAAACGTTTTGGTTAGCAATTGTGTACAAACTAAAATCAATGCAATTGGCATCAGAATGTCTTCATACAGTGTTAGACAGTTTATATTATTATTTACAACTATGTACAACATGCTGTTTAGTCAAATGTACATTCAGTATTTTTGTATTCTCTTATTTGCAGTTTTCACCGTTTGTTAATGAGGAATTGTGACAGTAAATGGTCAACCTTACTACGACTCTGTCTTCATTGGCTACGGTTTAACTCAGTGTTAAGTCAGAGTTACAACACACTGCACGAGAACACTACACCCCCCCTTTCCGTTTCCGGCCAACGAGCAATGAGTCTTCCAACAGAAATCAATGGGATTTACAAAATGCTCTAAATGTGCAATAAAACACAATATAAACTGTATTTCGATTACGATGCTTGATTCAACCACTCTATTTATCCTAGACAAACCACAAAGTGGGCTCAATCTTCAAAATACTGGAAAAAAATAATAGCTCACAGCAACATATTGAATAAAATCCCCCTCAAGTCCATCCGTAAGCTTCAACTGGTCCAGAACTCTGCCGCTCGCATCATCACCAGAACCCCCTCCATTAATCACATCACTCCTGTCCTTCAGCAGCTTCAATGGCTCCCGGTCAAAACCCGCATCCATTTCAAGATTCTGCTCCTCACCTTCAAGGCCCTCCACATCCTTGCCCCTCCATACATTTGTGAACTCCTGCACACCAACACACCAGAGATGGAAATTAACTTTTTTGCCCAAAAGCCACTGTGGCAGGTAGATTTAATAATCTACCAGCCACTCATCTTTTTTACCAGCCACTTTTTATACGCTATATATCTTTTTTAATATACGCGTACATTTTATACAATATAATAGTAACAATAGATAAGAAGAGTGTTTTTCATACACATCAGTTGGTGTTACGATGACAAGTTTGGGGATAATTCATCTATACAAAGTATTTTCATTAAAAAACTAATTGACATATTCATAATAAAACAACATGCATGGCTACACCATCATAAGTCAATCGGAACATTTGTTTTTTTATATTTACATGTGACTGGATACAAATGTGTCCACACAGACATGGTAACTAACGTATGATAGTAAGCATTATATGCCCTTAACACTAATATTCTGAAAAAAACACTGCCTCAAAAGGCTATTGGCTTAAGCAATACAAGTAGAGGCATATACTTGAACTTTATACTCTGAACTTTTAAACGTTGCAAACGTGCAAAAACATAATTATATATTTATGTGGCATTCAGTCCAATGCTGAAAATATATCTGTGGCATTCAGTAGGCCAATGCTGTGGTAAAGTGTGTAAAGTATGACCAAGTGTTTCTTTCTGTTCAATAGATAGAACTTTATCAATCCCCTGTAGGACAAATTTGTTAATGTTTGTCCCTATAAAACAATAATGGTAAAATAATAAATACAAAACACGACGGTAACTGAGTAAGTCAAACCGTCCAATCTGAAGGCTCTACTTAACCACTCCCCCTACTCACTTCCACCAATGCAAAGCGAACAGAACTGAGTAGGGGAGAGCCTAGCCTAACTAGTTTGTGAACGACCAAGAGAAATGCAACGCAAATTGAATGTGAACATGTGTGAGGCTTTAATAAAATCTCGGACGATTTTGAAATTCCGCTACACATTTTTTAAAAGTGTGTCAAAAAGAGGGCATGTCCGGGCAAAAGAGGACGGCTGGTTACCCTACGTACGGGAAACCCATTTGATTGTTTTTTATGATTGTTGACTTTATTTTATTTTTTTAAACACTGCCCTTTAAGGTGACCTTGAGTGCTATCAAAGGCGCCCTCAAATAAAATGTATTATTATTATTAAAAAAACTATGACCTAGTTCATTTTTTGGAACTGTGAACCTAGTTCAAAATTTTGAATTATGAACGTTTAACTGAACTAGTTCATTTAAAAATTTTGTGAACTAAACTTTGAACTAGTTCACGTAGAAAGTGAATTTTCCCAAGACTGCGAATTACTAACCATTGAATGATAGCAAGGGGGAAGGGATTAATTCTGTAGGGTGGGAATTATGTTTGGTTTGTTTAAATATTTGTAAAAGTCATTGATGTAACTTTGAAAGAAAGATAATCAACTTTATTGAGATGTAATAGTTCAGCAATCACACTGGATAATACAGAAAGTATTACCACAAGAACTATGAATAAACTTGCATGACCACTAATACTACTGCTACTATGATTGCTTCTACTCGCACGCTGTAGTGAAACTTTAACTCACATGGAACTCGTTTTACATTGATCGAATCCAGATCCTTCTTTGAAAGCCCTATTTTGTCTTGCTAGTTGTGTTAATGATGTTGTGTGTAATCTGATGTGTGACCTTCTTGGGCTTTAGGTGGGGACGGCCCGCTACATGGCCCCAGAGGTGCTGGAGTCCAGGGTCAATCTGGAGGACCTGGAGGCCTTCAAGCAGATGGATGTGTACTCTATGGCCCTGGTGCTATGGGAGATGATCTCCCGCTGCTCCGCCGTCGGAGGTAAAACTATGGGATAAGAATACTGTCATAATTCAAACCATCCTTTATTTTTTTCGAACGCCTGTAAATCTGCGTATGAAAACTTGACGCCTTGTAAAAAAGGTTTTGCAACATTGAAAAAAGAGGGTTAGGGTTAGTGATAGGGTTAGTTAGGGTAAGATTATAGCCTGAAAAATATATCAATATATATCTGCAAACATGATTTTGTGTTCTTATTTTCCTTCTCCATAACTTTCACCAACCGATTCTGTCGTGGCAATTTCCTTTAACAGATATTGCGTCTAGGAAAGATGAGATTTCTAAATGCAAAAAGCACACAACAAATATAACCTAGGTTTAATGCATGAATACATTAGACTCCTCTCTAGCAGAGTGAGTCCAGAATACAGGTTGACAGGCCTTTTTTGGAGTTTCAGATCCTCCCCACTTTGCAATCAAATCAGGTAATGTTTACCCAAGACGCAGAGTTGCCTGTGTTCTCAACAAGCAGAAGAGTGCACAAGAGGATGTCCTATCACTTGTGACCGTTTTACTCAAGTACGAAGGTTAATATCACGATTGATTCTGAGGAAGGCAACCCGCTTTCCAATAGAAAAGGGTTTACATTTAGATGCCACTGAGGAAGGTGGGCCAGCTGACCAGAGCACAAAGGTTAACATTTTGATTGATTCTGGGGAAGGTAGGACAGATGACCAGAGCACAGGGGTTAACATTTTGACGAAATCGCACACTCCAACGGTGAGGTGGCTGACCCAAGCACAAAGGTCAATACGTAGATGGCACTGAGGAAAAGCAGGGTGACAAGACAATACACGGAATGGAAAACAAATCCTATATGACTGAAAGGCAGCAACATATACATTTCTCCATCACAATTTTCAAGTTAAAAAATGTTCACCAGCACATTTGCAGAGTTTCAAATCTGACACTGTTCTTCAAGTGTATTATTTTTGTTACCCGGTTTTGAAACCTTGTAAATAGGGCTCTGCAAACAGATGTTCATGCATTGATAAAAAATTATCGAAAGTGTGAATATTTATTTTGAAAAATGTGTAATGTGTAAATTTACACGATTATATTTTATTCAGAACTGAGTTTTCAGCACTGACTTTTAAGAGATTTGGCCACACAGGGGCAAGTTTACGAGTCATGTGATTATTGACAGTGTTCTGGTGCAGGGCCCCCTTTCCCGAAAGCATCCAGCCTAAGTGGTTCGTGAAGTGCGTCATACAAGCATCGTACAGTTTTCCAACCGTTTCCCGCAAGCATCATTGGTAGCGAACGTCGTGAAAACACTCATAGCTAATGAGGACTCCAGGGCCCCGTTTCCCAAAAGCATCATTAGCCTTAATGGATTGGGAAGTGCGTCGTACAAGCATCATGCAGTTTTCATACCGTTTCCCGAAAGAATCGTTGGTAACGAACGTCGTGAAAATGCTTGTAGCTAACGAGGACTCCAGGGGTACTCGTAGGATGCTAAGAGCATCGTTAGCCTACTATAGCCTCAGTGGCGTCACCAGCGGACATTCCGTGTATTGGATGCATTTTATTAAAACACATCCAATACCACGGAATGTCCAGCTGGCGCAATTTCGCAATACCCCCAAAACAGTGGTTACCGATGATATATTACTCATAGAATACTGTTAGATTTAAACAGCAAAGACGGAGACATGTTAGAAGTCAACAACAACATAATTTTTTGCAGCAAAACCAAAAATACATGCGCAGCCGAAATGTACGATCAAACGCGACGTCACATGGCAACCCTCTCACATATAATAAAAATAAACAAATGATTCCATTGCTCTTGTGTCGGAGGTCGCTTTCGAGCTGCACTTGCTGTCTCCCCTCTGATTTTAATTCACCCATCGTGGTTAAAATGTCCTCACATTGATCAATGACAGAAGACATACTGTACACGAATCATGCTGAGACCAGTGGGTGTCGCAGAATTTCTGCAGGCGTTTTTTGTTGCGATTGTTTGCCATAAAGCACTGTAGGCGCTTCGGTGAGGCTGTGATGAAGTTCATTATTTATTGGACCGTGTCTAGACAGTTACAATCATCCCTGACAGTGCACAATCGCCAAGTTGAGAGCGTGGTTTCTGCAGTGAACGTAGACTGCTGCGGGAAAATGTGCTGCGATGCGTGCCTGAACGCTGTGCGCTTTCCCGCTTACATTGCAAGCACTATCATTAGGCGTTTTTGCACTGCCAATTATGCTGTCGTATGCACACCTTTTTTGCGGCACGGTTCGCGTGTTTACACTGCTCGAGGTATATTGCCTGCTTTAGCTAGCACTCCGATTTACCATCCCGGACCCTAAACACCCTAAACACAAAAGTGACGGCTCCGGGGGGGGGGGGGGGGGGCTCTGTGCTTTCTCTTCCGAGACAACGCAGTGATATGATCATGAGCAGTTCTAACTGGAGAGAAAGTGAAATCCGCGAGCTACTGATCATTTGAGAGGTGAAAGGTTATGCAGTCGCATTAAACAAAGACCTTGAAAGGTGGTGCGATCTACGAGAGAGACGCAGAGGAATTTACCTCATGAGGCTTTTGTCAGGATAAAAAACAAGTGGTCAGCAAAATAAAGAATATGTTGCAGTTTTTGCACTTGTAACTTAATCCCATTTGTAGCCTACACTCAGCAGTGAACTAATTGCATGCGGGTGTCGTCATTCATGAAAAATAAAAACATTTGGGATTATGTAAATTATTCTAAAAAGGTCTAGACTCCGTGCGCAGACCCGCCTTCTCCAGTGAACCAAGAAAGCCTGCGCCGTGACGAACGGGGATTTGACCCTCGGTTTTACCCAGGAAACTTGAGATAAGACACTGAAATCGTCGGGCGTTGAGCATTGCAACGCTTTTATGATCGCAACGCTTTCTAGTCAGCCAGCCAGCCAGAGCCAGTAGCCAGCCGTAGCTAATAGCCAGCAGCCAGCCAGCCGACACCTGCCGGGCGTTGCACCCTTTTATAGAGTGGCAAAGTCACGCCCCTTCCGGTAGAGCCCATGGGACATATGAGATCGAAAAATATGAATGGGTTTCAATGGAGAGAAAGTAATTATTTTCTGGTCCCAGTCTTTATATGCCCTGGATTACACATATGTTGTTTGTGGATTTAAATGACAATTTTTCATGCAAAGAAAACGGAGAGAAGAGAAGTTTGAAAATGTTAGATTTTGTGTGAGGCCGCTTTGTGAACTACAGCTCATCGCTGCTTTCGACGCGAATGATATACGTCACCACCCGCACTTGGAAATCATGTCAATATCTCTGCTCCACTTCACGGCTTTTTTCCAAGGGGAGTGTAAAAGCATCGAAAGAGGTGAAAAATATTATAAGTCTGGCATGTGGAGAGTTTCTGTTATGCCGTTGGGGAGAATGGCCCATTCCCAAAGTAAGCCCTGAGGACTAAGGATTAAGGAAACACAGACTTAATTGATCTCAGGTGCTAAATGAGTGAGTGTGTGAGGCCACATGGGCTCAGATAGGTATATACAGTATGAGATTTGGACAGCACTTCACGAGAGCACATGTTACCGTGGCAACGTTTCATGAACAAAGATACTGCTGACACTTGCCGGTTTAGGTTTTTTTAGTTTTTTTTGTAAATGCAATGAAAACAATCGGCTACAGCAATTTATTGATATTAGAAAATATATTTTTTACTTTTGAATACTTCAGTATAAAGGATGTATTGAATTAGGTGATTATTGGCCTACATATACTAATCATAAGTCAGAACAAGCTACATTTGGCTGAATTCTAAAAGGTATAATTAGTAACATGAAGAGCTCTTTGGGAGCCTCTTGTTGGTGAGATTCTCTAGTGTCTATAGCAGTGGTTTTCAAACTGTGAGGCGCGCCTCCTCTGGGGGGTGCCAGAGTTCTTCAGGGGGGGCGCATCGTGAGAAAAAAATAAACCAGAAAAAGTAACGTAAAAAAAGTAAAAACACAAGACAAAGACGCGCTGTGTTCAAAATCGTTCCCTATTCACTCACTCACTATTCCCTATAAAGTGTTTAGGATATAGTGCACTATATAGGGAACGAACAAACGAGAATTCGGACACTACGCTGAACATTTCAAAACGTAATTTGCGTCAGTAATGCGCCGGGTATTTGTGTGACGCAGACAGATGCGCTCAGCCGCCCACATCATGTAAACAAACCGGGCACCAATGAGGAAAGCTGGAGGTTGTATTGATGTTGAATTGACGTTGATCAAGGTTTTTTTTATTAATTTTGAATGTTACATTTACATGTTAAATCCCAAATAAATTGTTGACATCTCCAAACGAAAGCTGGAGACTCCATCATTAAATTCGTTTAATGATTCGTTTTCATTATTATTCAGCTTCTTCTCCTCCGGAAAAACACGACCACATTGCATTGCGGTATACGGGAGTAACATGTAGGGAACATCGTAAATTCACTCAAATTTTAGGTATTTTAATTCCACTTTATAGTGCGCAAAATTTACCACTGAGAATTCGAACACTACTACAAAATGGCGAGCCCCCATATATAGTGCACTATATCCGTGATAGGGAACGATTTCGAACACAGCTACGCAAACTCATTGCTCCCACTAAAGTTGAGGTGAGCTAAAAAGGAGGCAGATCGACCACAGATTAAGATGTTGAAATGTATTTCAAAAACGTTAAAGATCCCATGCCATGCTATTTATGGATGCTTTAATATAGGTATTAGTGGGCTACAAACACAGTATTCAAAGACGTCCCCGAAATTCAGCCGTGGTGCAGAGTTACAGCCACTCCAAACCAGTCGCACATTGAGCTTCCCCCAAACGCGCTGTTTCGGTGGGCGTGTCAAGGCAGGTCAAGGAGGGGGGTGGGGGTGTGGCCCTGAGCAGCTTGTAGCCACAGTACAATGCGCTCTGGTTACGGTGGGCGTGTCAAGGCAGGTCAAGGAGGGGGGTGGGGGTGTGGCCCTGAGCAGCTTGTAGCCACAGTACCATGCGCTCGCCGCTCTGTTGACGGTGGATGTATCGCAATGGCTCGTAGAAACCCATATTATACATAGATGTCTATATAATATAATATAATATAATGTATGATGTATATTATCACCTGGCCCTGCATGCGCTCTGTTTACGGTGGATGTATCGCAATGGCTCTTATAAACCCATATTATACATAGATATCTATATCATATAATCTATAATATATATTATCACCTGGCCCTGAGCAACTTGTAGCCACGGTACCATGCGCTCTGTTTACGGTGGATGTATCGCAATGGCTCTTAGAAACCCATTTTATACATCTATATCATAATATATATTATCACGGCCAAAAGCTGTGTGAGCCTCCAGACGATCAAACGACCGCGTCTTCTTCAGATTGATGTGGAAGTGGAAGAACCAGAGACGTCGGAGAACCCGACGAAGTCCTTTGCGATTCATTATATCGTCTGCACACAGGTTTTGGCCGTGATAATATGTATTATTTGATATAGTTATCTATGTATTATGATATTATTTAGATGTAGAGCCCCAGGACTGTAACGCTGCTGGAGTTGTTATTAGGATCTAAACATCACGTCGGACTCTCGTCTCTGGTATTTCTACAACGAGACTCGTAGTGGGGGTTATCTCAGCCATGGTTGAGAATGAATTGGGGGAAAGGAACTTTGGCTTTGACTCCCTGAAGTACATGAACCACGACATGGAGGAGAAGGGGATTGTTGGCCGCGAATGTATCCCGCTTGAGCCCTGCTTCCCGCCGCCTCGGCAGCGGTCAGCGCTAATCCCCGCCTCCTGAAGCGGTGGTCCATCGGCAGCGAGGCTCCGGCGGGAGACGACCGCGGTCAACAATCCCTTTCTCCTCCATGTTGTGGTTCATGCCTACTTCAGGGAGTCAAAGCCAATGTTCCTTTCCCCCAATTCATTCTCAACCATGGCTGAGATAACCCCCACTACGAGTCACGTTGTAGAAATACCAGAGACGAGAGTCCGACGTGTTATGCGCCATCACACCAACAGCAGAACGGTTATCCAAATAACAAGGAAGTGTACAACACTTGCGTTACAGTCCTAGAGCTCTATATCTAAATAATATCATATAATACATAGATATCTATATCAAATAATACATATTATCACGGCCAAAAGCTGTGTGCACGTCCAGACGATATAATGAATCACAAAGGACTTCGTCGGGTTCTCCGACGTCTCTGGTTCTTCCACTTCCACATCAATCTGTAGTAGACAGAACCGCGCGCTGCCTGCTGCCTGCTGCCGGCGCAAGGCACCACCGCCCGGCTGCCCGCTGCCGGGCGGTGGTGCTTCGCGGCGGTGGTGCCTCGCGCCGCGGCAACCGGCGGCAGGCAGCATGTCGCAGTTCATGTACTTCGATGTCGTTCTGCCATTGCATTCAAAATTCTGTAACTAGCCTGTTACTACGAACTAAGCAACTACCATACACGTATTAGCATTTAGCACTAGCTCAATCACGACTCCTTCAGAATTCTTGTGGGTGGTTACGAACCAACCAAGTGGGCAGGGCCATGAATAATAGTTTGACAACGCTACGTCACAGTGTCACCTTATCCAGATTGGCTCATTTCTTCTGCCTTTTTCCTTTCATTGCCTATTGCATTCAGCAGACACACTGCATAGATTTCAAACTTACCACAGCTCACAAACTTATTCAGACCTATGTTATTTAACAAACAACAGGAAAAATGTGATTTTAATGGCATGGGCTCTTTAAGCAAAGATAAAGATAAAGATGTTTAAATGTGTTAAGAAATGTGGTTAAAAACGCACAAAGATGTTTAAAATGTTTAAAGAATGTTTCAAATGTTTCAGAAAAATATGATCTGAGATGTTTAAAATATGTGTAAAATAATTAAAAGATCTTTCAAAACACAGGGATTTAGAAAAAAGAATTTGGGGGGGGCTCAGCTGAAATTTGTGCTCTGAGGGGGGGCTCACTCTCTCATACTTTGAAATCCCCTGGTCTATAGCATATAACCTGATTACAGTTGAATTCATTTTTCACAACCTATCAGCTGTTGTTGTGAAGACTAGTCACCGCGCCATTCGTTTCAATGGAAATCGCAACGGCCTATACTTTCAACATAAAGTGTACACATTTGTAATTTGAAATTCGTACCAGCCTTTATACCAGAGA
Organism: Gadus morhua; assembly: GCF_902167405.1. NCBI lineage: Eukaryota > Metazoa > Chordata > Actinopteri > Gadiformes > Gadidae > Gadus > Gadus morhua. The sequence continues at coordinate 32,348,976 of NC_044063.1, forward strand.
TACTATAGGGTCTAGAGCATATAACCGCATTTTCTGATTACAGTTTAATGCATTTTTCACAATTTACCAGAACTCGTTTTGAAGGCAGTGTTAATTTTGGCAGCTATTTTAGATTTAGTCCTGGGCTGCACAGGGTTCTGTTTATGAGAGCCTAAAACACCCATGACCCCCACCATCATTGCTAAATCAAGCCTATTATCTTGCTGATAGTTTAAACATCCAATAATCGCCTACACTCCCCATCCCGCTGCGTTTGGTTAAAGTTGTAATGTTGACGTTTGAGAACGAGAACGAGAGCGGAGCTGAGTCTGAGAACTGTGCATTCCATGATTCGATTCATCGCTACCAGAAACCAGACTGAACGAACGAACGAGGAGTTGAGTCTGACTGACTCAGCTGAGAACCTTGCATTCCATGATTCGATTCACCACTACCGGAAACTCGACTGAACGAACAAACGATTCGCAAACGAGTGATCTTGGCGAACTGACCGACACGAACTGAATCATGGAAACTAAACAATATATCCACCACTAGTCGCGACGCACGTTATTGGTCACTCACGGAGCTTGGCCTTCCTCGCCGCTTGTTATTTTTGTCATTGGCCGATAGGGGTGGGTATTGCCAAAGAAGTCACGATTCGATTCGTATCACGATTCACATGCCACGATGCGATTCTATCACGATGCATCGCGATACTTGAATTATTGCGATGCATTGCGAATTTTCACTGAACACTGTTAAAAAAAAATTAAGCCATTACCAGTGGCTGACTGGCTGTGTATGATCTGGATAGTGTGTTCAATTGATAACTCAAAGCAACTCAATTCATACATAGCTGTATTTATTGAAACGACTATTACTGGATACACTGACAAGAAGTGCTAAGGATCTATAAAACTTAAAATAACAAAATAAGGATAATCAGTGCCGTTTACATGGCCTCAGTGGTCATTTAAACCAATGAAATGAATACATTCAAACATTTCCCCTTTTGGAAGTAGCTGCCATTATAACAACAACATAATTTCATAAACATAAGAGGACAAACTGATGCCACAAAAAGTGAATAGGCTTTATAAAACTATATTAAAAAAAAAATAATAATAATTATTCATTTTTTTAAATTAATAATCGATTCTTGGCGTCAACAATCGATGCAGTAGATCGTGAAAATTAGAATCGCGATGCATCGTCATGACGATTATTTGGCACACCCCTATTGGCCGAGCACTGTCAATCCCGTGTAGCCCGGTCAACGGCACATGTGATTGGACTGTACGTCAGAGAGAAACCAATAGGTTTAGAGAAAAAATTCAGAGTTTCAGAGTGTCAAGAGTTTCAGAATGAATCAGCGACAGAACACTGGCATTAATCACGTGACTCGTAAACTTGCCCCTGAGTGGCCAAATCTCTGAAAAGTCAGTGCTGAAAAGTCAGTTCTGAATAAATACAATTTAATGCTGTAAATTTACACCTTACACGTTTTTCAAAATAAATATTCACCCGTTCAAAAAAAAATTTAGATTTTTTTTTAAACACCTTTTTAAGGAACCCTATTTACAAGGTTTCAGTACGGGAAACAAAATAGTTTGCTGAGAGAACATGGTAAGATTTGAAACTGCAAATGTGCTGGTGAACATTTTGAACTTAGAAAATCTGTTTTTGAAAATTATGAAGAAGGAAAAACAGAACACAAAATAATGTTTGCAGAAACATCTGCATCAGGCTATGGTCTCTTTGATCTCTTTTTTCAATGTTGAAAAAACTTTTTCACAAGGTGTCAAGTTTTCAAACACAGATTTCTAGGCCTTTGAAAAAAAAAAAACTTTTCTTTCTGAACTATCAGTAGAATGTACCTCCAACATGTAAACTACCTCTACAGAGTGCTGTATGATATAACCTATTTACATATTATAACCTGAGGGACTGTCTGGACTGGGGCTGTATGAGGTCTGTCCAGACCTCCTTATAACCTGAGGGTCTGAGTGAGGGGACCTGTACTGTCCAGACGTCCTTATAACCTGAGGGTCTGAGTGAGTGGACCTATACTGTCCAGACGTCCTTATAACCTGTGGGTCTGTCTGTGTGGACCGGGGGTGTATGAGGTTTGTCCAGACCTCATTACACTGGAAAAAGTCTTTCATTGAACCAATTAAAAAAATGTAGGGTAGTGTTTCACATCTATATTACATAACTTGAGCCAATGACAAATATATAGCTTGCCTCAAACAATATTTCCTATGTTCATAAGAACAAAATAATACAACTTGGCACCAAGTATAATTCTATTATTTGAATGAAGTTAACACATTTAAATCGTATAATAATAATAATAATAATAATAATAATAATACATTTAATTTAGAGGCGCCTTTCAAGACACCCAAGGTCACCTATGATATAGGTATGTTAAATCCTAAACAAAAAAATATTGATTCACTCCAACAATTGTTTCTCATTTAAGAAATATCTATCAGAAATAATTTGTTTTATCAAATCAAAAAGATTAAAATGTAATCAAACAATTGTTTCTCATTTAAACATGAACATTTTTAAACATAACATATTTTTGTATACAATATATATTAACAATCTAAATGGCAGAGTTAGGCCTACTCCAGACCTCCCTCCAGACACAGACAGGCTGTCCTAGCTCACAGAACCAGTGAGTCATCGTCACTCTGGTCAAGGCTCTCTACTGCAGGTTCAGCTGTAGGTGCTACCTTGAATGAATAAGCAGCTGATGTTCCAAAAAGCTTCAAAACATGATCAGGCAGCTGGTGCTCAAAGCAAGCATCACCTGACAGCTTTAAACCATATCGGATGTATAGGATGGAGTTTAAGGTCTGCAAGGACATCCGGTTCCTGAGTTTGCTTTTTACCACGAGGACTGAGCTGCCTGTAAGTGCGTTGAGACGGGGGAGGGGCCGCGCAGGCACCCGGTGCTCGTTGTGAAGAGGTAATAGCGATAGTGCTTTCACTTCAAAAAGTCGCCAAAAGTCACCAATAGCAGCTGAAAAAGAAGCTAGATCTGTCGCTTGTCACTGTTTTGAAAAAAGGTCGCCAAAGGGGTCTGAAAAGTAGCTAAATATAGCGACAAAATCGCTAAGTTGGCAACACTGCGGTTTGGTCCAGTAGTCGTAAGCGTCTTTGTATTTAATGCGCATGCGCAGGCTTGTACGTAACCTTGAAATTGTACATTTGTCTAAACAAATATTTCTAAATTGAGCTCCTAATCAAATATAACAGTGTTTTAGGAAGAAAACAAAAAATGTTTATTTGGATTGAATGACAAAATTATTAATCAGTTGAATACACAACCTTAAAATTTTACATTTGTCAAAATGGATATTTCTTAATTGAGCTCCTAATTAAAAATATCTATATTTCACAGTATTTTGAAATAAAAAAAAGTTATTTTAAAAATAAAACAAAAAAAGTGAATTGAATTGAATTACAAAATAATAATCAGATGAAGTACGGCTTAAAAACCTTTTTCCAGTGTATAACCTGAGGGTCTGACTGTGTGGACCTGTGAGGTCCATCCAGACCTCCTTAAAACCTGAGGTTCTGACTGTTTTGACTCTCCAGAGGTGGGGGTCTACCAGCCAGCGTTCGGCTCTAGGGTGTGTGAGCAGCCCTGCATCGACAGCATGAGAGACCTAGTGCTGCGGGACCGAGGACGGCCGGATATTCCCCCAGCATGGACACAACACCAGGTGCTGTCCATCTCTATGAGCGTCTTCTGTACTCAATGGTCTGGGCTGTGTGGCCACAAATGTAAAACCTACTGCTAGAAGCTTCAGCGGCAGTCCGGCGGCTCAGCTCCGGGAGTACAATCCCTTTCTCCTCCATGTCTCATCCTCCGGACTGCCGCCGAAGCTTGGGCGGCAGTCCGGCAGCTCCGGCGGGGGGAGCTCGGGAGCAGTCCGGCAGAGAAAGGGATTGTACTCCCGGGGCTGAGCTGTCGCGCTGCCACCGAGGTCCCGCCGGAGCTGCTCGTCCGCTGGTACACAAAATCTATGCTCTGATTGGAGGGGAGTGAGGAAGTGGGAGGCAATATTCAAGTGTGCCCCCTTCCTACGTAGGAGGGGGCGCCCAAACTGACTCGGTCGTTTGGTAACTGTAGGCGGGGTACTTTCAGAAATGCATATCTCACTCAAATGATGTAGACTTTTTTCAAAGTTTGTATGCGTGTGGGAGCACCAGAGACCCAAAACAACACCCCAAATCCCAGGAAAAGTTTTATACAAGTGTTAAAATATGTCCCCTTTAAGATTTGCTGGTGCTATGGCGAGGTCCGTTTTTTGCACTCAAGTGGTCTGCTGTTTTAATAATAATAATAATAAATAAAATGTATACAGCACTTAATATGGTACTCTAAGACGCTTTACATATTGCCCTATCTAAACTATGTAACAGACTATGTAACAAACAGATATATTAAGACAGACTACGATTAAAAGAAAAACAGAGGTTAAACATTAAGAATAAGTTGGGAGTTAGGTGGTGAAGGCCAGTGTAAAAAGGTATGTTTTGAGTGCAGATTTGAAAGAAGAGAGGGTTGGAGAGACTGATGTGGGAGGGGAGTGAATTCCAAAGAGTGGGGGCGGCAACTGAGAAGGCCCGATCAGCCCAAGTCAGGCGCTTAGTCCGGGGGACTTGTAGCAGGTTGGCAGAGATGGACCTGAGGAATCGGGAGGGGGCGTGGTTATGGAAGAGGTCGGCAAGGTAGGGGGGGGCTAGGCTGTTGAGGGCCTTGTAGGTGATGAGTACGATTTTGAAGTTGATTCAGTGTTTAATTGGAAGCCAATGGAGTTCACGGAGGACAGGTGTGATGTGTTCTCTGGAGCGGGTACCAGTGAGGAGGCGTGCAGCTGAGTTCTGGACACGTTGAAGTTTATTGAGGACTATGGTGGTGGTGCCGTAGAGAAGACCATTGCAGTAGTCAAGCCTGGATGAAATTAAAGCATGGAGGAGTTTCTCAGCAGCGGTAGTTGACAGGTTGGGGCGGAGGCGGGCGATGTTTCGGGGGTGGAAAAAGGCAGTTTTGGTAATATGGTTAACATGGGGGAGGAAGGAGAGAGTGGGGTCCAGGATAACTCCAAGGTCACGGATTTTGGTGGAAGGGTCAATGTTAAGGGTGAAGTTCTGAGTGGAGTGAGTGAGGGTGTCAGGACCAATGATGAGGATTTCGGATTTGTTGGAGTTGAGTTTGAGAAAGCTGTTTTGCATCCAGGTCTTGATGTCAGTCAAACAGTTGTAGAGGGTTGACAGGATGGAAGGACTGATGGTTTTGGAGGGGAGGTAAAGCTGTGTGTCTTCGGCGTAACAGTGGAACCGGAGTCCATGGTGACGAAGGATCTGACCAAGTTGAAGCATGTACAGAATGAAGAGGAGTGGACCAAGCACAGAACCCTGGGGAACAGCGTGGATGAGAGGATTAGTGGCTGATTGACAGTTGTTGATTGCGATGAATTGATGTCTGTCGGAGAAATAGGATCCGAGCCAGGAGAGGGCGGTGCCAGTGATGCAAAGGCGGGAGGTGAGAATGGAGTGATTGATCGTGTCAAAGGCAGCACTGAGGTCAAGGAGGATGAGGATATTGAGGGAGCCAGCGTCAGAGTATTGCAGAAGGTCATTGGCCACTTTGAGGAGTTGAAAGAGTGATGAGTTGTTTGGCCACAACACGTTCCAGGATTTTAGACAGAAAAGGTAGATTGGAGATGGGGCGGTAGTTGTTAGGGGAATCGGGATCCAGGCCAGGTTTCATTAGTACAGGGGTGACTGATGCAAGCTTTAGGGAGGAGGGGACATGGCCGGAGGATATAGAGGAGTTTACAGCGTAGTGATGAGGGTGGAGAGAATGGGGAGACAGGCCTTTAGAAGTGTGGTGGGGAGCGGGTCCAGGTTGCAGGTTGTTGATTTCATGGTTGAGACTATTGAGGAAAGATCAGAGGAGATGATGGTAGCAAATGTGGAGAAGGATTGACCGGTCGTTAGGGGGGGATCCGGTTTGGGAGGTGGGGCGGGGTCGGCGAGGTCAACTGGCTGTAGATTGTGCTGATTTTATCATTGAAGAAGGATAGGAAGTTATTGCATTTTTCAACTGAGAAGGAGTGTGAGATGGTGTCCATTGGCTTGAGGGGTGTGTTAATGGTGTTGAAGAGGGTCCTTGGATTGCTGCTGCCAGACTGGATGATTCCTGAGTAGTAGGAGGAGCGGGCTGAGTTCAGGGAGTCGTTGTATAGCTGGAGGTGTTGTTTGTAAATTTCCTGGTGGACGGTAAGACCTGTTTTGTGGGCAAGCCGTTCCAGTTGGCGTCGTTTGGATTTGAGATGGCGGAGTTCGTCAGTGTACCATGGGGCAGAGTGGGTGAATTGAGGTTGCGGAAAGTGATGGTGCGTTTTTGCTTCTCGTGGGGGGAGGGAGTGCAAGTTTGAAAAGTAATGGCCAGATGGTCGGAGATTTGGAGGTTGTTACTGGCCAGGTGACTGATTGTGATGCCAGTGGAACAGACCAGATCCAGGGTATGGCCTTTGTTATGAGTTGGAAAATCGATGTGTTGGGTGATGTTGAAGAATGAGAGGATTTCCAGAAGTTCGGTTGCGGGTTTGCAGACAGAAGAGTCCACATGAATGCAGGGCTCTCAAGTCTAACACATTCGGCGTGAGACACACGCAATTCAACCCATGCACACACTCACACGCCATACTTCGTATTTCTCACACATAGAAATTACCAGGATAGCGCCCACCAACTTGCGCCGCTATTTAACAGTGGAACAGGTAGAAATCAAATTGGTTCCCCGTACGTAGGGTGACCAGACGTCCTCTTTTGCCCAGATATGCCCTCTTTTTGAATTTCAAAACCGTCCGGGATTTTATTAAAGCCTCACACATGTTCACATTCAATTTGCGTTGCATTCCTCTGGGTCGGTCACACACTAGTTAGGCTACTCCCTCCCCTACTGAATACTGTTCGCTTTGCATTGGTGGAAATGAGTAGGGGGAGTGGTTAAGTAGAGACTTTAGAGTTACCGTCATGTTTTGCATTTATTTTTTTACCATTATTGTTTTATAGGGACAAACATTAACACATTTCTCCTACAGGGGATTGATAAACTTCTATCTATTGAACAGAAAGAAACACTTGGTCATACCTTACACACTTTGCCACAGCATTGGCCTACTGAATGCCACAGATATATTTTAAGCATTTGACTGAATGCCACATAAATATATAATTATGTTTTTGCACGTTTGCAACGTTTAAAAGTTCAGGGAAAAGTATATGCCTCTACTGGTGTTGCTTAAGCCAATAGGCTTTTGAGGCAGTGTTTTTTCTGAATATTAGTGTTAAGGGCCAATAATGCTTACTATCATACATTAGTCACCATGTCTGTGGACACATTTGTGTGCAGTCACATATTAATATCTAATAGACAAAATCTCACTCTGAACTCAGTTCAGAACTTGAGAGGCCTCTGAATGTTGAAATCGCCCAGGAGGAGAACGGATGGAGATATAGCACAGAGCTGGGTAAGGAATGCAGATAGATCAGAGGGAAAGGCAGGGTTGGTCTTAGGGGGATGGTAAATGACTGCAATGACCAGGGGCTTGGGACCAGATAGTTTAAAAGAAAGGGATTTGAATGATGAAGGGGTTGGGATGGATGTTGCACTGGTTTTGATGTCATGGCGATGGGTGATGGCAATTCCATCGCCAGTACGACCATCCAGACGAGGTTTGTCAATGCAAGAGTATCCAGGGGGCGTGGCTTGATTGAGTGAAAAATAGTCCATGGGTTTTTGCCAGGTTTCAGTGAGACAGAGAAAATCTAGTGCTGAATCAGAAATAAATTCACTGAGGAGAAGTCCTTTTTTATTAAGTGAACGGTTGTTGAGAAGTGCACATTTCAGATGAGATGAGTTTTTGTTGGCGACGGGTTGAGGAGCTCTGGGTAGCGGAGCGAGATAAACAGTGCGCACATTGTGGTTGTAATGTTGATGACGTCGCGTCTTTGGTGGGTGCCGATTGGCCCACAGTGAGGAAATGGAATTTCCTGAGCCGGAGTAAACAAATGTCCTCCGACTGCCTCTGTGGACATATCGTGGCCGACGTAAGAGTCAGAGTTCTTTGATGGTGTTGGATATAATGTGTCGGGAAGGAGTGCTTGGTGAAGAGCGTAGTTGGAGGAGTTCAGAGATGGAATACAAGTGTTTAAGCAGGGGACGTTGACGGAGTGCCGGGTTGTTGCAGCCAGCTAGCCGTCGACCCGCTAGCATGCAGTCCACCTGCAATGGCTCACCCGGCAGCCAGCTAATCAATGGCCCAGCGCTGCAGGCAGGTCCAGGACAGCTGACAGCAGTGGCACGGACAGGTAGCATCCAGCTAGTCACCAGCTGGCTAGCTAGCGACCAGTTTCCAGCTAGCCCACTTTCCCATGGGCCAGAGCCGCCAGCAAGTCGCGGGCACAGATGGAGAACGGAGAGGCAAGCGAGGACAGTCCAATCCAAAACCGGACAACAGAAACAGATGTGACTGGAGTGACGGAGGTAGTTAGGTCCGCAGAGTTATTAATTCCCGGGGTGCGATGTTGACAGCTGGAGATCCACGCAGGTAGGTGCCTACTCACTGGTAGAAGGGGAGTATTGTAGTCTGATCCAAGGTCCAGAATGGTTTCAGACAGAAGGTGTTGAATGTATGCAAAATAAAACTAATAAAAGTTAAAAGACTAGTAAGATAAAGAAAATCGCCAAAAAAATAATGTTCAGAATGATGTTCAGAGCGAGAAGCGGCAGCCGGTGAGCAGCGGCGGCCAAAAGGCATCAGCGTCCACCAACTGTCAAGCAACTGTACGACTCCACGCAAAAAACACGTACAAATAAAGAAAACTGGCGCACTTACAATAGCGAAAAGTGACTAGATAAATCTAGTAAACTTAGCTAAACTACTATAGACAAAAAAAAAAAGGAAGTTCAATGCTTTCGTGAAAAATCTTAAAAATACTCAATAAAAACAAGCCAGACAGAGCGGCGTTCGACTCACCAGCGTCCCTGTTACTAGGCAACCTAGTACACTACTAGTACTAGTTTTAACTCTTGTAATTTATGTTAGCCATAGCCACCAAGTAGCCTAACTTATCCACGGTATCTGGAATAATTATGGTGGGGAGTGCATATGTTTTGGTCAGAATGCCTGATGTAGATTGGATGGAATGCGTGTTGAGAACAGCCAGCTCATGATGTGCTACAGCGTTCAGCTGTGCAACAAATATTTTATGCTTTTTCAATCTTGGCGACTTTTGTAGTGCTGTGTGTAGCCACACATTTGCCCCTTCTGAACTTAAACACATAGTTAATTTCCTTTCCTAGCTCCTCGTTGTTTATGTTCGTAGCTCACGTTTTCAACATTAGGTGCATGGAGCAGAACATAGTGGGTCATATGTCCAGTGCTTTTTGAAAACGCTTTCTTCATTTTATTCATTAGTAATTAGCTACAAGGGTATGCCGTCTCCCAGAACCTTTCATTACCTGCACTAAAGAGAAAAAAAGAGTGCATCCTCATTGTACCCAGCACTTCTGAAAATGCACTTCCGACTGCGTCTCTGTCCCCAGCACATTTCTAACCAAACTGACGCCGACCTTATCCACAGTCAGATCCATCTATACATATATATATATATATATATATATATATATATGTGTGTAAGGTTTGTCTCACATATATTAATTTTTACTAAGAAATCACTTAAATTGAATTGTATATGTTTGGGGATAAGCAGCGCAGCAGTCAGGTAGCTATTTAAAGCTAAAATAAACTTGGCATTTTGTTTATTTAGGTAAGGCATTTTATTTTTATAAAGCGTTATAAAAATGTGAATGCACAATAAAGCATTAAAAAAAATTGACGCGGGCATTTTCTATTCCCTCTGGGCCACTAGCGGCGCCATAATTTTGATTCTGGGTGGGCCTCCAGAAAACTGGATGGGCCAGTTAAAATAAGCCAAAGAAAAAAACGGGTTTCCCTTCATTTCCGTTTCAGCGCTTCTCTGCGGCACTGAGGCAGGCCCCCAGGATAGGCGCATACTTCCGCAATCCACCAGTGCTCAGAGGCCAAACCTGGTATTGCAGCTGTTTAAGCTGGCTGTGGACGGGGGTCCGTCATTTCATGTGGCCCAGAAGTAGATATCGCCGTCCACTCCAATACAAGTGGAGAACAGGATTGTGTCTCCGCAAAAAATGTCTGGATATCAATCAAAGGCTCATAATTATATTTCTACCCTGTTCTAAAAAAATGTAAGTTTTTTCTTTTCAAAACGCCTCCTCAAGCGTTTTATTAGCAGTTTATGTTGGGTGGGCAGCTGAAAGGAGTCGTACTGAAACAAACGGCTCCTTGCTATGGACCTATTTTGAAGTGCACGGCTCCATTAACTTCCGAATTAAATTAAATTCCGAATTAACTTCCATTAACTCCATTAACTTCAAAAGTCTGAGATTTGTCCTTTTACTTAACATGAATGGCGTTGAACACGGATATATAACACACATATCATTGAAATAGCTGTAACAGGCACGGACGTATTGATTACCTGAATGATTATGGGAGACCTACGTAATTTTCATAATAGGCCTATCGTTAATTGTCTAATATTAACATTTCAGTTGCGTTGGTAGGTATTTCATTTTCATTTGCTTGTTTAGCTATGTATGACAGGGTTATGGTTAGCTATGTATGACAGTTGACAATGTTGGCGTATTACAATTCATTATTTGGGTAGGCTACTCCAACTTCGTTGCTGGTCGATATGTAAACATTTACTTTTATATAAATTATTGATTGCATTTTTCGCAAATAGTTAGTTGGAAGGAATCTGTTTCTTAAGCAATAACATTGAACTGAATTTTTTTAGGCCTACATACGTTTACTATGTTACTATGGTTTTATATGGAGCAATCTTACATATTTATGAAGTTTCCAGATCAATAAAGTTCTATCTCTTTTTATTTGAACTGCCTGTATGTCCTCTTGATTATAGTATTACAGTGTGTACCTTGGTTATCAGCTATCATAGAATGGTGTCAATGTGGTATTGGCATATATATTCCAGAATTTGAAAAAGGATATGGATATAGAGTGGGTGACTTTATCAGTGTACTCAATCGAGATGGCCACAATAATAACCACTCTCAGATGGGTAGTAGGTACTAAGTTTTATAACAGATAATTCAATACGTGAAGATTTGGTGATAGAGGTAAAGCATCTTCTTTTAAATATTATAAGCCTTGGTTTAGTTATTCAGTTCTGTTGGATTCCAGCCCACCATGGAATATATGGCAATGAAATTGCTGATAAATTAGCTAAAAGATACTAACCTAATTAGAAGAATGTAACCTTATTTATGTATATATTTTTTTTTTATTTATTCATTTCTTTTGTTTGTTTTATTTTGTTTATTTTGTTTCGTTAGTTTGGTTTTTTCTTTGAATTTATTTTTCTGATTTAAAGTATCATTTGCCAACCTCCTTGTCACAAACTCCTGTGTAGTAGTCCAGTAGGTGACGGTATATGGGGAAAAACTATGATCCTCCACTAAACTAGAAGAAGAAGAAGATCTCTGCATCCGGTACGTCACGGACTAGGTCACGTGTCTTGGCCCCATAACGCGGAAGCAAATCGCTCCTGTATGTTACCCTGCGCCACTGAGCAGTTTGTATAGGAATGAATGGGCGGCCATTTTCCAGTCTGTGGTCCATCCTTTATTATGTCCATGCACTGAGGAAAGCGAATCAGTAGCTTACCTGTGTGGCTCTTGTGTCGCTGTCCTAAGCTCAGTGCTGAAGCAGACAAAGACATACACCTTGGCAGTAAGCCTAACTTCATTTAACTCTTTTGAACGTTCAATACACAAAAAGCCTGAAACAGAATTATATCTTTGGAGGGTCTGTTTCTCTCTCGATTTATTTACCCAGCACGGCGGGCAGGGAACTGTCCAAAATTATTTAACAGTTTCATATTAATTCAGAATGACAGAAGAACTGTATGGACATGAAATAACAGCAGCATTGAATGACACAGCTGCTAAACACAAACAGCAGGAAAAAGATCCAAAATTATTTCTCCCGTAGCTTATTTCTTAAGAATGTCGTGTTCCTTAGAAAAGGTACTCGAATCTGGCTCGCTTATGACTCACTTTATTTGTTCAAGTTTTGGTAGGGTAACTATGAAGCAATAGGAGGGGAATTGTATATTCACGCGCGGAGATCCAACCGGCCGACCAATACAGGGTGTGTTCTCTTTCAAGCAATCGTGAGGTATCTCACATATGGGTACGCCTCCCCGCGTATCCCTCAGAAGCACTTTATCACTACGCCAGCCGTGATTGGCTGGCCACGTCTGACGCACCCCGGGTCAGCCCCCTATATAAGTATCTGACCGTGCGTACAGCGTCATGCAATTACCTCTTCTCGCTCAGAAGTAATTGTTGACGATACTGCTAAGTGTCGAGGTTCTATGCTACTGTCCACAGAGTGAGCTTACCACTCGCTCGCCGGGCGCTAGTGCCTACTAAGCGGTTGTCGACGGATAGGCTTGTCACCAAACATCTATCTTTAACCAGCCTGTCTCCAAACAGTGGTTACTCGCTTCTACAGTGACTAGCTTGTATCCAAACATTAGTCACCGAGAACGTTTAGCTGCAAAGCTAACTCCGTCTAGCTGGAAAGCTAAACCGAATCAGCTGCAAAGCTGCAATAATAAATACAACTGGCCAGTCTCCAAACTGCAGTTAAGCCATGGCTTCTCCCCCTCCTGACACGGTGGATGGGAAGCCTGGACGGGTGTGCGTTTGTGGGAACCATATCTCGGAGAGAGATACACACCTCACCTGCAATGAGTGCCTCGGGCTGAGACATGCCCGAGAAGCACTGGCTCCCATGGGTACCTGCGACCACTGCGCACGGCTCCCTATGAAGAGTCTCCGACGTCGGCTAGCTTGCCATGTTAGCCTGACAGACGATGACCCGTTGCTGTCGGGGGCCCCCCTTCCTAGCGACCATATCCAAGTAGCCACAACAGGCGCGAGCACCGACTGGGGTGAAAGGATGGAGCAAGAAGACCTAAGGGTGATGACCGAGTCCGAATGCCTGGGGGGCTGCGAGGCCCACGATGAACTGGACTCGGTCGATGGCTCGGACGAAGCGATCCTATTTGAAGAGGACGGCGCCGACCCGTTCCAACCGGTCGAAGAGGCTGGATTGCGAGGAACCCTGCTTGACCTGCACCCAGAGGGTGCGAGAGGCGATGACAGCGGTTCCCCGACTATCGGCACGAGCCTACATGATGTGTGCAGGCGCGCTGCCGCCAAGCTGGAAATTCCATGGCCCAACGCTCCGCCCGAAAAGACCGGTTCCCGGTACGAAGGCAAGCGTTTACCTCGGGTGAAAAGCGCGGAGAGGCAACTTCTCCCCTTGTTCCCCGAGTGTGTGGAAGAGGCTACCCGCACCTGGTCGCAGCCTTTCTCATCGAAGAGCCCGATCCAGGGGGGAGCCGCGCTGGAATGCGTGGACATGGAGGAAAGAGGTCTGTTCAAGTTACCACTTGTGGAACCGCTGGTCGCTCAACATCTCCACCCGGGTCAGAAGGCCCTGTCCACATCGTCCGCACCGAGCTTCCCGTCGAAGACGGACGGTTTCCAGTCTTCTATGACCGACAAGGCATACAAGTCTGTTGCTCTTGGTGTGCGGGCCCTCAATGCGTCGTCCATGCTGATGGCGTATCAGGCGGAGCTACAAGACGAGATGTCAGGATCGGGTGTCATGGACCGCAAACTCTGGGACGAGATGTGCGTCGTGACCGACCTATGCCTCCGTCTTCACCGGTGCACCGTGCAGGCTTCTGGAAGGGCTATGGGCACCATGGTGGCGCAGGAGAGAGCACGCTGGCTCAATTTATCCAGCCTCTCTCACCGCGAGAAAGTACAGCTCCTCGACGTTGCGGTGGATCCAAAGGGCTTGTTCGGCCCCGCTATGACCACCATGCAACGCCGCTGTGAGGAAAAGAACTGGGAGGGGGAGGCTCTGCAGACCTGCATGCCCAGGAAGACGCAGCCTCCTCCCGCTCCGACTTCTCGGCCATCCTTTGCACAGGATTGCGAGACGCCCTGGTTCGCACCCCAGACCTCCACCTCAACCCAAGACTGAGGCTGGGGCTGCGTGGGCCAACAAACCAGCTGCACCAGTGGATCAGCGTGGAGGCCAGCCAGCGCCACTTCGCCCACGCCCGGGCAAGAGGCCTAAGCAGTCCGCCTAGCTCGCTGCCGGGAGAGGGAAAACGTGTCTGCCAGACGCACGCTCCTCTCCCACAGCAAAGGGGTATGTCCGAAGGGTCTGCCGTTGCGACTCAGGACAGTTTACAGTTCCAGAACCCCTCCACTGTCGAAAACACACACATGTTTTCAGCAATAAAATTGTACCCCCTAGTGCATTCAGGCCGAGGGCCGAGGGCACTGCTTTTGAAAAAAAGACAAAAAATAAGCCATATGAGCTCTTTGTCGGAGCAGGCTATAAACAGGGGGACGCAACGCTCCCTGCCACAAGCGGGCGGCGTTGCTCCACCTGTGGCGCCGGCGCCGGCAGTGGGCTCACTCGCACAGCGAATGCAGCACTGGCGGCCAATTGTGAAATCAGAATGGATTCTGAAAACCATAGAAAAAGGGTACAGAATCCAGTTTATGCATTCCCCTCCGAGTTTCTCGAGAATAATACACGCGCAGGCAGTGGGGGAAGCGGCTCACTTTCTTGCAGCAGAGATAAAGTCTCTACTGGAGAAACGCGCCATTCAAGTGGTTCCACCAGCTCAAGCAATGAGTGGGTTCTACTCAAGATATTTCATAATAAAGAAAAAGGGAGGGGGCATGAGACCTATATTGGATCTGAGGACGTTGAATACGCATCTCAGACGATACAGATTTCGGATGTTGACACATTCAGCACTGCTGAGGTTCGTACGTCCAGGCGATTGGTTCACCACCCTGGACCTGGCCGACGCATATTACCATATCCGAATCTACCCCCCGCACAGAAAGTTTCTCAGATTTGCCTTTCAAGGGGTGATTTACGAGTTTTCGGTTCTTCCTTTCGGACTGTCACTAAGCCCGCGAGTCTTTGTGAAATGCACAGAGGCCGCGTTAGGTCCACTCAGTACGAAAGGGATTCGTCTGGCAACCTTTATAGACGACTTCCTCCTGGCTGCGAGTTCAGCACAGGAGGCAATTGCTCATACGGAACACACGATGGCACACTTGTCATCGCTGGGGTTCAGGTTCAACTTGAAGAAAAGTGTACTGACCCCTTCCCAGTCAATAACTTTCATCGGGCTGTCTCTGGACTCAGTCACAATGAGTGCTCAACTAACTCCGGACAGAGTGAAGGCGATACATGCATGTCTCGCTTTGTTTCGCAGGGGAAATTATGTCACACTGAGGGATTGCCACAGATTATTGGGTCTGATGGCGTCAGCTCTAATGGCGGTTCCCCTTGGCAGGCTGTATATGAGGGGTTTTCAACGCTGGGTGTCGAGTCTCGGTCTGGACCCACGAGTTCATGCACACCGACGCATATGTGTTCCAGTAGACTGCACGCTGGCACTTCGTCAGTGGAAACATCAGTTTTTCCTTACACAAGGCGTGCAACTTGGCACGATATGTGCGAGGAAGGTGGTTACCACCGACGCGTCTCTATGGGGGTGGGGTGCCACCCACGAAGGGCGATCGGTGAACGGCCGATGGAGATCGGAACTGCGCTCTGTTCACATCAATGTTCTCGAACTTATGGCAGTGTTCCTGGCGCTGAGACATTTTCTGCCGTATGTAACAGGCGCTCATGTTCTGGTAAGGACAGACAATACGACGGTAGTGGCCTACATCAACAAGCAGGGAGGCTTGCGCTCCCCTCAACTACACAGACTGGCACACAAACTGATCCTCTGGAGCAGCGCCAATCTACTCTCACTCAGGGCAACGCATGTGCCTGGAGTGATGAACCACGGCGCGGATTTACTCTCACGAGGGCACCCTCGTTATGGAGAGTGGAGACTTCACCGGGAGGTGATGGAACTGATTCGGAACCGCTACGGGTGCCCGTCAGTAGACCTGTTTGCCTCCAGGGAGAACACACAATGTCCCCTGTTCTTCTCTCTGAACGATCCAGAGGCTCCGCTCGGGGTGGACGCATTGGCGCATGCGTGGCCGCGCACACTCCTTTACGCATTTCCCCCGTTGGCTCTGATAACCCCGACATTAGACAGAGTAAGGACCGAGGGTCTAATTGCTATTCTGGTAGCGCCGAAGTGGCCTCAGAAACAGTGGTTGGCGGAGATAACGCAAATGCTTTATTCACAACCGCTGCAACTCCCGCTGCGCAGGGATCTGTTGTCCCAGGCTCGGGGGGACATTTTTCATCCCCACCCAGAACGTCTGGCTCTCTGGGCTTGGCCCGTGAAAGGATGAATCTTACATCATGTGGCCTGCCACAGAATGTTATAATGACCATCCAAAGCGCGAGGGCGCCTTCGACGCGTACTGTGTATGAGGCTAAATGGCGTGTCTTTGAGGATTGGTGTACTTCTACTGATGAAGTCCCCTTCCAGTGTTCTGTTGATACTGTGTTGATATTTCTACAGTCTCTCTTTGACAAGGGGAGGGCGTTTTCTACGCTGAAGGTGTATCTCGCTGCCATATCAGCATGTCACGTGGGTATTAACGGCAAGACGGTGGGACAGCATCCCTTGGTCTGTCGTTTCCTACGGGGAGCACGTCGTTTGCGCCCTGTGTCAAAGCCTCTATCACCTGGGTGGGATTTACCACTGGTGTTGGGGGCTTTATCGGGGCCTCCTTTTGAACCATTGTCGGAAGTGGACGCGAAAACGCTTTCCCTTAAGACGGCGTTGCTCATGGCGTTAGTTTCAGCAAACCGAGTTGGTGATCTACACGCATTATCGGTGCATTCGTCGTGTATGCAGTTTGGCTCTGGGGACTCTAAGGTGTCGCTGCGGCCGAATCCGGCGTATGTTCCTAAAGTCATGGACACGTCCTACTCGTGCCTTTCCATGGAGTTTAGTGCTTTCTACCCTCCACAGTTCACCTCTGAGGAGCAACGGCGGATGCACACGTTGTGTCCTGTGCACGCTCTGAGAGCTTATGTGTCAAGGACTCTATCGTTTAGGAAGGCGGATCAATTGTTCGTCTCATGGTCTGGCCCTCACAAGGTTAAGCCTATCACGAAGCAGCGTTTATCACGCTGGGTTGTTGAGGCTATAGCTTTGGCTTATTCAGCTAAAGGGCTGGAGGCGCCTGTTGGTTTGCATGCGCATTCAACAAGGGGTGTTGCCACGTCGTGGGCGTTGTTTAAATGGGTTTCGTTGCAGGAGGTGTGCAAATACGCTTCTTGGGCTTCACCCACTACGTTCATGAGGTTTTACCGACTTGACGTTACTGCGCCTCGCTTGGCTCACGCTGTTTTGAGTGTGACCTCAGGGGGAGCGCAGGACGCTCTGTCATGATTGGAATGGTCACGTATCGTTGAGGTTGGCTTGTCCGGCAATACGGGAGTAAACATATCCCATATGTGAGATACCTCACTATTGCTTGAAAGAGAACTTAAGGTTACGACCGTAACCCCGGTTCTCTGATAGCATGAGTGAGGTATCTCACCGGATTGCCCTTCTTGCGGTGAGCGAGAAGAGGTTGCTGCCTTGAATGACGCTGTACGCACGGTCAGATACTTATATAGGGGGCTGACCCGGGGTGCGTCAGACGTGGCCAGCCAATCACGGCTGGCGTAGTGATAAAGTGCTTCTGAGGGATACGCGGGGAGGCGTACCCATATGTGAGATACCTCACTCATGCTATCAGAGAACCTGGGTTACGGTCGTAACCTTAAGTTTCTGATCTCTCTGGAGCGCGCGCCGGCTCCTATGCCGAGTAGGCGTGGCCTATATGAGCTGTTTTCCCGGAGTAAAATTTCCTCAATCCAGAGGTAATATTTGACTCTTTGTGGTGGTAATTGACTCTTTTCAGTGGGTTTGAAATACTCCGACACTATTCTACTCAGTTCAGAGTTTCATCAACTCTATCTATAGAAACTCTAAAATGCCCCATTTTCCTCAGCTTTCAGAGTTGTTTATCCTCGTATAAGAGTAATTTATCAACTCTTTTCAGAGTTTTTTTTTATAATTATGCATTTCTTCTGTTTTACGACTAACAATTAACTGAAATAATTTACAAAACAAGATGTATAGCCATGTCGCACTTTATTTCTCAGGCACTCCTGAGAAATAAAGTGAATAAAAATACAATAGAAATAATACAAAAAAAAAAGAAAAAAAGAAGATGAAGACAGAGATGAGAAGATGAAGACTGAGAGAAGAGATGAATACACCTCTGAAGAATAAGTCCCGCCTCCGAGGCTCCCCGTTCCCTCGGTCAAATGTCCATGGGAAATAACATGGTGAATAATCGTGCATAACAAACTCTGTAGGTGGCGAAGAAGTAAACGCTGAAGAAGGAACTAGATGAAAAAAGTGTGCACTTCAAAACGTGAGCAGCTTTTACTTCTTCGCCACCTTCAGAGTAGACGTAGGCATTTGACCGAGGGAACCGGGAGCCTCGGAGGCGGGACTTATTCCTCAGAGGTCTGTTATGCCGCTTTTCCACCGCACATGTAGCTCGACTCGACTCGACTCGACACGACTCGACACGACTCGACACGGTAGCAGCACGGGTCGTTTTCCACCGCAAATAGTACCTCCTGGACGTGGGCGGGGTCGGCTGCGCGAAAGGGCCGTGACGTATTTTTGTACGCGACGCAAACAACACGTACGCAACCCACACATGGACAGAACCCACATAACAACAATGAAGGACATCGATAACATTACTATTATTAGCTGGCATGTTGAAGAAGTTGAAGAAGTGGAATATGTTGGCTGCGGCGCTGCTATGGCTGTTACCAGCATGGTTGCCATGTCGCTCTCGTGACTTCGACACACTCTCTGGCCAATCAGTGGCCGGCCGTCTGCCGACGTCACCTTTTAGCATCGGCTCAGCTCGCTTGGAACCTAGAGCGAGGCGGTACTAAAAAAAGCAGCCACTTCAGGTACCAGATACCATGTTTTCGCGGTGGAAACACCAAAAATGCGAGCTGAGTCGAGTCGAGCTGGTACCATGCAGTGGAAAAGCGGCATTAGAGTAGTGAAGAGAAGAAATATAAGAAGAGGGAGAAATTACATGAAACGGTAAGGCACAATAAACAAATTTGTATCACCGCCATAAGACATCAGTATATAAAATATTCTGTGGTAAAAAAATACCTTTTATGTCCAAGACAAAGGGTGCCTCTGATGTACGCAATACCTTGTACGCATGGACATGTTCATTTAAGCATATGGATTCTAAAGCAGTTGTAATAAAAATAACCTGCTCATCTTTGATTACAATTTTCTGGATTACAGCGAAAACTGGTAACTCATTTTCGACTTTCAAACATATGGCCAAACCAGGCCGAAATACATTTCCATTGCATTTCACCCATTTAACATCAAGAACCTTAGTCCAAACAGGCATTTTAAGGTTTTCTGGAACTTTAGTCCCAACTTCCATCTCATTCAAGGGTTTCATTTTGCCTGGACCCATTTTCATGTCATTTGGATCAAATGTTTGCCAAGTAAGCCATGTAACACTGGTGTTTTTTTGCTAATGTATTTTTAATGTTCTTGAAGCTTTTTAGCTGCCTTTTAAAGATGTTGTGTTTTGCCTCTTATCTCATACACCAACTATGAATCAGTGGTCCAATTTTCCACATACATCGTGGATAATGCACCATATGGTGATGCTTTGGCAGTAATCTATTGCTTGGATACAAATGCTTGAATAAGCTATGGTGCTCAGAAATTAGATGTTTCAGGTATATGGTGATACCTGAGGAGACAACTGAAGAAAACACTATGCTGACAATCTGCAGCAAAAAAATGAACAAATACCAGTGCTGATCATTAGGATGCACAAGATCTCCAAACATAATGGGTAGATGACGTAGTAAACACCAGCTCTGCATGGCATTTAAGCCAAAGTCATTCGAACCCTCCACTAATTTTACACCAGGTGGTTTGTTGTTTTGTTTCATGAAGCCATAGTTGAAACTCTGAATTCTCCTTTGCACTTCTGCTGATGTAGTGTCATTTCTAATCAGGTGCTGAATGAGTAATTTCATTTCGTACTGTGCAACACCCTCCAAAATATCGTGCATTATATCAACTGAGAAGTTTGCTGTTGTGTGAAAATATTGCAATGAATTCAAAGGTCAATATTTTTTTACTCCCATCACATAAGGTAAAGTGGGATTGCTCTGCATTGTCTGGCAGTATTCAACATGAAGCTCTTTACTTCGAAATGACATCTTTGAACTATCTTCAGTGAATTCAGTCTGATAGTCCTACTTCTCTAATAGGCAAAAGCGGCAACAGTATCTAGCACTAAAGGATCCCACAAAACCAAATAAAGAATGAATACCAAGGTTGTCTCCAGTAACTTGTATTATTGTTCCATAAACGGTATGATCAAATAGAGGAATCTGAATTCCATTTGTTTCAAGAGCTGAGACATCTTGGACAAGTGGCGCTAGTATTTTCTCAAACCCATATGTTTTAATATCTTATGCATGAAACAAAGCAGCCAAATGGATATCTAGCAAACTTGAATTGTATTTAGGTGAAACATTTCTGAAGGTAAAATTGAAGGCTCATGAATTATGGATTCCTCTTTTCGATCCAAGGGGGTTACAACACTCAAATTCGTCAAAAACAAGGTGGATCTGTATAGCATGCTCTTGTTTTGAGAAGAGCGGATGATCCTTAAAGAATTCTCCATCCTGTATGTCATATAGTAAATGATGACTTTGTTTAGGATCTCTAATCAACATATCTTGATATTTGGGTGATTGTAAATGGACTTCAGCGTTTCAAGAATTGGTATGTATATACATTTATCTTTGACAGTGGTTTGTAGAAAAGTTCTAGTTGTTCTGTTAAGTCGTGTAGCAAATCTTGTTCCAAGAACAAGTTCAACTGGATCTATCTTCCTCCATTTCTCAGAAAAATAGACCATTCTCTTGCTCTCATTGTTTAATGTAACAAAAGGATTAATCACCTTCTCAACACACTCATATTTTTTAGAGCTTCTTGAGTGTGACTATGTATGTCTCTGAGCACTTCTTGTACGGCGCTTACAACATAGTTAATAGTTGCCTCTGCAACCCCAGCAACTTTAAGTTTTGCGAGCATTGTTGCACAACTGAACAGTACAGTGTCACATGGCAAACTCTGAGTGGGCAAAACATCTGTATCCCCTAATGAAATGGAATTGTTGGTTGTGGAACATTCACCATCATCAAAACATAAATTGTCATTTGCACAACACTTGATTAGATGCTTTCGTAATCCAGAAAAACTTTGATAAACGTGAGAACAACCTCTATGAGCACATTTTAACTTGAGACCCTTTCCTAATTTAAAGTGTCTAATATGTGCATTGGCATGCCACCTTTTACACATAAAGCATATAATCTTGCTCACTGTAGCATTTTGGCCCTCAGCTCAGACACTCTTGGATTTACTTCTGTGGTTACAGCATCTATGTCAAACACAGTTGTTTGCAGGAAAGTGTACAGGTTTGTCAACTCCTAACAGTATGTAGTGCCAAAAACGTAGTGAGCGTTAAAAGCTCATCAACAGCAGCCAGCGAATTTGAGGCTTTACAGGGCAAAGCGTGTTGGTCAATGACTATGAAGTAAGACTGGATCCTACTTTTCTTTGGCCCAACTGCTAGCAGATATGGTTCGAGACTTCGTACAATGAAATCCAGGTGTCCCTGAATGCTGGTACCAGTCTGAGAGAGACAAAGAGAAACGTAAATCGTCTAACAGCAACGTAACCTAACGTAGTTAGCAGCCTGGATATGGACAGGTTTATCACATTACAACCTTGATTCAAATACATATGGGACTCAGGCATGATGAGAACAACAAACACAAGTATCTTTACTTCTAAGGACGTGTTTAATCTGCTTTAATGGTTCCCCTTGATGAATTTCACAAGACAGTCACATGCTTGTCTGGCTGAAATCTTTCCCGGTCGCTTGCGGCCTTGACTGGAGGGCGGCAAAACCAGCATCAGTGAACCAGCAGGAGAAGGGAAGACATGTCACTGTCCCAACCTGGCGACACAGACAACAAAATAAAATAGGCATTTTTAGGTTTCAGTTTGATAAGTTTGAAGACCTCCTCCTATTTACTTTAACCTACCAATTACGGATGAATAACCAGTATAATGCATTAAACATCTGCAGTACCCTTAATTTCTCAGTAATTAATCAATTCCATTGAAATAACTATGGGCCAATATAGTTACCTCCTTCAACTTCAGTGGCAACGGCATTCTGGGTGAGATATTTTACCTCCTCAGTCTGTGTGAGGTCACGGCTCTGTGCGATGACCTTTGGTTTTATGTTGGTAGACCACTTCTCCAATAGCTTTGCAGAGGTTGAATCTCCAAAAAGAAGTCTAAAATCTTGATCGATCTACACAAAATCACAAAGTATAGAGGATGTATTTTACCCAAAACATATTAACCTCAACACAAAATCACCTTCAGATTTCACATTATTATGTAAAAAAAATAAGGTTTACATACCAGGCCTGGTATGTCCATGAACCGTGGGATAATGGCTAGCATATCATCATATCTTGGTCCACCTAGAATGATTGCAGATAATATGAGTGTTACATGGTAAGGCTTTTCTTTCTGAAGCACAGAGTATTCACAAAACTACAGGCCAGGATGACCATACACGATCGTAAGTATGTACAGAGTGATAAACATTTAAGGATATTACAACAATTTGCATTTTGGAAAAATTTAACAGGAAAACAGGTCAAATTCTAATAAATAAAACACAACACCATACTGTGTGTTCATTTGAGCCCAAAATTATACAGGGGTCAAGCTAATACAAGCAGTGACCAACATCAAAAACTGCACCTGTTTGTGATTGCCTTGAGCGCTTAGGTCGTCCCTCCGATGCTTCCTTCTGAAGTGTTTTTATTCTCCAGGCCAGGTATCCACTTCCATCTTCTGCATTGTAATAATGCTCCTATGGACATATCACAGACACAGATAAGTTATATATTGCTGGACTAATGTTATGCATCCAACACTCATGGAACATGCAACACTCGTCTGAATCAAGACACTTGAGATAACGGCCACATACATAACCCAGTTTGCTCATGGGATCTGCCAGGTATGGGAAAAGGGAGATGATCCCTTCGGCATAGTCTTATTTTATCCGTCGAGGAGGGCTTGTTCCACACACACACACGCACACACACACACACACACACACACACACACACACACACACACACGCATCACTTCTTTTAGGGCTTCGGCCTCCTAATTGATCATTGTAGTATAATTGAATGCCCTCTTTCATATATATGATACCTCCACCACTGGGACGTGGCAACAATTCTCCAAATCCATATGGGGAGGGGCGGGGGGTTGCTTGTGGACAGTAGGGGTGTACACTAGACATAATAGGAAGCAAACTCAGAAGGAGGACTGACCTCTCACACATATTTAATTAATTGTTTCAAATAACCCTGCCTCGTTAAATCAATGAGCTTGGTGTTTTGCTTTCAAAAATAGGTGATAGGCGAAGTCTAAACTGCCTTTTAAGGATACTTTGGAATATCCGTCTATCTTTTAACCATCAGACCCTAGTGTACGACAAAAACAACACAATTGACGGCAGCTCCTTTGCCGCGTGGTTTTTAGAGCCATGTAAGGCTTAGAGGGGGCGGTCGATAGCAACCACCATAGCAACCATGACAGTCAAGTGACATGAACGCAGCCCCATTGGAAAAAATAGAATACATACCCTACACACTCAGGAGATTAATTATATTTAAATTATTATGGCCATGAAGCTTTTATTTGTATGGGTTTACATTTCATTCTGTGTAGCATTGATATATCGGAGAAACACTCCCATTCAGAATGCATTGGTTTACATTTCGATATTTGGAGCAGCGTTATTTTTATTCATTTATTTTAGTTCATTTATTATTATTTTATTTTATTTATTATATTATTCAGTTTTTGAGGAGGTGCTTCAAAAATGCAAAATTGTCTGCAATCATCCAAAATTCAATGGAAAAACACGTTGGTTTGTTGTTAAGGGAACCCAGGGCGACACTCACTTCTGGGTTGGCCAACATACGTCATCCCTCCGCCACTCTGTACTGTAAAAAAACATGTTCAAGTTGAATGATAATGCATGATTTATTCTTTATTCTTCCATAGTAACACGGTAAATAAATGGCAAAAAATAGGCTGAGAACGAATTCGTATTTGCGATATGTTCAATAAAACGTAATCACGGACAAAATACGTTTTTCAGACTATCGTAATTGAGAATGCCGAATAGTTCTCTGAGAACATAATTTTAATGAGATAGGGTTGCTCTGTCAGTTGTCAAAAAAGAGGACGGACGTGGTCTCTATAGCAACGACCTCAGCTACCCAACACTGATCAAAAAAATGATTGTTTCTTGTGATGTCCATAGCCTTAACCCATACATGTTGTGTAATTAACAAGGACACGTTGGTTTAGTTGTGTTGAGTAATGTCACAGATTTCACTGTAAAATCGCCGTTAATGTGCAGCCATCGGGTCTTCCGTTAGCCAATGGGATGAATGCTCATAGCTTCATATATTGCAGTGGAGGGATTACATTGAAATGAGTGGAAAACCCCCTGCGTCGAAAAAAGATGTACAAGGTCCTCCATTAGCAAATGAGATGAATGCTCATAGCGTCTCTATGTGCAGCCATCTGGTCCCCCATTAGCCAATGGGATGAATGCTCATAGCTTCATATATTGCCGTGGAGGGAGGCCTACATTGTAACGAGTTGAAAACCCCATGCGTCGAAAAAAGTAGCACAAGGGTACCCTTTTGCGTCAGAAGCTGAAGCCGAAGTCACTGACCGTTCGTCAAAGATCTACGCGCTCGAAATGAGAATGTGTTGGTGTTGGTGTGCAGGAGTTCACAGATGTATGGAGGGGCGAGGTTTTGGAGGGCCTTGAAGGTGAGGAGCAGAATCTTGAAATGGATGCAGGTTTTGACCGGGAGCCAGTGAAGCTGCTGAAGGACAAGAGTGATGTGATTAATGGAGGGGGTTCTGGTGATGATGCGAGCGGCCGAGTTCTGGACCAGTTGAAGCTTACGGATGGACTTGTGGGGATACCAAAGAGGAGGGAGTTACAGTAATCGATGCGGGAAGTGACCAGGCTGTGAACAAGGATGGCTGTGCTATGGGGTGTGAGGGATGGGCAGAGGCGGTTGATGTTGCGTAGATGGTAATAGGCAGACCTGGTGATGTTATTGATGTGTGCTTGGAATGATAATGTGCTGTCGAGGATGACACCCAGACTCTTAACCTGAGGGGAGGGGGAAACTGAGGTGTTATTGATAGTGATGGAAAAGCTGTCAGGTTTTGTCTGGGTTGATTTGGTGCCAATGAGGAGGACTTCAGTTTTATTGCTGTTGAGTTTGAGAAAGTTGCAGGTGAACCAGTTTTTTAGTTCATAGATGCAATCAGTAAGGGAAGTGGGCGCGGGAGTGGACGAGGGCTTGGTAGAGAGGTAGAGCTGGGTGTCATCAGCATAACAGTGGAAATTAATGTCAAATTTGCGGAAGATATTGCAGAGGTAAATGATGAAGAGTAGGGGCCCCAGGACAGAACCCTGGGGAACGCCTGAGGTGACGGGGGAGGGGAAGGATTTAAAAGACTTTAGTTGGACAAATTGAGCACGGCCAGAAAGATAAGATGTGAACCAGTCGAGTGTCTGTGATGCCAATGGAGGATAGTCTGTTGAGGAGCGTGGTGTGACAGATGGTATCAAAGGCTCCACTCAGGTAGGATGAGGATGGTGAGCAGTCCAGAATCAGCTGCCATAAGGAGGTCGTTGGTGATTTTGATGAGTGCTGTTTCAGTGCTATGGAGTGGGCGGAATCCGGACTGGAACTGTTCATAAAGGTAATTGTCAGATAGGTGAAAATGGAGTTGGGAGGCAACTGTCTTTTCCAGGATTTTGGAGATGAAGGGCAGATAGGATGGAATTTGTTGAAGTTGGAGGTTTTAATGGTATCTCATCACTTGTAACTGCGTTACTTGATTCCATATATATATTCCATGAATATATTCATATTCCATTCCATGTAGAGGATGCCATCCTCTACATGCTACACCGAGTCCGCTCCCATCTGGATAAGGGAAGCGGCACAGTGAGGATTCTCTTCTTGGACTTCTCCAGTGCCTTTAACACCATCCAGCCCCCTATGCTTCACGACAAACTGAACAGGATGGGACTGGAACCCTATTTGGTGGACTGGATTGATGATTACCTCACTGACAGGCCACAGTACGTCAGGCTGAAGGGCATCACGCCTGACACTGTGGTCAGCAGTACTGGAGCCCCCCAGGGTACAGTGCTGGCCCCTGTTCTCTTCACCCTGTACACCTCAGACTTTTGCTACAACTCTGAGCTATGTCATCTACAGAAGTACGCTGATGACACAGCCATCGTTGGGTGTATTAGGGGTGACAGAGAGGAGGAGTATCGGAGTCTGGTGGGGGACTTTGCTCTCTGGTGCCACACTAACCGGCTACAGCTCAACACCTCTAAGACAAAGGAGCTGGTCATTGACTTTGGAAGATCCAGACCAAGTCCGAGACCAGTCCTGCTAGACGGAGCTGAGGTGGAGGCTGTGAATTTCTACAAATACCTCGGGGTCTGGCTGGATAATAAACTGGACTGGAAAACACACACCAGCTACCTGTATCGGAAGACACAAAGCAGGTTGTACTTCCTGAGGAGATTGCGGTCATTCAACATCTGCAGCAAATTGCTGTGGATGTTTTACCAGTCCGTGGTTGCCAGCGTCCTCTTCTACACTGTGGTGTGCTGGGGAGGCAGCATAAACAAGAGGGACACCTGCAGACTGGATAAACTGATCAGGCGGGCTGGCTCTGTGGTCGGAATGAAGCTGGACCCACTGGTGACGGTGGCAGAGAGGAGGACACTGGACGAACTGCTGGACATTATTGACAATGCCAGCCACCCCTTGCACACCGTCATCAGCAACCAGAGAAGCCTGTTCAGTGGAAGGCTGCTCCTTCCCAAAGTTAGGACCAACAGACTAAAGAACTCCTTTGTCCCTCACGCCATCACACTATACAACTCCTCACTCGGAGGGAAGTAGGAGGAAATAGAATAGAATAGAATAGAAGTAATAGAGTAAAGAGGACAGATATAACCTATTCCACTGCTTAATTTGAACTGCTAATTTATTTAATTTAACTGTCAGCCACCCCTTGCTCACCGTCATTTCATTTTATTTATCCACTATATTATATGATATTTATCCACAATGCCGTATGTGTATGTGTGTATGTATGTGTATGTATGTATATATATGTGTATGTATATGTATATATGTATATATATATATATGTATGTGTGTTTATGTATATGTGTGTGCATGTGTATATGTATATATTTATTTATGTTTACATTTATTTATTTATTTATATTTATTTATATTAATCCTCTATACAGTTCTCTACATTTATCTTATTTTACTTTACTTGAATCCTGTTTTACTTCTATTATTATCTCTACTTTCTATATTAGCTAAGAGTTTATTGTTTACTGTTTACTGTTTTTGTTTACTTTTTATAGTTAGTTAGTTAGTTAAGAGTTTATTGTTTATCTTATATTATTATTATTATTATTATTATTATTATAATTATTGTTTACTGTTTACTTTTTGTTTTACTTTTTATAGTTATCTAAGAGTTCATTGTTTATCTTATATTGTATATAATTTAATATTGTGTTGTGTTTCTTCTGTAAGCTACTGGACAATCAATTTCCTTGAGGGAGTCATCCCAAAAGGATCAATAAAGCCTAACCGAATCTAATCTAATCTAATCTACTTAAAATGGCAGGAGTGTCCTCCTCCTGCTCCTCGCAGCGTTTTTTGCTGAATTTAAATGAAAACAAGCTGCTTTGTTTTGCGTTTCACATTAACTAATAGCTAGCTACTAGAGATGCGCGGTTGGCGGTTGCAACCGCGGACTCCGCGGTTAAACCGCGGATCGGGCGGGTGACGTGACAAAAAATAATATTTTAATTAAATTCGGGCGGTTGGCGGTTTAACCAACGAAATTCAAAAATATATACACATTGTTAAATGTCGTTACCTACTTCCAAGCACATTTTGAAATAATCCAATTCTCATCAGGCAGTAAATTGGCCTCTCTGTCTCTATCACACACACACACACACACACACACACACTAACGGAAGCAAAAAAATTTAAATTAAGTGACGATCCGTCCCATGTCGAGTCTCCACAAACCTGCAAGTTATGAGGCAGCTGTCAGTATTGGAAGAAGCTTTAACGTCTCGTAGATGAAACTGCCTGGGTTATTTTGTTTCGTATAAGTTATATTTTAAAACAGCCAGTCATTGTAGCCTACCACTCGTGGAATATGGAATTTCAAAGAGATGATGGAGTGATTTGACTCAGAAGTGACATCAGGCATTGGCAGCGCGAGATGTGCAGAACAAGTTAAACTTCTAGCTCAGTAACATCAACGCCTAAGAAAGAAGGTAAGAAAAATAGTCTGAAAACTTTGATTTGCAAGGCAAGCAGGCAAGTGTTGGGCTTGTTGCAGTTACCTATATAGCCTTCAATGAGGTGAAATTTCGGAATTAATAGGCTCGAGTCGGCGTTACCTTAAAAGGCTATCTTTCATTTTGCAAAAAAAACAACACAGTAGGCTATATTACCATATTAAAATGGTGTACCAAATTGCGTTTTATTACAATGATAAAAAAGTGTAGGCCTACTAGCCTATGGTAAGGTCAGGTTTGCCGATGTGCTTGGCTATTTTAAAGTTTCTCCCTGTGCATCGATCGGAGACAGACGTCACTTCACTGATAATATTCTGGGGATAGGCTACAACATAGCCAATAGGCTTTCATACTAGGGACTTTATCCTTTAAATATCTTTGCGGCATTGGATCAGTCTCCTTTCAAGAACAGGCAAGAACTTTCTAGCCTCGCGTCAGCAGCGCATATACCTAAAAACAACAGGCGGATGGCGGGCGGGTGCGGTTTTGAAAATTGGTCAAAAAAATTGTTTTGCGGATGGATGGCGGGCGGATCAAGCGTTTTGTGATGCGGTTGCGGATGAAATAATAGCCCATCCGCGCATCTCTACTAGCTACCATCTGCGTCTGTCTCATTAAGCTTGCTTGAAAAGCTTGCGCGCCAATGTCATTCATTTCATTGGATCACTTGCAGCCTGTGGGCGGGCAGTCCACACGTGGGGTAGAAGCTCCTGATTGGCTGAGAAGCTTTTACTCAAAGCTTTCCTCAGGCTTCTTATTGGATGAACAGCTAGAATGAAAATCACTCACTACTCACTATAGGCCTGGGTCAAAATGGGCGGGCCCGGACCTAAAATGGCTGGGCCCAATAGTATTGCCTTAGGAGCTCTGGGCTAAGCCCCTGATGTTTCAGAAACCTAGAAACGCCCCTGCCCTAGCCAATAATATGGAAGCCATTTGGGCTGTTAGGGTTGCTCCGGGCAAGCGCTATACTCGATGGTCAATGAAAAAAAGTTTCTGGAGGGCTTATTTTATGGGTTTTCATGCCGAAAAAGACCATGGGTTAAATTTTTGCCGGAAGTACACTTTAGGTTGTTTGGCTCAATGTCTGCCTCAACTCCACAAGGATAGAAACAGAGGAAATTGAACAACCCCTTTTGAAACTTATGCCGCTTTTCCACTGCATGGTACCAGCTCGACTCGACTCGACTCGACTCAGCTCGCATTTTTTGCGTTTCCACCGCGAAAACATGGTATCTGGTACCTGAAGTGGCTGCTTTTTCTAGTACCGCCTCGCTCTAGGTTCCAAGCGGCTGAGCCGATGCTAAAAGGTGACGTCGGCAGACGGCCGGCCACTGATTGGCCAGAGAGTGTGACGAAGTCACGAGAGCGACATGGCAACCATGCTGGTAACAGCCATAGCAGCGCCGCAGCCAACATATTCCACTTCTTCAACATGCCAGCTAATAATAGTAATGTTATCGATGTCCTTCATTGTTGTTATGTGGGTTCTGTCCATGTGTGGGTTGCGTACGTGTTGTTTGCGTCGCGTACAAAAATACGTCACGGCCCTTTCGCGCAGCCGACCCCGCCCACGTCCAGGAGGTACTATTTGCGGTGGAAAACGACCCGTGCTGCTACCGTGTCGAGTCGAGTCGAGCTACATGTGCGGTGGAAAAGCGGCATAAATGTGTTCCCATTTAGTAAAGCTTTGTTTTGGCCATGTCAGTATCCACACGTTACACATTTTTTATTTTGACAGCATGAATAGTATGGGATCCGGAAGGGGTGGAAACATGACAATAGAAGGCAATTTTACACTGCCAAGCCGATACGGTCCCGGTTTTGCACACCCTGCAATTTCATGCCTTTGAAAACCGAGGGGTAAAATCCCGTCGTCACAGAGCTGGCTTTCTTGGTTCACTGGAGAAGGCGAGGCTGTGCACGGAGAGTAGACCTCTATAGAATAATTTGCACAATACAAATGTTTTTCTTTTTTTTTATGATTCAAGACACTCGCATGCAAGAATGAGTGTACAGAGTTCAGGCTACAAATGAGATTAACTATTTATAAGGGCAAAAACACAAAAATATTATTTATTTTGCTGACCACTTGTTTTTATATCCAGACAAAAGCATTGTAAGGAAAGTTCCTCTGCGTCTTTCTCGTAGATCGCATCATCTTTCTCTTTGTTAAATGTGACTGCATCACCTTCTCTCAAATGATCAGCAGCTCGCGGATTTCACCGTCTCTCCTGTTAGAACAACTCATGTTGATATTGCTGCTTTGCCTCTGTTGTAGAGACAACGCAGCAACACCTACCCAACTCCCGCCCCTGGAACCGCAGAGACGTCTAATCACAAGGGTCTGAGAGGGTAAATTGGGGTGCAAACTCAGGCCGGTATATTACCTCGGTCAATGTAAACGTGTGGACCATGCCGGGAAAAAAAAGGCGTGCATCAGACTGGCATATTTGGCAGTGTGAAAACTTTTAAAGACAAAAGATACCGTAGAAACGAGGAAACCATAGCAAGCAGGTCTCCCAATAAATCACTTTTCCAGTCAGTTAATTTCATTCCTATCCATATATATATTTATACACATCAGTCGGCTAGTATTCCATTGAAATAAATCATAAATGAACAGTACATTAAATAAATAATATACTTAAACAATTAGAAGCATACATTTAGGCTAGGTTTAACATCAATGCTTTCTGAAAACAATTTCCAAACATGTAAACTATAAAAACACCTTTCCCAAAACCTGCCATTATGATGTTAATTAAAAACGGTACAGCATAATGATTTCAATAATGGCTCTTACACTTTCTCAACAAACGATAAAGGAACACTGACCATACTTAGCTCACAGAATTTAGTCAAGCTATCAAGTGTCTGTGAATTGCACAAAACTATAATCCTAAACATTCCATTGTTGATTTTGATGAGATTCAATCAAGACAAAACTCTGAAAATGTTTAAAGTAGATTAAAGGTTATTTTGACAGGTCAATCTTGATGCGTGTGGCGTTGAAGCACGAGTTAATGCCCTTATTAAATTCAACTGTGCTTTCACCTCACTTGTGTGAGTTGTCCTAATTGCGCCATTATTAGGCAAAATAATGAAATAGATATTGTAAAGGAAACTTTGTTTTGAAACTAAAATAATTATCTCTTCCGTCAATTCAAAGGATAGGATTAGACACATTTAAATTCACTTTAAGAACCCTTTTGCTAACCCTTCAAGGAACGTGATGGCCCTCAAGACATCAGATCTCCTCATTATTGTGGTAGCATGTAACATTTTAACTAGTTTGTAGCTTCAAATGATCTGGAAATATTGTCGCCGTAAAGCCTTATGGGTTGCAAAAATCTCCTTTCCTTTCGTAAAGGTTGCTCAGGAGTAAGCTATGCTTAAGATCGGTTAACGGTTGCATCGTGGCACATTTCCTAAGCATTTTTATAATTTGAACAACCTTTCCTCCAAGTATTTTTCATTTCGTTAAGGAAAGGAAATTTCTGAAGAAAAAAACAGAACCGTAGAGGCCCTGGGTGTCGGGTGTTCAATACAATATGGATGTGAAAGGGTTTTTTCACAGAGATCGCGGGTGGAGCCCTGTGTTCAGTTTGTAATGAATGTATCGCTGTATGTAAGGTTTTAAACTTCATTCGTCACTTTCAGACTTAACGGGGGAAAATAAAAAACCCTATCGGAAGAGGAAAAGGTGGGCACTTCAAGACCGCAAGACATCTAACCAATCAGGCAGCATGGCCCTCTTGCTCCTTAAACCCATCAGCCATTTCAGAGACATGGTCCTTACCGAACTGTTGGGATGGGAATTGATAAGAATTTCACGATTCCGATTCTGCTTATCGATCCGATTAAAAAATAAGTACAAATGTGTTTGTTTGTATTAAATCTCTTTAATATCTGATCAGAAGTGCGTCTAGTATTAGGAAATTGTACATTTTCAAATCAATTGGTCTAGACAAAACAAAATATGTTTGGCTTTTCAAGCCCAAATGCCATCATTATGTGCCATAAAACTAAAAACACAGACTGAAACTGTCAAGTAAGAGCTTTTGGAATGCTAACAGTGCTCATTTGCATTCAACTTTTAACAAAATTCAACTGACATAAAAAAAATGAAGGATTGATTAGACAGAGATTTATTAGATGGGCCTACCTAATAAACCGTTGGAACACACAAGACCGGAAACCATAGCAACGCCGGTAAACAAACCCCGAGAAGCCCAATCCCTTGAGAGCTCCCCACGCTATGGCCATCCGGAGGCGCACAGAGCTGTTGGCCTTGATATTATATATACAATTATATTATATTATATACTATTATATATAGAGCTCCGGGAGTCGCAAACTACGACTCCATGCTGCAGTTCACCCCGGACTGCACTGCACTGAGTTTGATGGTTGAACGCTGATTGGCTGTTACATTACACATGTCACTCAGTTGTCACGCTGTTGAACGCTGATTGGCTGTCATCACGCGAAATTCGCGTCAAAATCCACGTGAACGCGCTCGCCTGTGCATGGCGAAAGTGTGGCGCGCCGTCGCGTTTGGTGTGAACGCACAATGCGCTTCTTCCTCGGCGGCGCCATGTTTGCTGCGTTCTGAACCAAAACAAAGCAGCGTGTGTGTGACGTCATGACGCATTTGCCGCGACCGGCAGGCTTGCTAATGATTCCAAGAAATCGGTTGACTGGGCACCGGTTCTGAACAAGAACCAGTTCTCGATTCCCATCCCTACCGAACTGTAAACGTTGTTTGGTCAGGGACAGCCTTAAGTGGTAGATGGCACAATAGCCAATAGCAACCGCCAAGAGCTTTCACCCAGTTTCAAAGTAGTCTGCTGCGCTTTGTTCAGAGCTGTTGAGTGACACGCCCCCCGCTGAGCACGGCGCCTTCCCCAGCTTTACCTAAATCTGTCTCTCAGACCACTTCCTGACGTGGGAGCGGAGGCTGAGATCTGGGACTTCAACCGGAGGTGACTACTGTTAACAGCCTCTCCATTGGTGGTCAAACGGCCTCCTGCAGTCACATAGTGTACTCTACTCTAAAGCTAATACATATAAGTAGGGATGTCCGATATTGGCTTTTTTGCCGATATCCGATATGCGATATTGTCCAACTCTAAATTTCCGATTCCGATATCAGCCGATACCGATGTCGATATTTGGGTTATTTATTTTTCCTCAAACCTAATTTAGGTAACATTACATATCTCCTGTTGTGGAATTAACACAACATGCTTAATGTTATTGTGATGCCCCACTGGATGCATTCTTGAATGTAACAAGGCTTTCCAAATGTTAACATTGTCTGTGCAAAATAAGAAAAATACTTCAACTTAATTTAAGGGAAAAGTGCCATGTTTATTTTTATTTTTTTAATGGTCTCAGACAACAGTTTGGATTACACTCTCCCTGAGATAATCTTGACAATGCCCACAACAAATAGGGCAAACTTGACTTCACAAATGATAAAACATTGTACCTGAACAACTATGTGCAACATAGCAGTATGTTTCTTTAACTAAAACTCAATAACCTTAATTGAATAAATGCACAA
The DNA here is from genome assembly GCF_902167405.1 of Gadus morhua. Classification (NCBI taxonomy): domain Eukaryota; kingdom Metazoa; phylum Chordata; class Actinopteri; order Gadiformes; family Gadidae; genus Gadus; species Gadus morhua. Next base: position 32,383,370 of record NC_044063.1, read on the forward strand.
ATATGAGTCAATTACAATGTGCACTGTACTGCACAATTTTGAAAACATTTATTTGAGCTATAAATAAAAAAAAAAAAAAGAAATCGGTTTTAAGGCAAAAAAAATCCGATACCGATATTGACCGATATTACATTTTTATGCTAATATCGGGCCGATAATATCGGTGGGCCGATAATATCGGACATCTCTACATATAAGTCTTCTATAGTCTACTGTACTCTAGTCTCATGAGTCAGAGATGTATGATGACAGACAAGCCTCAATGCAGGCCAACAGTGTTGACAAGCCCCCTCCCCCAGCTAACACCACAGCAACTACGAAGTGTGATCACCCTCTGGAAAACAGCCTGCATTGTTCCCAAAAAGAACCTGCCCAGTGAGCTGAACGACATCCAACCGGTGGCGCTAACGTCACAACTGATGAAGACATGGTAGCGGCTCTCCCTCAACCTGCTCAGGTCTCAGGGGCAACATGCCCAGGACTCCTTATAGTTTTCCTACTTAAAAAAGGTTAGTGTGGAGGATGCTGTCCTTCACCTCAAACACCAGGCCCACTCACATCTGGATAAGGGGAGTGGCACGGTATCTTTCTGGACTTTTCATGTGCCTTCAATACCATGCAAACCCTTCTGCTTCAGGACAAACTGGCCAAAATGCGAGTGGACCCCTGCCTGGTGCCTTGGATTTCCAGCTAGCTCATTGACAGACCACAGTAGTTCAGGCTGAAGGACATTATGTCTGACACTCTGGTCAGTAGCACAGGAGCACCACAAGGGACTATTCTGGCCCCTCTATTCTTCACCCTTTACACCACCTTCTGTTACAACTCTGAGCTGTGTCACATTCAGAAGTCTTCTGATGACAGGGCCATTTCGGGATGTATAAGGGGTGATAGTGAGGAGGAGTACAGGAGTCTTGTGAGGGACTTTTCCATCGGTTGCCACACAAACCACCTGCAGCTCAACACGTCGAAAACCAAAGAGCTGGTCATAGACTATGGGAAGCCCAGACCATGTCCTGGACCAGTTCAGATCAAGGGGGCAATAGTTGAGAACGTTGTATCCTATAAGTACCTCGGGTGTGGCTGGACAACAAGCTTAATTGGGCACGCAACACAGATTATCTGTACCGGAAAGCCCAAAGCAGACTTTACTTTTCTGCGGAGACCGCAATCATTCAACATCTACTGGAAACTCCTGTGGTTGTTCCTCCAGTCTGTGGTCGCAAGCGTTCTATTCTACGCTGTGGTTTGCTGGGGGGCAGCATATCTAAAAAGGACTCATTGAGGCTGGACAAGCTGATCAGGCTGGCCGGCACCGTGGTTGGTATGAAGCTTGACTCTCTGGTGACACTGGCAGAGGAGAACATCCAACAAACTGCTGGCTATTCTGGACATTGTCAGCCATCCTCTGAACACTGTCATCAGCAGAAGCGGTTTTGGGCACGGGCGAAGCGGGCAGTCGCCCGGGGCAGCATTTTTTCATGACACATTGGGGGCGGCATGGCTCACGAGCACTGAAAAAAAAGAAAAACATCTGCGCCGCAAAGCGTTTTTCTATTGGCGAATTGGCAAATTGGCAGAGGTGGGGGTAAGTCACTCATGTGCAAGTCACAAGCAAGTCTCAAGTTATAACCTTCAAGTCTCAAGCAAGTCCCAAGTCACTGTGGTGAGAATCAAGCAAGTCACAAGTCAAGTCATTGCTCAGGTCAAGCAAGTCACAAGTCAAGTCATACAAAAATCTGATCATCTAACCCAGTTTCCACATTTAAAAATCGGTAGAGTGAGTGGTTTATAAGTTGAGTTTTATTTCAACATTAACAATAAAAATGTCTTAACATTAACAATAACTCAAACTATTCAAAACATTCCAAAACCATTATGTGAATAGGCCCAAAACTGAAGGCAGCTCTGTCCATCACAAATGTCCAGGTAGTGGTTCAACTGAATTTGGGGACTGGAACTTGAACCCTCTTAATTTTTTTGCGGTATGCTGAGAACAGCCCAGTCTGACGCTCTGGCTCTGACGGTGTAATTTTACTTGAAAATTACTTGAAATCATTATTATAACACACTTACAGCCACTGAGTTAGAAGTAGCCTACTGACATGAAAATCGTACTGCACTCCCCCTCCCCCGCTCCCCGCGAGTGACCACTTCGTGCACGTGCACGTACTCAAAGCTTGTGACCCAGAGCAAGCTTCTGTTTGTTGTTATCCTGCGGTAGCTACTGGAGCTAGCTAACTAGCTAATCAACATTTGGACCTAGCACTAGAAGACAACCCTAAACTCCAACCTAGCTAGCCTGGCTCACTCTCGCGCATCTGTGTTCGCGCTCTTGCGTGATTGCGCGTCCATGTTCTTGGAATGGGTGGAGTCAGAGTCAGCGTTGAACGAGAGGGGGTAGGACCATTTGAGTTGTGTATTTTTAAAATCGGCTGGCGTATCGCAAATCCCATATCCAACATTTAATCTAACTTTAAAAAAGTCATTTCGAGTCATCTGTCTCAAGTCTAAGTCAAGTCTCAAGTCATGAAGACCAAGTCAAAGTCAAGTCGAGTCTTTTATCAGTGTTAGTCAAGCAAGTCTCAAGTCCTCAAATTTGCGACTCGAGTCTGACTCGAGTCAAGTCATGTGACTCGAGTCCCCCATGTCTGCAAATTGGCGCCCCCTGCAGCTGCTAGTGCCCCTGCTTGCTGAGAAGGTGCCGCGCACAGAAGCTGTGCGAGAAGGGAAAAGGGGAGGCGGGGGCGGGGGACAGTTAATCTCTGGGTCTCCCATATGGAACGGCGGGGAACGGGGGATCCACTGTATAGAGAAATACTCTAATGGAATTAGTGGGCTAAAGTCAGTCACACCTTCGACTCATTTTTCGTTCATATTATAAATACAGGTTTAATACAGGAACAGGTACTGTTTAGTGCAGAATTGTGTTCATTGATTCGCTTAAGTGTGTTATTCAAATGTACTATTTAAGGATTTGTACAATTGAGAAATATAATTTTGGAGAGGGTCCGAGAGGGTCCGAGAGGGTCTGAGAGGGGCGCTCGGAGGGGGTCTCGCCTGGGGTGTATTCATTGTAGAACCGCCACTGGTCAACAGCAACCGGGGGAGCTCGTTCAGTGATCCTTCTCCCCAATTGCAACACCAACAGACTGAAAAACTCCTCTGTCCCCCGAGTCATTAAACTGTACAACACCTCACTGGGAGGTAGGCGGCCGCAAAGGGGACAGAGGACGGGGAGGAGCACCAGGCCTGACCCACCACCCACTACATAAAATAACATTACATATCAACAGGGCTCTACAGTGCGCCCATTTCACTCACATTTGTGAGTGAATATTTTGGCGTGCGAACGAGAAAAACAAAACAGGAGCACGCGTGCGAGTGACTTCTCCTTAACACTAACGCTTTAATACATTAACCTAACTACTTTTTCATGTAAAATGTAAAGTTACGCGCAACTACTGAAAATATGGTAACGAAACATAGTTCCTTGTTCAATTCGGCACTTCAGGCAGTGTGCTATTGCACGCTGGCACACAGCACGCGCGCCTGCGTGCTGGCCTCGCGCCTGCGTGCTTACAGTCCCTTCACGAGCTCTCATTCCACACCGTACGAGACAGATGCTGGTAGCGTGAAGCTGTCTCCGCATATCAGACATTGCTTCCGCAGGCATTTTCCAAAGCCAGTCCTTATGAGAAAATACCAGCAGTGGAATGAGATAACAAACGGCGTCACTGTTTACCTGTGTAAGGACATGGTTCCCTTTCAAAATGTCGATAGAAAGGGCTTTAAAGAGATGGTCAAAACACTCGATCCCAGGAACACGTTACCTGCCTGCACACATTTCAGCCAAATTGAGATGCCAAAACTATACGGCAAGGTCCTCAAGCAAGTGGAGAAACAAATCCATACTATTAAACATTAGTGTGTTTCAGAGATGGAAGTAACTTGAATTAAAAAAATATATATATATGCAATTTTGCTGCCTTACCAATATTTTACCCCTTCAGAAGCATTTATATCGAAATTAGAAGATAAAATTAACATAGGTACCGTCATATAATACCGTTACTGTCTATGCCTCAAATCATAGGGGTATACATTTTAGTCCATACCGTACAGCCCTAATTTGAAGGAACTATCAATATCAATCTTTTTGGAGCAAAAACAACAGCTATTTGTTTGCTTGATTCAACTAACGTTAGCTACCACTTTTTTGATGTGATAAAATTTACAATAACATTGTATTTTTAGGACCGAGTCAACGCCGAGTAGGCCTACTGCACGAACGTAGACCTTGCATAAAGTCAGTAATTTCTAATAAAATAGAGCTATTTAGATAAATAATCTGGCATGGGTGCTGTCCTAGGCTAATACACCATCATCAAATTTATGCATAATAAAGGGCTACATTTTCCAAGTCTGTCATTTGAAAACTATCCCTTTTGTTGTGTGCTACAACCGCTGTATTTTATATTCACGCTAAATCCTATCCAGGGTAGCTTAGAATTCGAGTAGCCGTGTATCCAATCAGTCCTTGGACCGATGATTCCCCCCCCATTGCAATTTCTGCAAGCTAATAAATGTTCTGAACACAAAGCTATTGTGCCCCCATTTTTATTTCTGTTCTCCTACATTTTTTAACTAAGGGGCACGAGTGCTCCTGAAAAAAAAGGTTAGCGTAGAGCCCTGCATATCAAACACAACTTGGTTTGTTACACTGTTTTTTGCACTGTTGTTATGTACTGTTGAGGACTCCCCGGCTTGTGAACAATTCTTCTGTACTATTTCACTTGTATATTTTTGCCCTGCATATATATTTTTTATATGTTTAGCATTTAGTATTTAGCATTTAGTACTTTTGCACAGTATTTACTATTATTATATTTGTTAAATGGTGTTTGCTGCTGGTGGAAATGCATTTCCTGAGTGATTAATAAAGTTCCTATCTGTATATCTACCTTCAGGGATCTGTAAGTGCGTATTTGGCACACGCAACTCGGCTGGCACTAGTGAACTGTAAAGAAGTGTGTGGAAGGGCTTAAATCAACACAATGTAAAAACACTGCTTAAATCCCCTACTGAAAGCTTCATCGACTCCTATAAATTAGTTTCTGCTCCGTAGAAATCTCCATATAGGAACAGGAAACAGGACGTAACCCTTTCGGCTTCTGCTTTCCAGCCTGAGCTCTGTGTCGTCTCTCTCCCCAAAAGATCTGCCATTAAATTGTTGAATCTCCTCTTCTCTAAAACCAGTCTGCTCCTCTTACTCTCTTCTCTGCTCCTCTAACTCTTGTGTCCTGCGGTCCGCAGGGTATGGGGGTCCTGTGCTCCACTATCATCGAGTGTTGGGACCACGACCCAGAGGCCCGGCTCACAGCCCACTGTGTGGTGGAGCGCTTCAAATTCCTGGATGAGGAGGGGAGAGGAGGAGAGGAGGAGCAGACACCAGAGGAGAGGAGAGAGGAGAGGAGACCGACTCTGCTCTCTGCTCCTCTCCGTCTATTCCCAAAGGAGCCTGCACGGTTCCTCTTTCCGCACCCTGAACCTGTGCCCTGTACCTCGACCCGAGACCCTCCCTGACCCCATCCCCAACTAATGGGACCACAGATGCCATGAGCCTCTGGGGGAACAAGACAGACATCCTGTCAACTAGGTCATTAGTCTGACGAAAGAGCAAAAGGCAAAAAAACTATAAATACTTGTACAACAATCTTCCCTATAAACATAGTTTATATACTTGTCCAACAGTAGAACATGACTGAGATGTAAGGAGTACATGACTGAGTTTTTCCTGTTTATGAATCCATGAATCAATGTAAATGTTTATGCGTCCATCATTTACCTAAATGTTTCTGAATCCATCCAACTAGTCCAAATGTTTGTCAATGATATCCAGCCGTGCTGGACTGTCCACACACTTGAATGGATCATCGGGGTGACCATAAGTCCTATTTTAGTAAGTGGAAGGAGCTGGTCTCCGCCACGAAGCCATCGCCTGTGTGTACTGCTTTTTTTTGTCCTTTAACACAAACGATACAACCCGGTATCACGCGATCGCGTGCTCATGCGCACAAACGTTAATCTATTGAAGCGTGTTCCAGAGTACGATAGTCCGACTTTTTGCGTGCTACACAGAACGAAATGTAAACCAATGCTTTCTGAATGGGAGTGTTGTCAGACAATGAACGTGCTCCACAAAACGGTACGAGAGAGAGAGAAAGAGAGAGAGGGAGGGACAGAGAGAGAGAGAGAGCGAGAGAGAGGCTTCAGAAAGGGTGTGCGCAGATAGTACAGTGCACCCTAGTTATGTTTATGCCAAAACCACAAATGCTATATGTATATATATATTGCCTATATATATGTATAGGCTATATATATAATTAGGCTATAATTATATTATTTAGCGTGTAATGAGACAATCTATAGCCAAATTGTCGAAGATGCCCGGGAATCTCTGGGGATATCAGCATGGGAAATCGGCGAATCAGACCCATGAACCTATAAAGAAAGACGTCATCTCAAGCGGGAGAGAACGTTTGCGGTGCTGGTTTGTGTCACGTAAGTACAGTGGCGTGTTCCAATACCCGTATTGTCCGTACTTACTAGCCAAAATTTGAGTACGCAGTACGTTCCAATTCAGATCCGGCGAAAAGAAGTATACTTCAAGGACCCGGATGCCGTACTCAAAACGGGCTTATCGTGAAGTGTGGATCGAAGGACACTCCCCGTACCAGAGCCCGTCTACGAAGAGCCTGGGCACTCCCTATACGCCCCATTGTACCGATCTTGGTTGTAGTTCCATCAGACATCCACTGGGTGTGATCGCGGGCGAGTCCAGAATGAATGGGAGTCTATGGGGCTAGACGGCTAAATATGTCTCTTTCACCTGCTTTTCGTTGAAATATCGCGAATATATTGTAGATTCCGCAAGTTCAATATAGATTATAGGTCAAAAGTCGTATGAATGAGTACTTATGTCCTTTCGATTTCTTACAGTTTGGGCCGTTGTTGGCTGTAAACGCTAGCATTCTGCTAATGAATGCTGATTGGTCAGGGACGGACTTGCGACTGATTACGACCAGAGACTCCTCTTGACGGCATCTGAAGCTGAAGCACGATCAGAAACATTCTGTCGAAGTTAATTTTTTGTGTACTGTATTTATATTTTCCTGCAGGCCCTTTTATTTTTTATATAGCCTAGATATGTATGGCCAAAGTCATCATCATCTCATTTTCGTCCGCTTATCCGGGGTCGGGTCGCGGGGGGAGCAGCTCAAGCAGGGGGCCCCAGACTTCCCTTTCCCGGGCCACATTGACCAGCTCTGACGGGGGGATCCCGAGGCGTTCCCAGGCCAGTGTTGAGATATAATCTCTCCACCTAGTCCTGGGTCTTCCCCGAGGTCTCCTCCTCACTGGACGTGCCTGAAACACCTCCCAAGGAAGGCGCCCAGTGGGCATCCTTGCCAGATGCCCGAACCACCTCAGCTGACTCCTTTCTAAGTAAAGGAGCAGCGGCTCTAATCCGAGTTCCTCACGGATGGCTGAGCTTCTCACCCTATCCCTAAGGGAGACGCCAGCCACCCTTCTGAGAAAACTCATCTCGGCCGCTTGTACCCGCGATCTCGTCCTTTCGGGCATCACCCAGCCCTCATGACCATTGGTGAGGATAGGAACGAAGATCGACCGGTAGATCGAGAGCTTTGCCTTGCGGCTCAGCTCTCTTTTCGTTACAACGGTGCGGTAAAGCGAACGCAATACCGCCCCCGCTGCTCCGATTCTCCGGCCAATCTCACGCTCCATAGTACCCTCACTCGCGAACAAGACCCCGAGGTACTTGAACTCCTTCACTTGGGCTAAGGACTCATTTCCTACCCGGAGTAAGCAATCCACCGGTTTCCTGCTAAGAGTCATGGCCTCAGATTTAGCGGTGCTGATCCTCATCCCAGCTGCTTCACACTCGGCCGCCAGCCGATCCAGTGATGTATGGCCAAAGTACATGGGCATAATGGAATTTCTTCCATTTCTTGTGTTCAATGTTCAATGTGTTATATACATGGTACGGTATGACCACCTTAAATAATAAGTGTGTGTGTGTGTGTGTGTTTATATGCGTATATATGTGTATGTATATGTATATGTGTATATATATGTAGTGTGCTGTCTATGTGGACCTTCCTGTGTCTTGAATAAAGTTATAATAATAATAATAATAATACAGTCAATGTCCCGCTCAATATAATTTCATCTGTCATTGTCTATTTTTCGAAAATAAAGGTAGTTTAAAAAAGAAATGCCTCGTAAATGTGCAATGATAAACTGCTCTAACAGTGGAAACGGATTGTCCGTCTTTTCGTTTCCCAAGGACAGAAAAGGGTAACGTTCTTGCTTGCTCCTGTATGAATGGTCCTAGGCTACCTGAGGCTGCACCTGGTAGGGAAAGTTGCGCTGGAGCCCGGGTAAAATCGAGGTTCGAGACTCAAGCACTTAACTTACCTTAACCGATTGTTCCATACAAATTGTTTGTTAACGATTTAACAACTTCAACATCTGCTATTACTCCAGTTCTTTTTTTGTAGGACTTACTTGGGCTAATGACCTTGCACAGAGCGAAAACCATCTACACCACTGGTCATTGATTGCTATGCATTCACTGATCTTTACAGATGGGTTTGTTTTAAGCCATTGGATATAATTGCTCTGCCCAGCAACACATTATAAGCTATGCATGTTTGTTAAATGAGAAATATGGTCTGGGTCACATTGAAACAGTAACAGTTGTATAACAGTAATTATCCAAACATTATACCAACATTGCAACAGGCAAGTTTATTCAAACATCACAATAACAAGAACACAATAAGAACAGTAACTAATAGTAAATAAAACTAGAACTGCAAGCAGTTATGCAGGGGTCCAAGAAGTGTGCATTTCGCCGGCACAACGCGACAAGAAATGTGCGTTTCACCGGCAGAACGCGAAGCAAGTATTCAAAACGCTACCGTGAACAACATGTGGATATAAAGGTTTTGACTGTGGGAGGTTCGGTGTGGGAGTTATAGCCCAAAACGCGTTTTCAGAACATTCCATTGGCGATTAGGAGATGTATTATTTCGTCGTTTTTTTGCGCCCTCTTGTGGCGAAATTTTGCAAAGACAATTTTCCTTTTCCAAATAACTCCCGCCCACATTAATAATTCTTGACCATAATTTTTATATAGACTCGGGTTTGCCCCTTGATGGTTCCCTCATAGTTTGAAGAACATTCCTTTGGCCAATTAGAAGATATACAATTTCAACGTTTATGGCGCCCCCTAATGGCGACATTTTCCGAAATTTTTATCGTACGACATTAAGGTTAGCACCAACATGTGTGTAAAATTTGGACTCGTTCCGATGTCTAATTTTGGATTTCTTTGGATTTTTGATTTTCCACGTCTAATTTAGCTCATAAACCAATATTCAAAACGCTACCGTTTCGTCGTCGAAGGTTGGATCAAAAAAGTGTTCCAGCGTTCTTTGCGTGTGCGTCTGAGGATGCCGTGTGCAAAGTTTGGTGTCGATTGGTCAAGAAATGTGGGAGGAGTAGGGAAAAAACTGTTTTGCGGTTTTCACGATTTTGCGAAAAAAAATTCTAGACGCAAATGGGCGTGGCCTATGCCAAAAGATGCATCAGACTCCAGTGAATATGTGCGTACAAGTTTTTGACTGTGGGAGGTTCGGTGTGGGAGTTATAGCCCCAAACGCGTATTCCTTGGTATAGCGCCACCTAGTGGCCGGCATGTCTGGATTTTGTCGTCTGCGTAGTCCGAAGAGATCTGGATCTAGTCATGCAATTCGCGCGTCGGCACCATTTACGGTTTGGGGTGTGGGCATAGTTTCAGGGGGGTAAGTATAATAACTAGAACTGCAAGCAGTTATGCAGGGGTCCAAGAAGTGTGCATTTCGCCGGCACAACGCGACAAGAAATGTGCGTTTCGCCGGCAGAACGCGAAGCAAGTATTCAAAACGCTACCCTGAACCTGTGGATATAAAGGTTTTGACTGTGGGAGCTTCGGTGTGGGAGTTATAGCCTAAAACTCGTTTTCAGAACATTCCATTGGCCAAATAGGAGATAGACAATGTCGTCGTTTTTTGGCGCCGCCCTGTGGCGACATTTTCCAAAGACAATTTTCCTTTGCCAAATAACTCCCGCCCACATTAATAATTCTTGGCCATATTTGCTATATAGACTCGGGTTTGCCCCTTGATGGTTCCCTTATAGTTTGAAGAACATTCCTCTGGCCAATTAGAAGATATACAATTTCCTCGTTTATTGCGCCCCCTAATGGCGAAAAATTCCGAATTTTTATCGAACGACGTTAAGGTTAACACCAACATGTGTGTAAAATTTGGACTCGATCCGATGTCTAATTTTGGATTTCTTTGGATTTTTGATATTCCACGTCTAATTTAGCTAATAAACCAATATTCAAAACGCTACCGTTTCGTCGTCAAAGGTCGCATCAAAAAAGTGTTTCGTGCATTCTTTGCGTGTGCGTCTGAAGATGTCGTTTGCAAAGTTTGGTGTTGATTGGTCGAGAAATGTGGGAGGAGTAGCGAAAAAACAGTTTTGCGGTTTTTGCGATTTAGCGAAAAATATTCCTAGACGCAAATGGGCGTGGCCTAGGCCAAAAGATGCAGCAGACTCCAGTGCATCTGTGTGTACAAGTTTTTGGACTCTGGGAGGTTCGGTGTGGGAGCTACAGCCCCAAACGTGTTTCTCCTTGGTATAGCGCCACCTAGTGGCCGGCATGTCTGGATTTGGTTATCTGAGTAGCGGTGCCGGACCTGGTTCGAGTCATGTAATTGGCGCGTGTGCACCATTTACGGTTTGGGCTGTAGTTCCACTTTCACGGGGAGGTAGTATAACTAGAACTGCAAGCAGTTATGCAGGGGTCCAAGAAGTGTGCATTTCGCCGGCACAACGCGACAAGAAATGTGCGTTTCGCCGGCACAACGCGAAGCATGTGTTGAAAACGCTACCCTGAACCTGTGGATACAAAGGATTTGACTGTGGTAGGAGTAGCGAGAAGTCAGTGTAGCGTTTTCGCGGCGAAATTTTGCAGACGATATACAATTTCTTCGTTTATTGCGCCCCCTAATGGCGAATTTTTCCGAATTTTTTATCGAACGACGTTAAGGTTAACACCAACATGTGTGTACAATTTGGGCTTGATCCGATGTCTAATTTTGGATTTCTTTGGATTTTTGATATTCCACGTCTAATTTAGCTAATAAACCAATATTCAAAACGCTACCGTTTCGTCGTCAAAGGTCGCATCAAAAAAGTGTGTCGTGCATTCTTTGCGTGTGCGTCTGAAGATGTCGTGTGCAAAGTTTGGTGTTGATTGGTCGAGAAATGTGGGAGGAGTAGCGAAAAAACAGTTTTGCGGTCTTTGCGATTTAGCGAAAAAAAATTCTAGACGCAAATGGGCGTGGCCTAGGCCAAAAGATGCAACAGACTCCAGTGCATCTGTGTGTACAAGTTTTTGGACTCTGGGAGGTTCGGTGTGGGAGCTATTGCCCCAAACGTGTTTCTCCTTGGTATAGCGCCACCTAGTGGCCGGCATGTCTGGATTTGGTTATCTGAGTAGCGGTGCCGGACCTGGTTCTAGTCATGTAATTGGCGCGTGTGCACCATTTACGGTTTGGGCTGTGGGCCCACTTTTAGCGCGGGAAGTATAAAAAGAAGAATCCTTACAAAAACAATAGGGATCCAACCTGTTGGCTTGGACCCCTAACTAGAACTGCAAGCAGTTATGCAGGGGTCCAAGAAGTGTGCATTTCGCCGGCACAACGCGACAAGAAATGTGCGTTTCGCCGGCACAACGCGAAGCATGTGTTCAAAACGCTACCCTGAACCTGTGGATACAAAGGATTTGACTGTGGTAGGAGTAGCAAGAAGTCAGTGTAGCGTTTTCGCGGCGAAATTTTGTAGAAGATATACAATTTCCTCGTTTATTGCGCCCCCTAATGGCGTAATTATCCGAAATTTTTATCGTACAACATTAAGGTTGGCACCAACATGTGTGTACAATTTGGACTCGTTCCGATGTCTAATTTTGGATTTCCTTGGATTTTTGATTTTCCACGTCTAATTTAGCTCATAAACCAATATTCAAAACGCTACCGTTTCGTCGTCGAAGGTCGGATCAAAAAACTGTCTCACGATTCCTTTGCGTGTGCGTCTGAAGATGTCGTGTGCAAAGTTTGGTGTCGATTGGTCAAGAAATGCGGGAGGAGTAGCGAAAAAAACTGTTTTGCGGTTTTCGCGATTTTGTGAAAAAAAATTATAGACGCAAATGGGCGTGGCCTATGCCAAAAGATGCAGCAGACTCCAGTGCATCTCTGTGTACAAGTTTTTGGACTGTGGGAGGTTCGATGTGGGAGTTATAGCCCCAAACGCGTATTCCTTGGTATAGCGCCACCTAGGGACCGGCGTGTCTGGATTTTGTTATCTGAGTAGCGGTGCCGATTCTGGATCTAGATTCTAGATTCTGGATCTGGATCTGGATCTATTGGCGCGTGTGCACCATTTACGGTTTGGGCTGTAGTTCCACTTTCACGGGGAGGTAGTATAACTAGAACTGCAAGCAGTTATGCAGGGGTCCAAGAAGTGTGCATTTCGCCGGCACAACGCGACAAGAAATGTGCGTTTCGCCGGCACAACGCGAAGCATGTGTTCAAAACGCTACCCTGAACCTGTGGATACAAAGGATTTGACTGTGGTAGGAGTAGCGAGAAGTCAGTGTAGCGTTCTCGAGGCGAAATTTTGTAGAAGATATACAATTTCCTCGTTTATGGCGCCCCCTAATGGCGAAATGTTCCGAAATTTTTATCGTACGACATTAAGGTTAGCACCAACATGTGTGTAAAACTTGGAGTCGATCCGATGTGTAATTTTGGATTTTTTTGGATTTTGGATTTTCCACGTCTAATTTAGCTAATAAACCAATATTCAAAACGCTACCGTTTCGTCGTCGAAGGTCGGATCAAAAAAGTAATGCAGGAATTCTTTTCGTGTAGGTCTGAAGATGCCGTGTGCAAAGTTTTGTGTCAATTGGTCGAGAAATGTGGGAGGAGTAGCGAAAAAACATTTTTGCGGTTTTCGCAATTTAGCGAAAAATATTCATGGACGCAAATGGGCGTGGCCTAGGCCAAAAGATGCAGCAGACTCCAGTGCATCTGTGGGTACAAGTTTTTGGACTCTGGAAGGTTCGGTGTGGGAGTTATAGCCCCGAACGTGTTTTCCTAGGTATAGCGCCACCTAGTGGCCGGCATGTCTGGATTTTGGCGTCTGCGTAGTCCCCACGGATCTGGATGTAGTCATGCAATTGGCGTGTCGGCACCATTTACGGTTTGGGCTGCGGTACCACTTTCAAGGAGGTAAGTATAATAATAAACACTACAAAAACAATAGGGATCCAACCTGTTGGCTTGGACCCCTAATAATAAAAATCCTTACAAAAACAATAGGGATCCAACCTGTTGGCTTGGACCCCTAATAACTAGAACTGCAAGCAGTTATGCAGGGGTCCAAGAAGTGTGCATTTCGCCGGCACAACGCGACAAGAAATGTGCGTTTCGCCGGAACAAAGCGAAGCATGTGTTCAAAACCCTACCCTGAACCTGTGGATACAAAGGATTTGACTGTGGTAGGAGTAGCGAGAAGTCAGTGTAGCGTTTTCGCGGCGAAATTTTGTAGAAGATAAACAATTTCCTTGTTTATGGCGCCCCCTAATGGCGAATTTTTCCGAATTTTTTGTCGAACGACAGTAAGGTTAGCTCCAACATGTGTGTAAAATTTGGACTCGTTCCGATGTCTAATTTTGGATTTCTTTGGATTTTTGATATTCCACGTCTAATTTAGCTAATAAACCAATATTCAAAACGCTACCGTTTCGTTATCGAAGGACGGATCAAAAAAGTGTTTCATGCATTCTTTGCGTGTGCGTCTGATGATGTCGTGTGCAAAGTTTGGTGTCGATTGGTCAAGAAATGTGGGAGGAGTAGGGAAAAAACAGTTTTGCGGTTTTCGCGATTTTGCGAAAAAAAATTATAGACGCAAATGGGCGTGGCCTATGCCAAAGGATGCAGCAGACTCCAGTGAATATGTGCGTACAAGTTTTTGACTGTGGGAGGTTCGGTGTGGGAGTTATAGCCCCAAACGCGTCTTTCCTTGGTATAGCGCCACCTAGTGGCCGGCGTGTCTGGATTTTGTCGTCTGCCTAGAACTCAGGGACCTGGATCTAGTCATGCAATTGGCGTGTCCGCACCATTTACGGTTTGGGCTGTGGACCCACTTCTAGGGGGGAAAAATAATAACTAGAACTGCAAGCAGTTATGCAGGGGTCCAAGAAGTGTGCATTTCGCCGGCACAACGCGACAAGAAATGTGTGTTTCGCCGGCACAACGCGAAGCATGTGTTCAAAACGCTACCCTGAACCTGTGGATACAAAGGATTTGACTGTGGTAGGAGTAGCGAGAAGTCAGTGTAGCGTTTTCGCGGCGAAATTTTGTAGACGATATACAATTTCCTCGTTTATTGCGCCCCCTAATGGCGAATTTTTCCGAATTTTTTATCGAACGACGATAAGGTTAACACCAACATGTGTGTAAAATTTGGACTCGATCCGATGTCTAATTTTGGATTTCTTTGGATTTTTGATATTCCACGTCTAATTTAGCTAATATACCAATATTCAAAACGCTACCGTTTCGTCGTCAAAGGTCGCATCAAAAGAGTGTTTCGTGCATTCTTTGCGTGTCCGTCTGAAGATGTCGTGTGCAAAGTTTGGTGTTGATTGGTCGAGAAATGTGGGAGGAGTAGGGAAAAAACAGTTTTGCGGTTTTCGCGATTTTGCGAAAAAAAATTCTAGACGCAAATGGGCGTGGCCTATGCCAAAAGATGCAGCAGACTCCAGTGAATATGTGTGTACAAGGTTTTGAATGTGGGAGGTTCGGTGTGGGAGTTATAGCCCCAAACGCGTCTTTCCTTGGTATAGCGCCACCTAGTGGCCGGCGTGTCTGGATTTTGTTATCTGAGTAGCGGTGCCGGACCTGGATCTAGTCATGCAATTGGCGTGTCGGCACCATTTACGGTTTGGGCTGTGGGCCCACTTTTAGCGCGGGAAGTATAATAACTAGAACTGCAAGCAGTTATGCAGGGGTCCAAGAAGTGTGCATTTCGCCGGCACAACGCGACAAGAAATGTGCGTTTCGCCGGCACAACGCGAAGCAAGTATTCAAAACGCTACCGTGAACAACATGTGGATATAAAGGTTTTGACTGTGGGAGCTTCGGTGTGGGAGTTATAGCCTAAAACGCGTTTTCAGAACATTGGCCAAATAGGAGATAGACAATGTCGTAGTTTTCTGGCGCCGCCCTGTGGCGAAATCTTCCAAAGACAATTTTCCTTTGCCAAATAACTCCCGCCCACATTAATAATTCTTGGCCATATTTTCTATATAGACTCGGGTTTGCCCCTTGATGGTTTCCCTTGAGTTTGAAGAACATTCCTTCAGCCAATTAGAAGATATACAATTTCCTCGTTTATTGCGCCCCCTAATGGCGAAATTTTCCGAAATTTTTATCGAACGACATTAAGGTTAGCATCAACATGTGTGTAAAATTTGGACTCGATCCGATGTCTAATTTTGGATTTCTTTGGATTTTTGATATTCCACGTCTAATTTAGCTAATATACCAATATTCAAAACGCTACCGTTTCGTCGTCAAAGGTCGCATCAAAAGAGTGTTTCGTGCATTCTTTGCGTGTGCGTCTGAAGATGTCGTGTGCAAAGTTTGGTGTTGATTGGTCGAGAAATGTGGGAGGAGTAGCGAAAAAACAGTTTTGCGGTTTTCGTGATTTTGCGAAAAAAAATTCTAGACGCAAATGGGCGTGGCCTATGCCAAAAGATGCAGCAGACTCCAGTGAATATGTGTGTACAAGGTTTTGAATGTGGGAGGTTCGGTGTGGGAGTTATAGCCCCAAACGCGTCTTTCCTTGGTATAGCGCCACCTAGTGGCCGGCGTGTCTGGATTTTGTTATCTGAGTAGCGGTGCCGGACCTGGATCTAGTCATGCAATTGGCGTGTCGGCACCATTTACGGTTTGGGCTGTGGGCCCACTTTTAGCGCGGGAAGTATAATAATAAAAATCCTTACAAAAACAATAGGGATCCAACCTGTTGGCTTGGACCCCTAACTAGAACTGCAAGCAGTTATGCAGGGGTCCAAGAAGTGTGCATTTCGCCGGCACAACGCGACAAGAAATGTGCGTTTCGCCGGCACAACGCGAAGCATGTGTTCAAAACGCTACCCTGAACCTGTGGATACAAAGGATTTGACTGTGGTAGGAGTAGCGAGAAGTCAGTGTAGCGTTTTCGCGGCGAAATTTTGCAGACGATATACAATTTCCTCGTTTATTGCGCCCCCTAATGGCGAATTTTTCCGAATTTTTTATCGAACGACGTTAAGGTTAACACCAACATGTGTGTAAAATTTGGACTCGACCCGATGTCTAATTTTGGATTTCTTTGGATTTTTGATATTCCACGTCTAATTTAACTAATAAACCAATATTCAAAACGCTACCGTTTCGTCGTCAAAGGTCGCATCAAAAAAGTGTTTCGTGCATTCTTTGCGTGTGCGTCTGAAGATGTCGTGTGCAAAGTTTGGTGTTGATTGGTCGAGAAATGTGGAAGGAGTAGCGAAAAAACAGTTTTGCGGTTTTCGCGATTTAGCAAAAAATATTCCTAGACGCAAATGGGCGTGGCCTATGCCAAAAGATGCAGCAGACTCCAGTGCATCTGTGTGTACAAGTTTTTGGACTCTGGGAGGTTCGGTGTGGGAGTTATAGCCACAAACGCGTATTCCTTGGTATAGCGCCACCTAGTGGCCGGCGTGTCTGGATTTTGTTATCTGAGTAGCGGTGCCGATTCTGGATGTAGTCATGCAATTGGCGCGTGTGCACCATTTACGGTTTGGGCTGTGGTTCCACTTTCAAGGCGTGAAGAATAATAACTAGAACTGCAAGCAGTTATGCAGGGGTCCAAGAAGTGTGCATTTCGCCGGCACAACGCGACAAGAAATGTGCGTTTCGCCGGCACAACGCGAAGCATGTGTTCAAAACGCTACCCTGAACCTGTGGATACAAAGGATTTGACTGTGGTAGGAGTAGCGAGAAGTCAGTGTAGCGTTTTCGCGGCTAAATTTTGTAGAAGATATACAATTTCCTCGTTTATGGCGCCCCCTAATGGCGAAATTTTCCGAAATTTTTATCGTACGGCATTAAGGTTAGCACCAACATGTGTGTACAATTTGGACTCGTTCCGATGTCTAATTTTGGATTTCTTTGGATTTTTGATATTCCACGTCTAATTTAGCTAATAAACCAATATTCAAAACGCTACCGTTTCGTTATCGAAGGACGGATCAAAAAAGTGTTTCATGCATTCTTTGCGTGTGCGTCTGAAGATGTTGTGTGCAAAGTTTGGTGTCGATTGGTCAAGAAATGTGGGAGGACTAGGGAAAAAACAGTTTTGCGGTTTTCGCGATTTTGCGAAAAAAAATTCCAGACGCAAATGGGCGTGGCCTATGCCAAAAGATGCAGCAGACTCCAGTGAATATGTGTGTACAAGGTTTTGAATGTGGGAGGTTCGGTGTGGGAGTTATAGCCCCAAACGCGTATTCCTTGGTATAGCGCCACCTAGTGGCCGGCGTGTCTGGATTTTGTCGTCTGCCTAGAACTCAGGGACCTGGATCTAGTCATGCAATTGGCGTGTCGTCACCATTTACGGTTTGGGCTGTGGGCCTACTTCTAGGGGGGAATAATAATAACTAGAACTGCAAGCAGTTATGCAGGGGTCCAAGAAGTGTGCATTTCGCCGGCACAACGCGACAAGAAATGTGCATTTCGCCGGCACAACGCGAAGCAAGTATTCAAAACGCTACTGTGAACAACATGTGGATATAAAGGTTTTGACTGTGGGAGCTTCGGTGTGGGAGTTATAGCCTAAAACGCGTTTTCAGAACATTCCATTGGCCAAATAGGAGATAGACAATGTCGTCGTTTTTTGGCGCCGCCCTGTGGCGACATTTTCCAAAGACAATTTTCCTTTTTCAAATAACTCCCGCCCACATTAATATTTCTTGGCCATATTTTCTATATAGACTCGGGATTGCCCCTTGATGGTTTCACTCGGGTTTGAAGAACATTCCTCAGGCCAATTAAAAGATATACAATTTCCTCGTTTATTGCGCCCCCTAATGGCGAAATTTTCCGAATTTTTTATCGAACGACGTTAAGGTTAACACCAACATGTGTGTAAAATGTGGACTCGATCCGATTTCTAATTTTGGATTTCTTTTGATTTTTGATATTCCACGTCTAATTTAGCTAATAAACCAATATTCAAAACGCTACCGTTTCGTCGTCAAAGGTCGCATCAAAAAAGTGTTTCATGCATTCTTTGTGTGTGCGTCTGAAGATGTCGTGTGCAAAGTTTGGTGTCGATTGGTCAAGAAATGTGGGAGGAGTAGCGAAAATACAGTTTTGCGGTTTTCGCGATTTTGCGAAAAAAAATTATGGACGCAAATGGGCGTGGCCTATGCCAAAAGATGCAGCAGACTCCAGTGAATAAGTGGGTACAAGTTTTTGACTGTGGGAGGTTCGGTGTGGGAGTTATAGCCTAAAACTCGTTTTCAGAACATTCCATTGGCCAAATAGGAGATAGACAATGTCGTCGTTTTTTGGCGCCGCCCTGTGGCGACATTTTCCAAAGACAATTTTCCTTTGCCAAATAACTCCCGCCCACATTAATAATTCTTGCCCATATTTTCTATATAGACTCGGGTTTGCCCCTTGATGGTTCCCTTATAGTTTGAATAACATTCCTCTGGCCAATTAGAAGATATACAATTTCCTCGTTTATTGCGCCCCCTAATGGCGAAAAATTCAGTTTTTTTTATTCAACGCCATTAAGGGTAACACTGACATGAATCTAAAATTTGGGCTTGATCCGATGTCTAATTTTGGTATTTTTTGAATTTTTGCGTTTCGGCGTAAAACGTAGCTAATAAACCAATGTTCAAAACGCTACCGTTTCGTCGTCGAGGGTCGGATCAAAAAAGTGTTCGAACATTCTTTGCGTGTGCGTCTGAAGATGCCGTGTGCAAAGTTTGGTGTCGATTGGTCAAGAAATGTGGGAGGAGTAGGGAAAAAACAGTTTTGCGGTTTTTGCGATTTTGCGAAAAAAAATTATAGACGCAAATGGGCGTGGCCTATGCCAAAAGATGCAGCAGACTCCAGTGCATATGTGCGTACAAGTTTTTGACTGTGGGAGGTTCGGTGTGGGAGTTATAGCCCCAAACGCGTATTCCTTGGTATAGCGCCACCTAGTGGCCGGCATGTCTGGATTTTGTCGTCTGCGTAGTCCCCACGGATCTGGATCTAGTCATGCAATTGGCGTGTCGGCACCATTTACGGTTTGGGCTGTGGGCACACTTTTAGGGAGGTAAGTATAATAATAATAAACACTACAAAAACAATAGGGATCCAACCTGTTGGCTTGGACCCCTAACTAGAACTGCAAGCAGTTATGCAGGGGTCCAAGAAGTGTGCATTTCGCCGGCACAACGCGACAAGAAATGTGCATTTCGCCGGCACAACGCGAAGCAAGTATTCAAAACGCTACCGTGAACAACATGTGGATATAAAGGTTTTGACTGTGGGAGCTTCGGTGTGGGAGTTATAGCCTAAAACGCGTTTTCAGAACATTCCATTGGCCAAATAGGAGATAGACAATGTCGTCGTTTTTTGGCGCCGCCCTGTGGCGAAATTTTCCAAAGACAATTTTCCTTTGCCAAATAACTCCCGCCCATATTAATAATTCTTGGCCATATTTTCTATATAGACTCGGGTTTGCCCCTTGATGGTTTCCCTTGAGTTTGAAGAACATTCCTTTGGCCAATTAGAAGATATACAATTTCCTCGTTTATTGCGCCCCCTAATGGCGAAATTTTCCGAAATTTGTATCGAACGTCATTTAGGTTAGCACCAACATGTGTGTAGAATTTGGACTCGATCCGATGTCTAATTTTGGATCTTTTTGGATTTTTAATTTTCCACGTCTAATTTAGCTAATAAACAAATATTCAAAACTCTACCGTTTCGTCGTCGAAGGTCGGATCAAAAAACTGTCAGAGGGTTTCTTTGCGTGTGCGTCTGAAGATGCCGTGTGCAAAGTTTGGTGTTGATTGGTTAAGAAATGTGGGAGGAGTAGCGAAAATACAGTTTTGCGGTTTTCGCGATCTAGCGAAAAAAAATTCTAGACGCAAATGGGCGTGGCCTAGGCCAAAAGATGCAGCAGACTCCAGTGCATCTGTGTGTACAAGTTTTTGGACTCTGGGAGGTTCGGTGTGGGAGTTATACCCCCAAACGCGTATTCCTTGGTATAGCGCCACCTAGTGGCCGGCATGTCTGGATTTGGTCGTCTGCATAGTCTTCACGTACCTGGATCTAGTCATGTAATTGGCGTGTCGTCACCATTTACGGTTTGGGCTGTAGTACCACTTTCTTGGTAGGAAGTATAAGAACTAGAACTGCAAGCAGTTATGCAGGGGTCCAAGAAGTGTGCATTTCGCCGGCACAACGCTATAAGAAATGTGCATTTCGCCGGCACAACGCGAAGCAAGTATTCAAAACGCTACCGTGAACAACATGTGGATATAAGGGTTTTGACTGTGGGAGCTTCGGTGTGGGAGTTATAGCCTGAAACGCGTTTTCAGAACATTCCATTGGCCAAATAGGAGATAGACAATGTCGTCGTTTTTTGGCGCCGCCCTGTGGCGAAATTTTCCAAAGACAATTTTCCTTTGCCAAATAACTCCCGCCCATATTAATAATTCTTGGCCATATTTTCTATATAGACTCGGGTTTGCCCCTTGATGGTTTCCCTTGAGTTTGAAGAACATTCCTTGGGCCAATTAGAAGATATACAATTTCCTTGTTTATTGCGCCCCCTAATGGCGAAATTTTCCGAAATTTTTATCGAACGTCATTAAGGTTAGCACCAACATATCTGTAAAATTTGGACTCGTTCCGATGTCTAATTTTGGATTTCTTTGGATTTTTGATTTTCCACGTCTAATTTAGCTCATAAACCAATATTCAAAACGCTACCGTTTCGTCGTCGAAGGTCCGATCAAAAAAGTGTCTATCAATTCTATGCGTGTGCGTCTGAAGATCTTGTGTGCAAAGTTTGGTGTCGATTGGTCAAGAAATGTGGGAGGAGTAGGGAAAAAACTGTTTAGCGGTTTTCGCGATTTTGCGAAAAAAAATTATGGACGCAAATGGGCGTGGCCTAGGCCAAAAGATGCAGCAGACTCCAGTGCATCTGTGTGTACAAGTTTTTGGACTCTGGGAGGTTCGGTGTGGGAGTTATAGCCCCAAACGCGTATTCCTTGGTATAGCGCCACCTAGTGACCGGCGTGTCTGGATTTTGTTATCTGAGTAGCGGTGCCGGACCTGGATCCAGTCATGCTATTGGCATGTCCGCACCATTTACGGTTTGGGCTGTGGTCCCACAAGTACGGGGGGAAGTATAATAATAGGAAAAATCCTTACAAAAACAATAGGGATCCAACCTGTTGGCTTGGACCCCTAATAATAATCCTTACAAAAACAATAGGGATCCAACCTGTTGGCTTGGACCCCTAACTAGAACTGCAAGCAGTTATGCAGGGGTCCAAGAAGTGTGCATTTCGCCGGCATAACGCAACAAGAAATGTGCGTTTCGCCGGCACAAAGCGAAGCATGTGTTCAAAACGCTACCCTGAACCTGTGGATACAAAGGATTTGACTGTGGTAGTAGTAGCGAGAAGTCAGTGTAGCGTTTTTGCGGCGAAATTTTGCAGACGATATACAATTTCCTCGTTTATTGCGCCCCCTAATGGCGAAGTTTTCCGATTTTTTTATCGAACGACATTAAGGTTAACACCAACATTTGTGTAAAATTTGGACTCGATCCGATGTCTAATTTTGGATTTCTTTGGATTTTTGATATTTCACGTCTAATTTAGCTAATATACCAATATTCAAAACGCTACCGTTTCGTCGTCAAAGGTCGCATCAAAAAAGTGTTTCGTGCATTCTTTGCGTGTGCGTCTGAAGATGTCGTGTGCAAAGTTTGGTGTCGATTGGTCAAGAAATGTGGGAGGAGTAGGGAAAAAACAGTTTTGCGGTTTTCGCGATTTTGCGAAAAAAAATTATAGAC
Organism: Gadus morhua; assembly: GCF_902167405.1. Classification (NCBI taxonomy): domain Eukaryota; kingdom Metazoa; phylum Chordata; class Actinopteri; order Gadiformes; family Gadidae; genus Gadus; species Gadus morhua. The sequence goes on from NC_044063.1 coordinate 32,405,690, forward strand.
GCAAATGGGCGTGGCCTATGCCAAAAGATGCAGCAGACTCCAGTGAATATGTGCGTACAAGTTTTTGACTGTGGGAGGTTCGGTGTGGGAGTTATAGCCCCAAACGCGTCTTTCCTTGGTATAGCGCCACCTAGTGGCCGGCGTGTCTGGATTTTGTCGTCTCCCTAGAACTCAGGGACCTGGATCTAGTCATGCAATTGGCGTGTCGGCACCATTTACGGTTTGGGCTGTGGACCCACTTCTAGGGGGGAAAAATAATAATAATAGGAAAAAAAAACCTTACAAAAACAATAGGGATCCAACCTGTTGGCTTGGACCCCTAATAATAAAAATCCTTACAAAAACAATAGGGATCCAACCTGTTGGCTTGGACCCCTAATAATAGGAAAAAAAAACCTTACAAAAACAATAGGGATCCAACCTGTTGGCTTGGACCCCTAATTAAAAAAAGATAAATTATTTAACAACACTAAACACTAACAGAGGCAGGGAAAAAGGACAGAGGAAGAAGACTTCTCCGTTGTCACAGCATCAATGTCCATCTGTAGAGATCAAGAAAGGAAGAGGCATGAGGAGGAGCACAACAGAACACTGCTCTCTAGGAAATCGTTTACTGATGTAAACTTAGTGGATGCAGTCTTAAAATTATGATTCTAATCCAGGTTTCTATTTCAGGAGAAAGAAATGGCTCATAATCGTTGCTAAAAAAAAAGCTTTATCATCGGCACTAGTGAGGATTAAAAAAAAACACTAAGTATACATATGTAAAACATTCGCGCATTTCTTTTTTTTACATTAGCTCACTAAAACTCGGTAACTAGTAAGCAAGAAAAAGCCTTACCTCCAACAGCTGGTATTATCGTTGCGGGAAGTGCTTCAGAAACTGCCGTAAAGCACTCAGTACCTCTGACAGTGTGACGTCATCGCATTTTTTGAACACCTTTTTAGAACAGATACGTGACCGTAAAAAATGCAATATTCAGCTGAGTTTATTATTGTAGCCCCACCTTTTGAAATCAACTTTCAAATTACTTGACAAAAAATTACATCTTGAGAAAAGTGGATTTTGAGGATAAAACCCCATAGGCTCCCATTCATTCTGGACTGGCCTACGAGCGCCCCGCGTGGACAGAGATTATTACTGCAACCATTCGAGAAAACCGGAACTAACCAGCGAGTGCCCATTCTCCTCATATTAGACATTTTTTTTGACTCGTTTATTTAGTAAGAGAGAAACAGGAAATCAAAACGTGCCGAAGGTAAACAAATCCCGCATGGGCTCTGACGTCATGAGACGCTCGTAATCCTTAAAAGGGACAGCGATCCCTGAACCACCAAGATAGTGAACGACATGCCTAACACAATTGAAAGAACAACACATAACAAAATACTGTAGGTGAATTATGTTACACTCACTACAACCCATTAAATACGGTATGATTTCTAGATGTCATGGCAACGTCCGCTCGCGACACTGGACTTGCGATCGAGGCATCGACGCGGACGTTCATTCACATAGCCAAAAACAAGAGAATAGATGGCTAGATAAAATATACATCAAGACATACAATTCTAAAAAGAACAGATGATGCAGCTACCCTTTTTTCCTTCGCGGTTTGCCCACAGAGCAGCGCACCTGCATTTAATATATCCGTGTATTGTCACAATTTCTCAGTATCAAAGGTGAAAGTAGAAACGGGTGGCCAAAAGCTGTCGTATTGTTAGTTATCACAGACAATTTTAAGTAGAAACGGGTGGCCAAAAGCTGTCATTTGTTAGTTATCACAGACAATTTTCAACAATGAATGTTCTGTACGGAGCTCCATAAGGGACATTAGGGAGAACCTTAGTTTGGAAGTCATGCTTAGTGACACGACAAATAGCCTACTTCCAATTGAAATACAAAATTTAGAAAATAGGCCTACGTGTCCCTGATCACGTTTCAATCGATTAAATAACGTGACAGTGTCACGTATTTTCGTGAGACCATACCTGTACTTCCATGAGTATACTTAAAGGAAGTATACTATCCGCACTGTCTACTACGTTAATTTTTCAGATGTGAGTGCTGTTCCAAATCGAGTACTCTGCCGTGTTCTTTTTGGAAGAGGTCTGTCGAGTCAGGATCGCTTTAACTCACTTTATTTAGCAAAGGTTTGGACTAGCATACTATGAAGCAAAATGAGGGGAATTGTACATGCACATGTGGAGATACACTTAGTAGGGCATTCAAAAGGATGCTATACCTGGAGCGTTCTAACCCCCTGGGCTATGGGTTGTAACTTTAATACTGGGCAGGCGTGGACTTAGTTATGTGCTCTGATTGGCTAAGCATGGTGTTGAACTCCCGCCTCCCTGGATGTTGTATGTGTCTCTATGCTGCTCCCTTGTGGCTATGTGTTGGCATTGCAACTTGCTTTTTAGTATGGTGCTGACCCCTGGTGGCTATGTGTTGGCATTGCAACTTTGTTTGTGGCTATGTGCGGGAATTACACTTGTTCTTGTGGCCTTGAGCGTCTGGGTCTCTCGAACATCCTGACCGCTCGTATCTCTAGCATTGACACATGATGAATGGTCTCCTTTATGAGCTGGACGCCTCCCTAGGCTCCGGATCCCTCCTTAGCGTGATAAAGAAGACTCTAATTGGTAAGGGTATATGTGGCCTTTGATATAAATGTGTGAATTATGTTACATGGCTATGTGCGGGAATTACACTTGTTCTTGTGGCCTTGGGCGTCCGGGTCTCTCGGTCATCTTGACCGCTTGTATCTCTAGAATTGATAAATGATGAATGGCCTCCTGTATGAGCTGAACACCTACCTAGGCTCCGGATCCCTCCTTAGCGTGAGAAAGAAGACTCTTTAATTGGTAAGGGCATATGTGGCCTTGGTATGACTGTGTGAAATACGTAACAACGCCGTGGTGCACTAACCGGCAATTACGATCACGTTTGCCGCCGTGGCTCCTCCCCCGCAATAAACATCCCGCTTTGAACGGTGAACTACGCCTAGCAGCTATAAAAAGCTATAAAAATTACAAAATGACTCTATTAATGCAGACTATGTGGGAAATGCGCCGACTTTGGCTCAGCCTGGCTCCGCCTCTTTCGCTACGTAGTAAGATGGCTGCCGTTGAGTACGGGGGCCGTGTTCCAATACCCGTACTGTCCGTACTGCGTACTCAAAATTTGATTACGCAGTACGTTCCAATTCAGATCCGGCGAAAAGAAGTATACTTCAAGGACCCGGATGCCGTACTCAAAATGGGCTAATCGTGAAGTGTGGATCGTAAACACATGTGCGCTTATGAATAAAACATGGAAGCAATCAAGCTGATCGTTATTTATTTGACTTTTGTCTGTTATGAATGCGGTCATGTCTCCTTCGCATGGAGCCTCTTTGGGGAAGTCACAAAAGCTTTGTTGTGGTTGATCCATTCAATTTTTATAAAACTAAGTGAAATTGTCTGAGAACTTAATTCATGCATCACATTTACAGTACGGTTGATTACTATTATGCAGGGGGAAAAAGACAAAGAAAGAGATGATAAACGTGTATTTATTTGGATATATTATTTAACTGATCTGATTCATTCATTCATATATGCCTACAATCTACCAGTGCTTTGAACACATAAGTATATCATATAAAATACAATTATATACATTCATTAAAAATTACAAACATTGCAAATGATCGGTTGTGCATTAATTTTACAACATTGGATAGTGGCACTATCCCTTCCACCGGTAAACAAATGTTTGTGCGCCACCCTAAGGCGCACAAAAGCCTCCGTTTGCTGGGCTGACCCTAAAAAAAACGATTCAACACAAACATAAATAGGTATACATAAATAATGTAATCTTGTGAGCGAGTAAATTGACATTGGTGACAGTGGTGTTTAACACCAGCTACGTCCATGCAAAATATAGCAACGTATCATTAAGTTGCAAAAACGTTTGAAAAGTGGCACAGGTCTTTAGGCTTGATTATTTGCATTAACATGATGAATCTATAAAAAGCAATACGGCACAAAATATTTCTGAAAACTAATATAACTTCACTTCGTTTGAACGTGTACTGCTCTGCCATTTTCAAGAACCCGCCCAGTGAACGCAGAGGATTGTGGGTAGTTTTAGTTAAAAAAAACGATTCAACACAAACATAAATAGGTATACATAAATAATGTAATCTTGTGAGCGAGTAAATTGACATTGGTGACAGTGGTGTGGTGTTTAACGGTTGGTGCCTGTCCTTGTTAATCTGCTTTGTAATGCTATCTCTGTCCCCAGTGAAAAAGCTGAAGCTATTGTGAGCTTTATTCGGACAGCAAGGCCAGTCATGCAACAGGGACGTCCGCGGACAGGTGCCAGGATATTGTCATCCCAGCTGGTAGTGTGTCGTGGTTAAAGTGCTTCCACCAAACATTGATGCTCTGTACAAAGATCGTACACCTCCATCCCAAAACCGCTCTTCAAAGAGGTAAAGGAATATATCCAAGACCTCATACTAAAGGGATGGATAGTGAAGTCTAAGTCTCCCTATTCTGCACCCGTCGTATGTGTGCGGAAGAAGGATGGCACACTGCGCCTGTGCATAGACTATCGTCTGTTAAATCAAAAGACAGTCCCTGACAGGCATCCACTGCCTCGGATTCAGGACTTGACAGACACTTTGGGAGGGTACTCATGGTTCAGCATCCTCGACCAAGGCAAAGCGTACCACCAAGGTTTTGTGGCAGAGGGTTCACGACATCTCACGGCCTTCATCACCCCCTGGGGATTACATGAATGGGTAAGAATCCCATTTGGACTATCTAATGCACCTGCTGCTTTCCAGAGAAGCATGGAGGAGATGTTGAGTTCCCTGAGGGATGAATCTTGCATTCCCTACCTGGACGACATACTGTGTTATGCAAAGTCCTTCAGTGATCACGTGGAGGTGTGTCGTAAGGTTCTCCAAGCTCTGCAGCACCATGGGGTGAAGCTTCGACCGGAGAAATGTGAGGTATTCAAGCGAGAAGTTCGATATGTTGGGCGCATGGTGTCAGCCGAGGGTGTTCGAGTTGACCCTAAAGACTTTGAGGCTGTGCTGGCTTTGAAAACCAAAACCCCACAAACAGTCGGCGACATCAGGTTCAGGTTCTTGGCTTCCTTAGCTACTACCGATCCTACATACAGGACTTCGCCAAGATAGCCAAACCACTATATGTGCTGCTCCAAGGGAAGTCCCCCATGCCAAAACAACCCCCCCGGCACTGTAAGTCCAAGGGTCCTCAATTACCCTCCAGGACGCCTATAGAATGGACTGCAGATCACCAAAGTACACTAGAAGAGCTCATCAACATGCTAACGCATCCCCCAGTTCTAGCATATCCAAACTTTGAGGAGCCATTCGTTCTGCATACTGATGCGTCAGAGAAAGGGCTTGGCGCAATCCTCTACCAGCAGCAAGATGGGAAACTGCGAGTCATTGGATATGGATCTAGAACATTGACACCTGCGGAGAGAAACTACAACCTCCACAGCGGAAAACTTGAGTTCCTTGCTCTAAAGTGGGCAGTGTGCGAGAAGTTTAGAGATTATCTCTTCTACGCTCCACACTTTACCATCTACACTGATAACAACCCACTGACCTATGTAATGAGCACTGCAAAACTCAATGCAGTTGGACATCGCTGGGTTGGAGAATTATCAGATTTCCGCTTCAACATCAAATACAGGCCTGGGAAGATCAATATTGATGCTGACACACTCTCCCGCATCCAGCTGGATATGAACAGTTCTGTGGAGACATGTACTGAGGAGCTGTCACAGGAAGTGTTACATGCAACCTGGGACGGTAGTCAAGCAGCAAAGAGAAAAGAAGTGGCCTGGCTAGCTGCTCTCTACGCCTCATCTCTCGATGTAATCCCACAGCCTCGTATGACCCTACCTGAAATCAGTCATGATGAGCTTGCAAAAGCGCAAAGAGAAGACCCGGCAATAGGGGAAGTAATAAGGCTAAAAGAGACAAATGCTGTTCTTACTGATGCAACACGGAAGTCTGTGAGGGGGCTCACTCGAAAGATCCTTCATGAGTGGAATCAACTACACCTTGAAGATGAAATCCTATACCGACGGACAACGGAAAGAAAACAGTTAGTTCTTCCTGTCAAGTACCAACCTGTTGCTCTGAAACACCTCCATGATAACATGGGACCTGTGGGTACAGAACGAGTGCTTCAACTCGCCAGAGAAAGGTTTTACTGGCCTTATATGAAAAGGTGCATAGAGGACTATGTGACAAAGAAATGCAGTTGTATAAAACAGAAGAAGCCCACAACGCATGTGCGCGCACCAATGGGTGGCATAACATCTAACTCGCCCCTTGACCTTGTCTGCATAGATTTTCTGCATCTAGAGAAGAGCAAGGGAGGCTACGAGTATATTTTAGTTGTCATCGACCATTTTACTCGGTTCGCTCAAGCCTACCCAACCAAAAATAAATCTGGACAAACCGCAGCAGAGTGAATCTATAATGATTATGTACCTCGTTTTGGATACCCAAATAAACTCCACCACGACCAAGGGCGTGAGTTCGAAAATGTACTCTTCAGAACACTTGGACGGCTGTCAGGTGTCGGTCATTCTCGAACATCCCCGTACCACCCCCAATGTAACCCAGCGGAGCGTTTCAACCGAACGCTGCTGCAAATGTTAAGAACCCTGGAAGAAAAGGAAAAGGATAAATGGAAAGAACATCTTCCACAGATTGTACATAAGTATAACTGTACGCGCCACGAGTCAACTGGGCACTCACCCCATTACTTACTCTATGGACAGCACCCTCGCCTCCCTGTGGATCTCTTGTTTGGATTACTTGAGGAGACAGACCCGGTAACACACACAGGATATGCGGCGAAATGGTCAAAAAGGATGAAAGAGGCATACCAAATTGCAACCAAAAACAGCCTAGCCTCTAGTGCTAAGGGCAAGTCCTATTATGATCAAAAGGTGAGAGGCTTAGTTCTAAAACCAGGAGACAGAGTGCTAGTTCGGAACTTAAGTGAGCGAGGAGGGCCTGGAAAATTGCGCTCGTACTGGGAGAAGAGGATATATGTGGTAAAAGAGCAGGTCTCAGACAATCCAGTGTATATCATTCAACCAGAAGGAGACTACAAAGGAAAAACCAGAACCTTACACAGAAATCTACTACTGCTAGTCAATGACTTACCAGTTGAATCAACACCACAGTCAGCCAACGCAGTTGCAAAACCACCACAAAGGCAAAATAAGTCTCAGCTGAGAGCAAGCGCTACAACAGACCTGGCTCAAAGTGAGGAGACATCAGACTCCGATGATGAATGGACAGGAGGTTACTGGCTGAGGACGCCTGTAAACAGGATGGGACAAAGCCAAGAACCATCGTCATCTGCAAAGGCTGCAGTTCAGACTCCTAGTAAACCTGCCATAACCCACAGAGAACATGCAAATACATTACCTGAAAGAGGGGATGAACAATACATACCTGAAATAGAGGACTTACAAAACATTCCTGAAAGAGAGGATGATCAAAACGATCCTGAAAGAGATGTGATGTTGATGGGAGATAGAACACGGACAAATGAACTATCGGACGCTGAAAACATGCCAGAGCATGAGGAAGGCGAACAAGATGGATACCCTCAACAAAGACAGGAAGAGAGGCTTATTCCCCCCCTTGTGGTGTCTAGTCCTGCAAGAGATGTATACAGAGAAGTCAGACAGTCGGCCAGAGAGAGGAGACCAAGACAGTTATTTACATATGATACACTTGGCCAACCCTCTCTACATGCTTACATAGACACAGTCTTCACTTGCACTACACCATCCCACATACCTTCTCTTAGTATGCCACACTACATCCGACCATTGTTCTCATCTTTGCCCTACACATCACCTATGTACATGCCATACACATATTACATGCCATACACCACACCTGTTTACCAATGGGGAAATATACGTTTTTGAGGTGTTGTAAATGTCAGGGGCCATTTTTATTTTGTCGGGGAGTGTGTGATGCCCACTAATGTGTGCCCACATTTGTGTATATTAAGTTTTTATATACTACACCATTTTATATTATTAAGACACAATATTTCCTACTAAATTGATCTTATTTTGTATGAGCAATATCTTTTATAGTTTTACATTTTCACAATTCAAGTGCACTATCCTGCCAGTAGGAGGCACAGTAATATTGTGGTTTGCCTGAATCCCTGTGAGATCCTCATAACTAATGAGGATCTGAAAAGACAAGTCACGTCTCCCGTGTCAGCATTCTTTTCTCTTTGTTTCAGGTGGGTTATGTGTTTAAAATGTAAAACAAGTTGATGTTAGTGATTGGATAATGTGTAGTGAAATGTTTTAGTAAAGTATGAGTGTTAAAATGAGTACATGTGTAGCTAGTAAGGTCCGACGCTCGCCGAGAGATTTGTAATTGCGGCGCCGTTGGAAGTTTTACCGTTAAGCTAGTAGCTTTAAGCTACTAGCTAGTAAGGTCCGACGCTCGCCGAGAGATTTGTAATGACGGCGCCGTTGGAAGTTTTACCGTTAGGCTAGTAGCTTTAAGCTAGTACCGACCACGCTCGTCTCTACCTTTTTGTTTTATTGTAATAACACCACACGTGGCTCACTTCTTGACGTTTTGTAAAGTATTAAAATGTTTATTGATTGTTGTAAAGCACTTTAAAGATACTGTCAACGGGTTAAGAAAAGTTATTTGAAGTTCAGTAATAAGAAAATGTTTGATATAGCCTACAAGGTAGGTACTGTTAAAAATACTAGTTCAGTAAAACCTAATGGGTTTTAAGAGCATTAAAGATGCACCTTGTACAAACTGTTTATTGTATCAGAGAGATGAAAGAACAACACTGTGAGAAAAGGTGTGTTTTGAATTGAAGAGTATAGACAACATATGGAGTAATATGATGCTGAGTTTAAAATGCATGGACAATGTGAAGATAAACGGTAACCTTCAGTAAATTGAGAAGTTAAATGAATAAATATAACTAATGAGGATCTGAAAAGACAAGTCACGTCTCCCGTGTAAGCATTCTTTTCTCTTTATTTCAGTTATCTATAATCTGTCCACGGCGATCCCACCTGGGACCCGTTACATTAACACCAGCTACGTCCATGCAAAATATAGCAACGTATCATTAAGTTGCAAAAACGTTTGAAAAGTGGCACAGGTCTTTAGGCTTGATTATTTGCATTAACATGATGAATCTATAAAAAGCAATACGGCACAAAATATTTCTGAAAACTAATATAACTTCACTTCGTTTGAACGTGTACTTCTCTGCCATTTTCAAGAACCCGCCCAGTGAACGCAGAGGATTGTGGGTAGTTTTGGCTCGTCTAGGATGCAGCGATGCATCCTTGAAAAATCTCGGAATTCTCAAAAACAAAGGACGCAAAAATGGCGCGGCTTTCGAGTGTCCTCAACATTGGAACAGTGCTTGTCGGCGTTCTATGACGTAGCGTCCTTAAAAGGGCGGCCGTTGAGCATGCTTCCTTGACATTGGGAAACAGCCGCGGACACGCAGTATTAAAAAGCGGAACCGCTTCCACACTACCAAGTCGTTCCCAAAGTCCGACGTTACAAACGCTAGAAAGCACTCGAGCTAGCACTCTAGTCTCATCTCCATAGGACGCGACTAGCAAGGACGCGTCCTAGCAAGGCTGCAGCCTTCACTTTGGGAAACAGCCAGAGTACTCGATTTGGAACAGCACTCGCATCTGAAAAATTTGCGTACTCAAGTGAGTACGGATAGTGCAGATAGTGTACTTCCTTTAAGTGTACTCATGGAAGTACGGGTATTGGAACACAGCCGGGGAGTGTCCTTCGATCGCCCGTTTTGAGTACGGCATCCTTGAAGTATACTTCTTTTCGCCGGATCTGAATTGGAACGTACTGCATACTCAAATCTTGGCTAGTAAGTACGGACAGTACGGGTATTGGAACACGGCACTGTACTTACGTGACACAAACCAGCACCGCAAACGCTCTCTCCCGCTTGAGATTGTCTTTCTTTATAGGTTCATGGGTCTGATTCGCCGATTTCCCATGCTGATATCCCCGGAGATTCTCGGGCATCTTCGACAATTTGGCTATAGATTGTCTCATTACACGCTAAATAATATAATTATAGCCTAATTATATATATTGCCTATACATATATATAGGCAATATATATAATTAGGCTATATATATATATATACATATAGCATTTGTGGTTTTGGCATAAACATAACTAGGGTGCACTGTACTGTAGTGGTATGAGGCAACACGGCTGCTTAGACACAGTCTTCTGTTTCACCACGCCCTCTCCGGCCCGTTCGCCAATCATTGCTTGTCGAGGGGATAAAAGTAGGCCGTGCCCTTCCTCCTGAACTCTCGCTTCTTGCCTCTTCGGCCCGTCCACTTCCGGGTCGTTGCCCTCGCCGCTCACCTCAGAGCACAGGTAGGCTCACCTCCGCATGCTGTTGCGTACATTCGTCAGCGTTTTACTAAAACTTAAACCATTACTATAATAGATCTGCCGAGATCCTCATCGCAATCGGGGCAATGTATTGGGGTCGTTTACCGCCGCTGACCAGAGCATAGGTGAGTCATGGTGAGCGTTTTGTTGTCGTTTGCCTGTTGGCAGGGGCGATTCTAGGGAGTGTGGGGGCCCTAGGCAGAGGATTGTTGACGGGGGGGGGGGGGGTATGGAGCGATTTTTTTTTTTTTTTTTGTCTCTAGGGGGCCCCCTAGTAGTGGCCCGGGGCCCCAAGCAATTGCGGGGCACCAGGCAATTGCCTGGTATGCCTAATGGGATGTAGCGCCTCTGCCTGTTGGTCCGGTGCTAAGCTCACTTTGCGCTCCTCTCCCTTTAACAGTCTGCTTGTCGCATGGTGCGTGGTGGCTGTCTCCCCCGCTACGCCGATACTCTTCACCCCTCTCCCTCTTTAGAAGGGACGCAAGAGAACCGGGATTATGAACGCTTGACCGAGAGCTGAGCCTTCCGTGTTATCTATTAAATCATTGCTGTATTGTCATTGCTGTTGCTTCGCTGCCACTTCCGCCGACTTGGTTCGGGGCTCTGTTTGCTGCCCCTGGTCGGCTTGCCTCCTGCTGTTAGCCCTGAGTCCCGCTGCTGCTGTGCCTGGTGCGGTGTGTGCGTGTGTGGCTGCCGCTCGGGTGGGCCGCTGCGAGCTCCGCCGGGACTCACCCCTGGTTTGGACTGTGTGTGTGTGTGTGTGTTTTGAGTTAAGTTTTTTTTTGAGTTAAGTTTTGTGTCGTTGTTCATTTAATTTTCATTTGGAAGGGGAACTTCTCAATCTGAGCCCTTGTTTATTTTTGTTTAAAACATATGTTATTGTTACTTGTTGAGTTGATATCTCTGGTCAGAGACTGTTTAATTTTCTTGTTTACTTTCATTTTGAGTGATTTTTGGTTATTGCAAATTAATACTCTTTAGTTTATTGATTTGATTTGTTACGTGATATTGTCTGTCAGTTGTGAGTCCTCCTAACTGTGCCCCTTCCTCGTAGAGCTGAAGGCCGACAGTGGTGGCGGTGGTCCTCCTGGACCACCGCCACACCGCCACACGCACACATGGGTGATCCCTTGTGTGTGCGTGCTTTGCTTTAGATTTTATTCGTTTGGACTTCACGTTTTTGCTGTGTGTGTGAGGTGCCCTTATTTCTTTTGTTGGATTTAATTTCCCCCTGACGACCACTCTCCCAGCCGGTAAGCCTCAGCTTGTACTCACTTCCTTCCCCAGTTGGGCTTACTTCTCTTTTTCCTCTTTTTGTGCCAAACTGTTCGTAATAATAAAATGCTTTGTTATTTTTGAACTCTGTCTCCCGCCCTCCCTGATTGAACGAACCTGAGTGTCTTATCGTCAGAGGTGACAATCATAATCACAGTGTATAGGTCCTTGGGCCCAACCCAAGGTGGCGTTGTCGGTAACATAGAGAAGATACTCTGACATAAAATAGTAAAGCCTCCTCGTGTCGCCACAGTACTATCTGCGCACACCCTTTCTGAAGCCTCTCTCTCGCTCTCTCTCTCTCTCTCTCTCTGTCCCTCCCTCTCTCTCTTTCTCTCTCTCTCGTACCGTTTTGTGGAGCATGTTCATTGTCTGACAACACTCCCATTCAGAAAGCATTGGTTTACATTTCGTTCTGTGTAGCACGCAAAAAGTCGGACTATCGTACTCCGGAACACGCTTCAATAGATTAACGTTTGTGCGCATGAACACGCAATCGCGTGATTCCGCGGTTGAACAATATGATGGATCAATCTCAATCAATCTAATCTTTAGCATGGATTCTGAAAGCCACAAGAGGTCAACATTGTTTGGTTGTTTTTTATTTTAGTCAAAAACTAAAACAAGACAACTCCATCAGAACCATATAGTCATTGTACAGTTTTAGTTGCTCATACGAAAGAGCCATAGAGACTATATTGTGTACATGTAGTGCACGAGTAGCTGCTCTACGATTAATGATGTATTTTATAAGAATTAAAACTTTAATTCTGGATTTAGTTTATATAAGAGGAGAGAAGACGCCCCAAACTGCCTTTTTAACCATTGCCGTGTTCCAATATCCATACTATCCATACTTACTAGCCTAAGTTTGAGTACGTAGGGCGTTCTGATTCAGATCGGGCGAAAATAAGTGTAATGAAAGGACCCGGATGGTGTACTCAAAACGTTCAAATCCCGAAGTGTGTGGTCGATGTACACTTTTCGTACTCAACGGCAGCCATCTTAGCTACGTAGTGGAAGAGGGTGGAGCCAGGCTCCACCCTCTTCAAAGTCGGCGCATTTTCCACATAGCCTACATTCCTACATTAATGGAGTCATTTTTTTTAGTTTTTATAGCTGCTAGGCTTAAAGTGTTCACCGTTCAAATCGGGATGTTTATTGCGGGGGAGGAAGCGCGGCAGCAGTCGTGATCTTAATTTCCGGTTAGTGCACCACGTAGTATTCGATTTGGAACAACACTGACATCTGAAAAGTAGTGCACTTAGTGAGTGCGGATAGTGTGTACTTCGTTTAAGTGTACTCATGGAAGTAGGTATATCGGAACACGGCACATTGCTGTGTTCCGATATCCATGCTTCCATGAGTACACTTAAACGTTGTACACTATCCGCACTCACTCAGTGTGCGGATTGTCAGTGCCGTACCAAAACTAATATTCTGTGGTGCATTAACCGGAAATTACGTTTGCGACTGCCGCTGTCATGCCAAATTTGTACCGGCTGCCAAATTTGTACCGGGAACGTCAACAGTTGTCCGTTGCCAGGCAACGGACAACTGATTACGTAAGGGTTGTCCGTTGCCGGGCAGGTTTAAAAAAACATTCGCGCTCATGTTGCCAAAGACGAAATAACATAATACAGATAACGGATCGCTAGATAACACTTGTTTTTACTTTATATCTGTATTGTATCTAATTGTTTAATCAAATTTAGCAAGTAAACTGAGTGTTTAAAGCAGGTCAAGGACGAAATAGCACAATACAGATAACGGACAAGTGCGAATGAACGAGCTTGAAGGTTCGCGAATGTTTGTGAACCTTTCACGTCATTCGACGCGATCGTCCGTTGCCAGGCAACGGACGACGCGATCATCTGTTGCCAGGCAGGTTTGGAATGGATTACGTATGGATGACGCGCCCGGTACAAATTTGGCAGCCGGTACAAATTTGGCATGACACCGCCGCGACACGTCCCCCGCAATAAACATCCCGCTTTGAATGTTGAACTCTTTACGCCTAGCAGCATTTAAAATCTATAAAAGCTTTAAAAACTACAAAATGACTCCATTAATGCAGGCTACGTGGAAAATGCGCCAACGTTGGCTCAGCCTGCCTCCGCCCTCTTCCGCTACGTAGCTAAGATGGCTGGTGTTGAGTACGGAAACTATACATCGATCCACACTCAGCGGTTTGCCCGTTTTGAGTACAACATCCGGGTTCTATCAGTACACTTCTTTTCGCCCCGATCCTAATTGGAACGCCATACGTACTCAAACTAAGTATAGTAAGTATGGATAGTATGGATATTGGAACACAGCACATGTCTATCTAACCTAATTAACAGTGCCAAATAATGAAATACAATAGTCCTCATCCTCATCGTCAAACCGCTTATCCGGGATTGGGTCACGGGAGCAGCAGCTCAAGCAGGGGGGCCCAGACTTCCCTTTCCCGTGCCACATTGACCAGCTCTGACGGGGGGGACCCGAGGCATTCCCAGGCCAGTGTTGAGATATAAGCCATTTCTCAATTTGCGTTCTTTTCTGTACTTGTGCACTTGCGTTCTTGTGAAACGTCATCAGTCGTAGCCCAAGTACTGTTCCAATTCAAAATATGAATCAAGTCAAGTGCTATCGTAAAACCCAGAAGTGTTCTTGATGTGTTCTTAAACTGGCCATTTCATCGAGGATGCATCGGAGGTGACTTGTGTGGACTAGGGACCGTCAAATATTCCAGGATGCATTTCACAGCATTGCGTACTATGGCGGAGCCTACTGAAACCTTGGAGAAGACCCACAACTGTAAGCATAATTACTATTTTCTAGTGCTGTCAGTTTAACGCGTTAATAACGGCGTTAACACAAACCAATTTTAACAGCGTTCATTTTTTTATCGCACGATTAACGCTCTTTTGGCTTGGCAAACGTTGTCGGTTTTCACCTGCTGTCTAGCAATACGTCACGTCAGCAAAATTACAACACCATACTGGATCTAGCTACACCGGAAACAAAACCACAAGGACGCGGCACAAACTTGTTGGGGCAAGCAAGGATACAGAGCGGGTGAAAAACTCCTTAAAAGTGTGTGTGTGTGTTCTATGTCGTATAGGCTTTGCCTTTTAAGGCTAGCGCTATTGGGTTTTCCCTAGGCGTGAGCCGTAGCACTGAAATTTGTAATCCCCTCAATCACGTCCGCAGTCCGCACATATAACCGTGCGGCGGCGGGCGTTCTGCTCCCATTTTCTTCAGGACGATTCTGTAGCATAGTGAAGTAGATAAATAGATATTATGGACTCAAAGACGATCCGCGTCTGCAAGACATGTCACACGGGTTACATCTTGCCGTATAATGGCCATGAGGTGTGCGAGGGCTGCCTTGGGCATGAACATGCCGTCTTGGCGCTTTGCCGCTCTGCCTGTGTCGGCATTGTGTGGCGCTGCTGGTGGACGACACAGTGCAGAGCCGACACTGCCGCAGTCATTGCTGAATGGGCCAACGACTTTTCTGTCCCGCTCGACAATGCCCTCTCTCTCCTTGTGAGCTCGGAGTCGGACGACTCCGACCGCGACGAGGAGGGGGCGTCTCCCCCGGCTTCCCCTCTCCGAATGGAGAGGCCCGGGGCAGCAGCATTGCCCGTCTCTGCAGCCACCTCACTTCCAGTGGTTGGAACTTTGGTGGCAGAGCTACCGGGTATTATCGCCAGGGCAGCCGCAAACCTGGCCTTGCGGTGCCCATGCCTCAGGCCTCCAAACGCCCGGACCAGCTGCATGGCTTCTGGGTGCTCGAGGCCGCGACACGCCCTGCCCGTCCCGACCCGATCTGGCCGATGTTTACCGCCATCAGACCGTACTTCAGTGGGGCTGCGTCGGAGCCCGGGAAGCTCGGGGCCCCGGTGAAAACATTTATCCAGGACACAAAGACGGAGGGTCTGACAGACAGGGGTTACAGGGCGGTACCGCCGCTGGATCCCGCTCTGTGTGCTGTCTTTGGAGTGAAGCCGGGGCTCAGCGACCGCTGCCCCACTCCCAAAGACCAGCTGACGGCCAAGCTTACAGACATAGCGCATCGGTGTATGATGCCTAAAGAGGCTGTTATGAATAACATCGCCCTGCTGGCACATAACATCTCCACCATGGCGGCTGACCCTCGTCGTCTGGCCGAACAGGCAGTCGACGTGGCGAAAACCGCCAGTGTGCCTCTGCTCCACCGGCGCGGTGGCAGCGGCCCGGACGGCGGCATGGCAGCACCTCATACAGAGGAACCTGTGGCTGCAGCAGTCCCTGAGCCGATGAGGCGACAGTTACTGGAGTGCTCCATCAGCCCGAACAGGCTTTTCGGGCCCCGCCTTTCATCTAGGGTGGATGACATGCAGGCCGCTTCCGAGGAGGCAGAGAAATTCCGGAGACACGTCTCCCGCCCTCCGCCTCCACCCGGGCAGCAGCGCTCCGCTTCAGGCTCCCGTCGCCGCCATAGGCCCCCGACAGCCACTGTCACGGCGCCGCCGGCAGCTCCTCCTCCTGGCCCCCAGGCTTACCAGCCCCCCCCGCCTCCATCGCAGGCTGCGGCGAGCGGCCAGCAAAGGCCTCGGGCAGCGGGCGCATGGGGCGATGTCCTGCCCCACAAGCGCCGGCAAAGGCAATTATGGGGGAGGGAGAAGTGTGCGACAGAGAGAAACACATCTTTACTAAAGACGGCTGTTTTCTCCCCACACCCCAGTTAACGCTGGAGCCTATCGGCTCGGCCATAACTGTTTCACACGCATCTTAAACCACATCCAGGCAGGCCATCAATAAACCTTGTATTATTGATCGAGCCAGCCCTACATTACTTTCCCCTCACCACATCATGCCTGGCATGACATGTGGCGAGACGGCCGCTAAAGCGAGCTCTCTGTCTGCGAATGACACGCAGCTCGTTCACAGTGTCGGCAGTCTGCTGCCCAGTCACAGTTGTATTCCTCCTCGCGTCCCAACGCTCAGGAAAGAGGAAGCTACACTCCTGTCACAAGCTGAGCAGGCAGGGCATGCCTCTGCTAATGACCCACACCCAGCCCTTTCGGGCAGAGCTCCCCATGGGCTACGAGAAGGACTCCTCCCCTCGCAGCGGCGGCAGGGGCTCAAGCGTGGCTTGTTTCCAGGACAGCCGCATCAAAACAAGAGGCTGCACAGCCGCTTTCAGAGCATTACTCAGAATGGCTGAACGTGTGTACCCTGGCCAAATTGATGGACAGGCTAATCAGCAATGAGGTGAACTACAGCATACCCTATAGTTCACCTCCGTCCCGCCATGATTCAACGGGATTGTGGAAACAACGCTGTCATCCAAGGATCAACAGATGTCACTTTTGGTAGAGCTCCAGCAGCTTCTAGCGAAAAAAGTGATTTCCACAATCCCGAAGGGAGAGGAAACGCAGGGATTCTATTCCCGTTATCTCCTGGTACCCAAGAAAACAGGAGGGCTGAGACCGATTCTCGATCTAGCCCTATTCATCAAATGCATCGCGGAGAGGCTGTTTCACATGTTAACAATCAGACGAGGGTTACAGTGTGTAAAACCAGGCGGCTGGTTCACCTCAATAGATTTGAAGGACGCATACTTCCACGTCAAAGTGATCCCCAAACAAAGGAAATTCCTGCGTTTCTCATTCCAAGGGTGACACTACCAGTACACCCGTCTCCCGTTCGGCTATTCTCTAGCCCCAGGAACGTTTTCCAAGTGTGTGGAGACACCTTGTTCGCCCTCTTACGCCACCGGGAAGATATTTACATACTTCTGATTGACTAATGAATTGATTCAGCTATTCCCCCAGAAGTCTGGGGTCAAAAGGTCAAAAGGAGCCGGCACCATGCCGCTTATGAGACAACAAAAGTTAATGTGTCTCTCATAACTTTTTGTCATTATTAAAGAGAGGCCTGATTCTCAGATATGCATGTTGGATGGCTAGGGTGTAGGTCTGGGAAGAACTTCAGGCCAAAATCTTGCAAGCGAGCCGCTGGGTGAGGTGCAACGAGATGGAGCACTTGGGGGGTGTTCACACAGGCAGTTTTTTTTCAGGTGCGGGTGGATGTTTTACATTATATTCCTATGATACAGGGTGTTTTTGTAAAAACATCCTGGGTGCTTTTAAAAACACCGCTGCCAGCGGGTTTTTTTCACTGCTCTGGGTGGTTTTCAAGTTGGGATAAATTCAACTCGCCAAGAAAAAGCACCCGACGTCTGGCAGTTTTTTGACAGCTGACCAATGAACGAGAACCTACGTCACTAGGAAAAACGTTGGAAATTAAAGAATGGCGACCCAAACCAAGAAGTCTTTCCCGACGGAGCAACTTGTTGTTCTTGTCAGTGAACATGTTGAGTTATATGACATGACCAACAAGTTATACCACAACATATATCACAAGGAGAGTATCTGGAGGACGATCGGTGGGATTTTGGGACATAAGTGTAAGTATAGACCAATTTTTTATTTGTAAACATTCGGATGCGCGCGCAGGGTGGTGGCAGAAAACAGCGAAAGGGTAGTTATTTATAACGGCAAAAGGACCACTCGGATAATAATACAAGTAGCCTAGATAGATTTTTAAAAGATTATAGTTAATAATGATTAGATCTGATTAGTAAAATGTTTTCGACATATTTCAATAGCCTGTCACCCAGTGATAAACACTGTTATTTAGCCAAATTGACGTTAGTGGGCAGTGGGATACGTCTTCCAGATCCGTTTGCAATAGCACCTTGTCAATGGTTAAATGATGAAACGAAATGGCCTAGCATCCAGTGGCCAGAGATTTATAATTACCTAATCGAAACTCCAAGTGTATATACCCGGGAGAAGCTAAAAGCGTACAAGTCTCTGGATGCTTACAATTTTGTTCTGTGTGGTCATGTCCAAGACATACTATGGCATGATTACAATGTTCAAAACTTCGTTGTGATGAAGACGGAGGTTCTGCCTAGCCAAAGACAGGGAAAGAAGACAGAATTGTACAAGGCCTGGGTTATCGTCAACAAGACCAACAACTGTATTCTTACTGCGAACTGCACCTGTATGGCTGGGTATGTAAACCAACATAAGTTTACTATTGTAAATGTTCATTATTTACCCAATTGTCAGTGTCAGCAATTGAATCTGTAACTGTAACACTGTAGCCTAGCTGTAACACTGTAACAAAATGTAACTGCTTATTTGCTGGAAATCATAGCTAAAACCGTTGTTAGCCTGCCCTTACGTATATGTAAAGCCTAACGTACAAAAAATGTTTTGTTCAGGTTAGGGTCATGCTGCAGCCATGCAGCTGCACTAATGTTCAAAGTTGAGGTGTGGGTCAGGATGGGAAAGACGGAGAGGTGTTGTACTTCAGGGACAAATATGTGGATCCACACATCCAAGAGAGAGGTGAAACCAGCCAGACTAAGCGAGATCTGCTTCAGAAAGGCTAAAAGGACAGACACCCAACTGAAGCCAGTCAGAGTAAAGCGTAGACAGAATAATGTAAACGGTAGGCACAATCTGAATGTAGGCAAGATCAGGTCATGTACATATAGCAATAAGGTATTCATTATATTTTATAATTAATGTAAATACATACGTTATAATCAGGGTCATGTAACTATTAATGGCAGATGTATGAAAATAAGTTATCTAATATTTATTTTGTGTATTCAGAACTGACAGATGAAGACATTGCGGAATTGAAACTACTGGCACCTAACGCAGCTGTACTCACTACCATGGAACTCAGTGACACAGATTCCGCAACAGAATCTGACACAGAGGCCGGGGACCTCCCAGAGCCACTAGTCGCTCTGTATGATGCCAATCTGAGATGCCTCTGCAAAAATCAACTACAAGAGAGGAGTGAAGAGACTTTTGAAAAACTGAGGATGGGGTTAACTAATGAGCAGTGTGTAAACCTTGAGCTTACAACTAAAAATCAGGCACAGTCTCAGGCCTGGCACACACACAGAAATGGAAGGATAACAAGCACAACCCTACATCGTGTATACACTGTAGTAACCGAAACAGCTAAACTAAACCTTGTAAAACAGGTAATGCACTACAATAAACAAGACTTGTCCCATGTGCCAGCAGTACTTTGGGGAAGAGATATGGAGGACACAGCCAGAAGACAATACACAGAAATAATGAAAGCACAACATTCCAACTTTGAAGTGGAGCTTTGCGGTCTTGTTGTGCGGCCAGACAAACCACATCTTGGGGCATCGCCGGATGGAATAGCAAACTGTACCTGCTGTGGGAAAGCAACCCTAGAGATTAAGTGTCCATACAAATACCGTGATGGTCTTACAGGGAGTAGCGAGGACACACAGTTCTGCTTAGACAAAGCACTACAATTAAAGAAGAATCATGAATACTACCATCAAGTTCAGCTACACATGTTTGTATGCAACACCCAGTACTGCGACTTTGTGGTTTGGACAAAGCAAGTTGTTGCTATCAACCGCATCACCAGAGATGAAGAAATGCTACAAGCAGTCCTGCCTAAAGCTGAAAAGTTCTTCAAACAGAGTATTTTGCCTGAGCTGTTAACACGCAGCATGGATCCACTGATGCAGTCACCTACAGTCTGCTCACACTGTCAAAGGCCAGACTTTGGAATGATGATTGACTGTGCAAAGTGCAAGAACCATTTCCACTACACATGTGCTAGAGTAAGAAGAAAGGTTGTGGATTGGTGTTGTGAACAGTGCAAAAATGATGAATGAAATGTTCTTCGAAGCAAATGATTTAATACAGTACTAATATTTTACATTTTAACACTTGAATGTGCAATTAATTGTGTTGATGACAATAAACAGTTACTTACAGAATAAATCTAAATTAAGCTATCTTGGGACTATACATTTACAAAGGTTTGTTAGTGCTCCACAAACAATCACTATATCGTCTAACAGGTCAACCTGTGTGAGTGGAATAATAGTTGTCAGAATTTTAAAATTTTTCCATCTACCTATTATTCGTTCAATGTGTATTCTCACATTAGACAAACGCCTTGATATGTCCACTTCTTGAGCAGAGAGCTGCTTTTTACCTTTGGTAAAGTGAGGGATCCTAAGTGTGGCACCACGTGTGGCAAGCTCATCTCTGATGGTAAAACCCCGATCTGCTAGTATCTCATCATTATGCTCTAGAAGGTCATAAAATCCAGACTCGGCTGTAATTTGTTTGTCTGAAACTCGCCCACCCCAACCTGCCGACAGAAAAGAAATGGCTCCTGAAGGTGACATGCCAATCAAATATTTAATAGTGTTGTGGCTTTTATAATTCGAGTACGTCTGGGCTCTGGAGGTTAAATTTGTGGGTCTATTGATAAAAATTTCTGTACAGTCAATAATGCACCTGCAATGTTTATATTTAGGTTTAAAACATTTTGGCATATTCTTTAATACTGCATGCTTGCTTGGCCACTTTATGAGAGGCTTTAAAGTCGCAGACATAACAGGGAGCCAACTTCTCAAAATGTTTGAAATGTCACTTTCTGTGACATTAAATCTGAAAGCAATATCCTTGTTGCAGAGCCCTAGTCTAAGTTTCATTAGGACGATCAATAGATGATCCTTCAGGTTCATAGAGCCACGCACAACCTCTACACTGTCTTTAAGTTTGTGACTCAACCACTCAAATAAGACACTGGTCAGCCCTGTGAAAAACAGAACCTGCACTGCTTTACTCTTGATAGAGCTAAAGGAAAATTGTGTATTCATGAGTGTTGCCTTTAGTTCCTCATTCTCAGTTTTCAGTTTGTCGATCTCCAAACGCAGGTTGACACACTCTGTAGAAAGTTGGCTGTACTTGTGTTTCAGATCATCATGGAGAACCTTTGGGACTGTGGCTTCTGAAATAGATATTAGATAGTAATAGACTTAAGACTTAATAAAATAAGCACTGTCACTTGTTTAAGTTGAGCTTTTCTCAATTTTTTTAAGGATGTTTTCAAACAGCATGTGCTAAACAGAATAATGATCAATGTCATTAACAACACAGTTATGCTGTATTAAACAATATATAAACAAAACCTGTTTCATCCTAATAATGACTGCCCTACATTAGTTAAGGTATTATAAGCTCTTACCAGTGCATTGATCAGCACCAGGCTCCATTCTGCAGTCATCTGAGGACAGGCAAGCTCCAGAAGCCTCATCACTAGCTTCTTTGGACCGCTGTACATCATCTGGTGGTCTGTGGATGGTTTCTTCCCTTTTTCTTTTCCTCTTAAATCTGATACACAGAGATGAGGTCAAACAGTCAGTCCAAAACAGTTTAGTTGCTTGGTAGATCATAGGAGGTTATCAGGTACCAAAACCAAGTCAAGTGTAAATTACATAGCATAGCTTAACAGGGCTTCACAAGACAATGTAGACATTACAAAAATCTGGTCTGACAAATTATCTAAAAACTATCTGACCTTACTTGCCATACATTCTCTGCATTTTGATGCATGCAATGTGATTCCAGTTAGCAACTAAATAAGGCTAAAGTGACAATATTTACCTCTCAAGTTTTGTATCTCCTTTGTCTATTTCACACTGGGTTGCGAAGGAAAAGACAGAAGGTACAAAGTCGGGACTATTGAAGTCCATGGAGACCTCTCCTGTCCAAAAAACAATATTCTAGTTATTGACAGTACGATAGTGTAACAGGTAAATTTAGCCTGAGTTTGCCAAGCTTACGAGACTAGCTAGTCGTCAAGACAACGTAACACAATTTAAGGTAAGTTAGCTAAAACGACTAAAACTACATTATTCTGTGTTCTAGCGTTAGATAAGCGTACAACTTTACCATTATTTTGTTGTTGTAAGCCAAACCGAGTGATGTGTCTGATTGAGTGAAGTTCTTAGGTTAACTTACCTGATATGAAGTGTGAACTGCAAAGTCTGGCATTTTTAATAAGGTCTTTGTTCCAATCGGATCTTCTGATAGCTTGTAACCAACGACGTCTGCGGTTTGCATTAAACGAGTTGTTATCTGCTGGTATTCTGTAAAACTTCAGGTCACTGTTTACAGAATTACGATTCTGGCATCCCACGGCACAACACGACATTTTTCTGTTTGTCTTTTGCCACCGTCATGCGCGATTGAACCTGTGTGACGTCGTTCTGACGTAAGGTGAAAATTGGTCTATTCATTTTAATGTTTATCTGCTCACCTAACAAACTATCCAGTTATCACCGTTAAACGTGTTTCTAATAACATTTCTAGCGAGAAATGTACTTTTTACTTGCATAATCTTTAGTCAGTGATTGTGTCTGATCTTTAGTTTTATAGTTATTAGGAAGATTGTCAAAGATGTCCGGTTGCTAGGGACGCTGCTTTCGCACAGCTGAGGGCACAGCTGAGGGCTGTTGATACGGACAACGCAAGCGTTAGTAGCTGCTAGCGAAAGTCTTGGTAGGGCTTAATCCTAGCCTGTTGTTTACTTTTATTCACTGTAGGGGAGGATTGCCGTGACAAATGGAAATACCTTAGAGGCAAGTACGGCAAAGAAAGAAAGAAAATGAAGGAGAGGAGTGGATCGGAGGGAGGCCATAAGCACAGTTGGAAATATGTCAAAATACTATCTTTCCTGGAGCCTTATGTACAGGAAAGGCTCACAATTAGTAACTTCGACCAGCCAAGCCAGACAGCAGAGAGCATTTTGAATGCAATGTGTGAAAACAATGAGGTAAGACTAGATGAGATTGAGCTAATGTGCCATGATGAACAGGCCAATTCATAATTGTAGGCTAAATCAAACGAGTGAAGCTTATCAGCTGTATGACTATGTCCTGTGTTTAATCATGTGGATTGCGAAGGAAAAAAAATATTACGCTTTGTGTAATATTGTGTTTTGTCCCTTGTTTCCTTTACCTGACAGACTACATTGGATGACACAATGAGTAGTCAACCTGGGCCTGGTTCTTCAAATGGCAGTTCATCTAGGCCCCAACCTCATTCATCTAGGCCCCCACCCTCTCCTTCTCCCCCCCCACAACCACCTCAACAAGAACAGCAGCAGGAATTCGGGCCCATGAGAGTTCAAAGAGGGAGGAAGAGGCAGGCCACTGCAACCATAACCCCCTACCAGCAACAGGTCCTCAGTGCTAAAGAGGAGAATGAGCATGAGCGTTTCCTTCTGAGCTTTGCACCCACACTGGCAAGGTTGGAGCCTTGCAAACAGGCATTGCTAAAGTGTAGAATGCAGTCACTGTTTTATGATATCGAATTTGGAGAATGAATGAAATTATTAAATTAAATTATTACATTTAAACACCGACATCTGCTTTGTACCTCTTTCTTTACATTAGATATTCTGAAGGAGATTTAACATTTTATCTTGTTTTATCACTACAATACCCACTTTGATATACATAGGAGCCACACAATTTCTATTAGGTATAAAAAAAATATTTAAACTTATGTCAGCTTTATCGTTCATGGGTGTGGTACTGCTTCCAAGATTCAGAGAAAACTTCAACTTCACCACATCATCTGGGGTCTCATTTATAAAACTGTGCGTGGGATCGTTACTAAAAATGTGCGTACGCCCAGAAGCCAAGTTTTGCGTGCGCCAAAAAATATTCGGATTTATAAAACACTGCGTACGCACACCTGTACGCAATCTTTGCTTTATAAATCACATACTGACTATAATTGTGCGCAGCTGAATCAGCTTCACGTTCCGCCCTCTACACGCCCCTTTTTAACCATAAATGGTCAATGCAAATGACCTCATGAATGCGATCTGCATATAAAACAGACTCAGATGCCGGTATTATGTCTTGTTGGAAACAATGGCAGAAGTACTGAGAAAATCAAAAAAGCGAAATTTCACGGAGGTTGAAGTGGAGACACTTGTGGGTGAGATGGAGGCCCGAAAGGTAGTTTTGTTCGGCGGTCACGGGATTGGGATCGCCAACAACAAAAAGCAGAGTGAGTGGCAACATGTTGCTGCAGCAGTGAACTCTGTCAGTAGCACGGAGCGCACAGTCCCAGAATTAAAAAAGAAGTGGTCTGACATAGAGTTACATATTTTTATGTGGCCTACCAATAAATCGTTATGGTCCCTAAATACCCTCTCCCTCCGAATCCTGCATGGTCCGCCAGAAGTGCCATATGGTGCAGCATTACCACGGCGCTCACCTCTGTATTTATAGGGTTACGGTAATAAGACTGACGAGAACGCCTTGGATAATCAGTTTGTAATTACCCACGTAAAATGTTCTTGAACATAACCCCTTTTTAATGCCTGATTTGTCATGAAAAGCATCAAGAGTAACGGACAACGATTGTGATGAGTGTGGCTTGGTTTTTCACACTTGGGATTTAATTGACATTTGATCATGTGTTTACAGTGTCACATAAAAATATTATGTTATGACACATGTTGGACAGATGCTTTATTCCATGCAGTCGCGCCGTCAGTGGACAGTATGGAGTGACGGGATTAAATATAGAGAATTTATTTTTATTTCTATTCTAAGGAGATATATCTGGAGTTATAACTGAGAAATAACGCAGTGGACTTAAATTATTCTGATTAGGATTTAACGCATGATACGGGTTGAAATTAAATTTATGAAGGGCGATGATAAAACATAATCGTTCTTCTCACTCTGCAATTCTTCGGTCTGACTTCAGTTCACCACCACACCGTCTGTGTCGCCAATTCTCCTTTTCCTTCAAACCATGCGTACGCATGGGTCAGAGTTTGCTTAGGGCTGCGCACATTTTCCCGTCAAGTTGGTTTTTTATAGATCACAACCTTGGCGTGAAAAGTCACGTACGCAACTTTCAGCCCCGTTTGGTGCGTACGCAATGGTTATAAATGAGACCCCTGGTGTTTGCTGGTGATGAAATTAGATTAGATTAGATTAGATTAGATTAGGCTTTATTGATCCTTTTGTGATGACTCCCTCAAGGAAATTGATTGTCCAGTAGTTTACAGAAGAAACACAACACAATATTAAATTATATACAATATAAGATAAACAATACACTCTTAGATAACTATAAAAAGTAAAACACAAAGTAAACAGTAAACAATAATTATAATAATATAAGATAAACAATAAACTCTTAACTAACTAACTAACTATAAAAAGTAAACAAAAACAGTAAACAATAAACTCTTAGCTAATATAGAAAGTAGAGATAATAATAGAAGTAAAACAGGATTCAAGTAAAATAAAAAGATAAATGTAGAGAACTGTATAGAGGATTAATATAAATAAATAAATATATATAAATAAATTAAATAAATAAATGTAAACATAAATAAGCATATATATATATGCATATACACATGCAATGAATGCATGAAATGGAATAGCTTTTAAACAGAAGCTTTGGGTAGCTCTTAAAAGAGCTGTTGGTTTGGTTGGTTCTTTTAAGGCCTATGTAACGGACCTATTGTGTATCCACCTGTATTGCGCCCCGGAACCTTTTGTTTACGTGTCACCCGGTACCCTTTTAGAGGCGCACAGCAGCATTCACGGCAATGCGTGTTTCGCGCGTAGTCGCGTCGAAGACGTAAGTTAATATGTCTTAAAGCCTGTATTTTGGTTATATAAATGTTGGGTTCATATTGAAACATTTTGTGTGTAAGTTTTATAGTTCATTTGTCTTACACCGGTCGCATTTCTATGCCGTTTTATGTCTGTGAATAGCGTATGAAGCAAGCTAACGGCTGACCCATGAATGTCCGGTGAATGCAACTTTTCCCTCTCAATTTACCCTTGTCTTGCACCCTTGGCAAGCGGAGCGAGGTATGTTGGTTTATTGTATGCCTTTAGTGTGATTATGTTTAATTTTGGTGTCTTTATGTAAGTGAAGCAAATAATGCAAACGTTTAAGTTTTCTTTGTTGTGCTGAAATATGTTTTCTGTCATTCTTTTATTTGTGAACATGGAAATTGTACTGCACTGATGTTAATATATTTGTGCAAAAGTGCAACCATTTTGTGTTTGTGCCTAGATGTTATCCTGCCAGGGAACTCGTCCAGCTTCAGACATGAAGTACTGAGCAAACTTCTCCCTCACTGCCACAACATCTCTGTCAGCATTGTTGGTGCCAAGGCGAGGTGCGTTCTGGAGACCTTGTGATGGCTCAGCTGTGGATGTTCCAGTAGATGACTTAGCCGGTATTGTAGTGCTGGCATCCCATCTCAGAAAGTTATGGAGCATGCAGGTGGCCTTTACCACGTTCTCTGCCACTTCTGGAGAGACACACAGCACCCGACGGTACACTCTCCATTGGGATGCCAGTATGCCAAACGCACACTCGACCATTCTACGCACGTGAGAGAGACGGGTGTTAAACACTTTTTTTTCTCCAGTGTTGTAGCCAGGGTATGGGCGCATGATGTTACGGCGCAAGGGGAAGGCTTCGTCTGCCAGAAACACATGAGGCATCGGGCCAAGATGTTCTGCCCCTGGGAGGATGGAGTCATCCGGGATACCCAATGTGTTCTGCCGTAGGGCAGTACCAAAAGCGGAGGAGGAGAGGGTTCCCCCATCAATGTTTCTTCCATAGGCCCCGATGTCAACAAGCCTGAAACAGTACCTGGCGTCGACTACAGCCAGAAGGATGATGGAAAAGGGGCCTTTGTAATTGTAATAGAGAGTGCCAGTTAGGGAAATCCAGCTGTTGGAATCCAGTGGCTATCTTTCTCCACGCTGCTTTGTCTGGAATAGGCATGTAATCTGGCAGGAGGCAATCCCAAATAGCTGTGCAGACCTGATGAACTTTGCCTGCCACCGTGCTGGCACCCATCCTGAAGGCGAAAGCGATGGACCGGAATGAATCGCCAGTTGCCAGATACCTGCCCAAAGAGTGATATTTAGTTTAGTCTGAAACAATTGAGCAAGCACGCATACACCTGTTGATCTTGATTGTAGCCGTTAGCAGTTAGATAGCAGTTTCTATTTCATTTGCAGGCCTGACAGTCAGGTAGGTAATGCTAGCAGTCTACATCCTGTCCAGCGAGGGACGCTATACATATAAAATAGGCCTACTCTGAGCACCTTTAAAACAAGACTGAAGACTTATATGTTTGCTTTAGCTTTCTGCTAAATCTTAAATACATTGCACTTTCTAAAAAGCTTTTTTAAATTTGCCTTTATATTCTATTTTAATACTAAAATGCCTTTTTAACTTTCTATTTTACCCATTTCTTTCCATATGTTTATCTATTATTTTATTTTATTGTATGACAATGTTTATATGTGAAGCACTTGAGTCTGCCTTGTGTATGAAAAGTGCTATATAAATAAAGTTGCCTTGCCTTGCCTACGTATGCTGAAAAAGTGAGAACAAGCTCTGCAACACCAAAGAGTATGGGAGGCAAGACAACATAGCTTACATCAGACCTGTTGCTAGGTAACCTACTACCTGCTTGTTACTAGTAATAATAATGATAGATTAAATTTATATAGCGCTTTTCACACACTCAAAGCGCTTTAAGTAGTAGTAGTAAAATAAGCTACGAGACATGCGTCTGATTTCATAGTCCTTTTTATAAATATAGGGTTAGGGTTAGGGCTGATGGACTGATGGCTTGCCTCATGTGGGTGTCTTGCCTTATTATTGAAGGCGCAACGATGCGCAACAAGGTTTCAAATTGACTCTTGTCGAGTCTGAAATACGCACTGAACCGTGCATTATCAAACCGTAGCTCCCGAATCAAACTATGAAACGCCCCGTACTGCTGCCGTCCCCGGTTTATGTCATGCACCCACAAACGGGAAGGTTCATCGTTATCCTCGTCGTTGTCATCTAACTCCAAAACAAGGGCTAATTTTCTCATCCTCGACATTGTAACTGACACTGTAGCGTAGTCAAACCACTTTGATACGGTTACCGATTTGCAACGTTGGCTCTAGAACATTCTGCTCTAGAATGAACTTGACAAAACCACCCTGTCAGTTTTTTAGTTGGTAAAAAACTGCCCGGGTCAGGTGTTTTTTAATATAAAAAAACTGCCTGTGTGAACACGCCCTTGCTGAGTCATTTCCTGTAGGGCTGGAGCCACAGGTTGAAGCGTATGCGTCCTTTGAGACCTCCTTTGATATATAAGAGACCCCAAGGTACAGTTTAGCTATTGCATCACTTCCTTTAGGGCTTCGGCCTCCTAATTGATCATTGTAGTATAATTGAATGCCCTCTTTCATATATATGATACCTCCACCACTGGGACGTGGCAACAATTCTCCAAATCCATATGGGGAGGGGGGGGGGGGGGATGCTTGTGGACAGTAGGGGTGTACACTAGACATAAATAGGAAGCAAACTCAGGAGAAGGAATGACCTCTCACAAATATTTATTGAATAAATTGTTTCAAATAACCCTTCCTCGTTAAATCAATGAGCTTGGTGTTTTGCTTTCAAAAATAGGCTATAGAAGAAGTCTAAACTGCAGAAAATAAAAACATCCAAGCTGCCTTTAAGGATACCTTGGAATATCTGTCAATTCTTTAACCATCGGACCCTAGTTTACGACAAAAACAACACAATTGACGGCAGCTCCTTTGCCGCGTGGTTTTTAGAGCCATGTAAGGAGAGGGGGTGGTCGATAGCAACCACCATAGCAACCATGACGGTCAAGTGACTGGATGCAGCCCCGTTAAAAAAAAAAGAATACCACCCTACACACTCAGGAGATTAATGATTTAAATTATTAGGACCATGAAGTCTTTATTTGCATGGGTTTACATTTCGTTCTTTGAAGCACGGTTATTTTTATTTATTTATTTATTTTCAGTTTTTGAGGAGTGGCTTCAAAGATGCTAATTTTTCTGCAAAAATCCAATGGAAAAACCCGTAGGCTTTTTGTCAAGGGAACCGAGGGCGACGCTCACTTCCGGGTTGGCCAACATACGTCATCCCTCCACCACTCTATACTGTAAAAACACATTTTGAAGTTGAATGATAATGCATGAATTTATTCTTTATTGTGCCATAGTAACACGGTAAATAAATGGCAAGAAATGGGCTGAGAACAAATTCGTATTTACGATATGTTCAATAAAACCTGATCAGACAAAATACGTTGTTTAGACAAACGTAATTGAGAATGCCGAATAGTTCTCTGGGAACGTAATTTTGATGAGAAAGGGTTGCTCTGTTTGTCTTGGTCTCTAGCAACGACCTCAGCTACCCAGCACTGATCAAAAAAACGATTGTTTCTCTCAATCAAAGCACAAAACAGGACAACTGATGCCCATAAACTTAACCCACACATGTTGTGTAATTAACAAGGACACGTTGGTGTAAAACTGTGGGAGGTGCTGCGGGAGTATGGGGTAAGGGGGTCTATCCTCAGGGCCATCCAATCCCTGTACTTCCAAAGCGAGAGCTGTGTTCGTGTCCTCGGCAGCCAGTCAGTTTCGTTCTCAGTGGGTGCTGGTCTCCGCCAGGGCTGCGCCTTGTCACCAATCCTGTTTGTGATATACATTGACAGGATATCGAGGCGTAGTTGTGGTGGGGAGGGGTTGCAGTTCGGTGGTCTGAGGATCTCGTCACTGCTTTTTGCAGATGATGTGGTCCTCATGGGATCATCGGCCTGTGACCTTCAGCACTCACTGGATCGGCTGGCGGCCGAGTGTGAAGCGGCTGGGATGAGGATCAGCACCGCTAAATCTGAGGCCATGACTCTTAGCAGGAAACTGATGGATTGCTTACTCCGGGTAGGAAATGAGTCCTTAGCCCAAGTCAAGGAGTTCAAGTACCTCGGGGTCTTGTTCGCGAGTGAGGGTACTATGGAGCGTGAGATTGGCCGGAGAATCGGAGCAGCGGGGGCGGTATTGCGTTCGCTTTACCGCACCATTGTAACGAAAAGAGAGCTGAGCCGCAAGGCAAAGCTCTCGATCTACCGGTCGATCTTCGTTCCCATCCTCACCTATGGTCATGAGGGCTGGGTGATGACCGAAAGGACGAGATCGCGGGTACAAGCGGCCGAGATGAGTTTTCTCAGAAGGGTGGCTGGCGTCTCCCTTAGGGATAGGGTGAGAAGCTCAGCCATCCGTGAGGAACTCGGATTAGAGCCGCTGCTCCTTTACTTAGAAAGGAGTCAGCTGAGGTGGTTCGGGCATCTGGTAAGGATGCCCACTGGGCGCCTTCCTTGGGAGGTGTTTCAGGCACGTCCAGTGGGGAGGAGGCCTCGGGGAAGACCCATGACTAGGTGGAGAGATTATATCTCAACACTGGCCTGGGAACGCCTCGGGATCCCCCGTCAGAGTTGGTTAATGTGGCCCGGGAAAGGGAAGTCTGGGGCCCCCTGCTTGAGCTGCTCCCCCCGCGACCCGACCCCGGATAAGCGGACGGAAATGAGATGAGATGAGATGAGACGTTGGTGTAGTTGTGTTGAGGAATGTCACAGATTTCACTGTAAAATCGCCGTTAATGTGCAGCCATCGGGTCTTCCGTTAGCCAATGGGATGAATGAATGCTCATAGCTTCATACATTGCCGTGGAGGGATTACATTGCAATGAGTGGAAAACCCCCTGCGTCGAAAAAAGAAGCACATGGTCCTGCGTTAGCCAATGGGATGAATGCTCATAGCGTCTCTATGTGCAGCCATCGGCTCTTCCGTTAGCCAATGGGATGAATGCTCATAGCTTCATATATTGCCGTGGAGGGATTACATTGAAACAAGTGGAAAACCCCCTGCGTCGAAAAAAGAAGCGCATGGTCCTCCGTTAGCCAATGGGATGAATGCTCATAGCGTCGCTATGTGCAGCCATCGGGTCCCCCGTGAAGGGGTTACATTGTAACGAGTTGAAAACCCCATGCGTCGAAAAAAGAAGCGCAAGGGTAACCTTTTGCGTCAGAAACTGAAGCCAAAGTCACTGACCGTTCGTCAAAAATCGACGCGTTCGGAGTGAGAATGTGTTGGATTGTGTGACTCTTCCCCTCGCATATTAGCACAATGTGAGGTGGAGTCAAACATTCATGCTGAGAGCTCTTTAGAGCTGCTCGTTGATGACGTGCCGTTAGACGCATGACGTATGTTATGCTACGTCTGATGCATGATACTAGCGCGTATGTAGCTGTGTTTCTGTCACTGATCGGGACCAATGAGGCATAGACTATATGGTGCTTCGCCCTTTTAACCCAATAGCGATAGCCTTAAAAGGCTAACACAGAACGTTAGTTACGTATTGTAACTCTAGATTCTATGAGTATAGTTGCAGCCTTTTAAGTGGTCGGCCTCATTGACCTTTAAATAGCTGAAGAAAAGCTGTTTAGTGGGAGCAGAACATCCGCCGGCGCATGCTTATATGTGCGGACGTGATTGAGGCCCACGCTGGGGTTTACAATTTTTTTCAGTGCTACGGCTCGCACCTAGGGAAAACCCAATAGCCTCATCCTCATCCTCATCCTCATCCTCATCCGCTTATCCGGGGTCGGGTCGCGGGGGGAGCAGCTCAAGCAGGGGGCCCCAGACTTCCCTTTCCCGGGCCACATTGACCAGCTCTGACGGGGGGATCCCGAGGCGTTCCCAGGCCAGTGTTGAGATATAATCTCTCCACCTAGTCCTGGGTCTTCCCCGAGGTCTCAGGGCACCCAGTGGGCATCCTTACCAGATGCCCGAACCACCTCAGCTGACTCCTTTCTAAGTAAAGGAGCAGCGGCTCTAATCCGAGTTCCTCACGGATGGCTGAGCTTCTCACCCTATCCCTAAGGGAGACGCCAGCCACCCTTCTGAGAAAACTCATCTCGGCCGCTTGTACCCGCGATCTTGTCCTTTCGGTCATCACCCAGCCCTCATGACCATAGGTGAGGATAGGAACGAAGATCGACCGGTAGATCGAGAGCTTTGCCTTGCGGCTCAGCTCTCTTTTCGTTACAACGGTGCGGTAAAGCGAACGCAATACCGCCCCCGCTGCTCCGATTCTCCGGCCAATCTCACGCTCCATAGTACCCTCACTCGCGAACAAGACCCCGAGGTACTTGAACTCCCTCACTTGGGCTAAGGACTCATTTCCTACCCGGAGTAAGCAATCCACCGGTTTCCTGCTAAGAGTCATGGCCTCAGATTTAGCGGTGCTGATCCTCATCCCAGCCGCTTCACACTCGGCCGCCAGCCGATCCAGTGAGTGCTGAAGGTCACAGGCCGATGATCCAATGAGGACCACATCATCTGCAAAAAGCAGTGACGAGATCCTCAGACCACCGAACTGCAACCCCTCCCCACCAAGACTACGCCTCGATATCCTGTCCATGTATATGACAAACAGGATTGGTGGCAAGGCGCAGCCCTGGCGGAGACCAGCACCCACTGAGAACGAAACTGACTGGCTGCCGAGAACACGAACACAGCTCTTGCTTTGGGAGTACAAAGATTGGATGGCCCTGAGGATAGACCCCCTTACCCCATACTCCCGCAGCACCTCCCACAGTTTCTCCCGGGGGACCCGGTCATATGCCTTCTCCAGATCCACAAAACACATGTAGACCGGATGGGCATACTCCCAGGCCCCCTCCAGGATCCTTGCGAGAGTGAAGAGCTGGTCCGTAGTTCCACGTCCGGGGCGAAAACCGCATTGTTCCTCTTCAATCTGAGGTTCGACGATCAGATTGAAGCCCAATAGCGATAGCCTTAAAAGGCTGCGCCTATACTCATAGAATCTAGAGTTACAATACGTAACTAACGTTTGTGTGTCACTCGATCTGTTCGAGCCTGCACGAGAGTTCAATGTTTTCATTAGCTGTCGAGTCTTTCTGACCAATCGCAGTTCAAGGCCCACCTGGGCTGTACCAGTTCGGGAGGGGCCGCTCAGTTACTCCCCTCTTGACAAAATCGACTTGGTTGCGACGTTGACAGTTTAGGTGAGGTTTGCAGACGCACAGCTCAGGCTGCCGGACGGCGCTGCAAGGACCTTTTATAAATGCAGTATTGTTATCCCGCAGTAATCAGCCCGACAGCCCCGAACCGTTTACGGCCCACCGGGAATTCTCCCGACTACCACTCCTACACCGTGTGTGTGTGCGCGTGCGTGCGTGCGCGTAGGTGTTATTGATAGCCTGGTAATGTGTATAGGCCTACGTACGGTAGGAATATTCAGACTGGATTAAATAATAAATGTTGTAGTATTTCCCATCTTTGCTGAGCAAGAGTTTTGTTCGAAAGTTCAGTGATTGAAACAAATTAAAGCCTGGGCTATTGAAGTTTTACGGTAGGCCTACCACTGTCATGCACCTACCCGATGTCAAGTGGACCGGGTTGAATTCACTACGGGTCGCTCTTATATCCATCTTACCAAACATATTTTGGTATCAACACTCTCTGATCTCACTAAAAGGCTGGCAGCACGAAATCAAGGGATATTTAGAATAGAAAAAAATGTGTGATTAATCGCGAGTTAACTATGACATTAATGCGACTAATCGCGATTAAATATTTGAATCGCTTGACAGCACTACTACTTTGCAAATACTACTTTTGCTTCATAAATGCCGGTATGTATTTTTTAATTTTTTATTAGTGTAACGGGTTCACCGGAGTCAGGACACAGTTCTTCAGCAAAATGGAGCGAACTCCTGTTTAATTCCACTTCGGGCAAACAAACACAATGCCACAAGAACAAAAAGGACAACGTTGAATGTTCATTCTGTCCGTCTAGTGGTCTTACCCGGGGATTCCACCGGATGCGTTACGGCAACGTTACGCTACATGCCCACTGCACCGTCAGTCAACGGACGTGGGAAGGCGTGGCTGACTGATGGGGGAGTAGTCTTTGCAGAGGCTTCCGTCAGCCAATCAAATCGCTTCGCCGGGTTCTTCCCGCTTCTTCCTGCTTTCCAGTATCGTCAGAGTCGCGTCACAGTGCTTAAATTTGCATACGTGATCTGATTGGATGACGGATCCATCGCTGCCGAAAATGTTGACATTTTTTCAACTTCTTGACGGAGCCGAAGGCTCCAACGGAACGGACGGATCCACAATGCATTGCGCGTCCGTCCCCATTCAAAGTCAATGGGGATCAGTCAACGGACGGAGGTAGTGGGCACGGGGCGTTACGGCTGCGGCACGGAACGGTTGCGACTCTGCCCTGCTTGCATTTCTACTGGGCGCGTTACGGCAGCGCCACGTGCGTTGCGAGCCAGCCGTATTCACGCGAGATCACGAGATCACGCGATAAATCCTAAACCTAATGTACTCAACTTCCA
This sequence comes from Gadus morhua, assembly GCF_902167405.1. NCBI lineage: Eukaryota > Metazoa > Chordata > Actinopteri > Gadiformes > Gadidae > Gadus > Gadus morhua. Next base: position 32,440,646 of record NC_044063.1, read on the forward strand.
CTCCCAAAACGACTGCAATTAAGTGCCACGCTTTGACCTTCCGGCCATTGCCCGAAAATTGACCGGATGCTCTATGGCTTTTACTTTTTCACTTCCTGCCCGGCTCGATCTGCTCTGTTGAAATTGACGCGGTTCTGCAACGGCTTGCGGCAAAAATAGAAATGCTACGGAATGATAGCGCTGCGGCACGGCGAGCCGCTCCTGGGACGCTGCTGAGACGTTCCGCAGCTGCGCCCCGTGGAAATGGTCTCATTGATTAGAGTGGAACCTTGGCTGCGGTGACCGCGGCCAAGACGTGCCGCAGCCGTAACGTTGCCGTAACGCGTCCGGTGAAATCAGGCCTTTACGACGCTCTCTCTGGCTCGCAGAGAGCGTCTTCCTTCTCTCTCTCCAACCCCACTGAAAGACAAGCAGGCACATAAATACACACTTCCTAATTGGGTCAGATTGCAGACACCTGTCCGCAATCAGACCCCATCACCCCAGCAGACCCGGTGCTCCATACTCCCCCTGCAGGCCAGACGCCTCCCCACCTCCACAATTAGGCTATCATTGAATTCTCCAACCTGTCAAATCCTACTTCACATCTTCTCGGACATTTTCTGTTTCAGAGCGGGACGGCTAGCTTCACCAGTGAGTCCTCAGTTCATGGACCTATTTTAAAAGCCTTATATTTTATCAAGGGATAATTAAAGAGACAAGGGCCCTTAATGGGGGTGCGGGCAGCCAATGAAGCTCAGTTCACTGGCCTCCGCAACTTATGGGATGGTATTGATTGATTTTGAGTGCTTGTAGTTTTTGGGGACTGTTCAAGTCACGTTTCAGTAGTCTTCATTTTGTTATGAATAATATGTTATGTTATTAAAGTGGCAGTGTGGCTTTGCTTTACCCAGGGACTTTATTTCTACTTCTGGCCTGGGGATTACCAAACAGCCCAAAAAGAAGTGGAATAATTTAAGGGGCAGATACAAAGTAAGAATAAGTGTTTATCTGCTTTGTATTATATACTTATAGAGCTTTCCAGGGATTCCTTCAAAATTTACCTTTAAATAGAGTTTTAAATAAAGTGTACTTAAGTGTGATTACGTGAGAATAATTTGACAGTGCAGTATTGAATACCAGGAGCTTAGGGACCTGCCCACCGGCAGAAGGGTAGGGGCTGGTACAGCTACTGCTGCCTGGCAGTGATATGGTGCAATGGATGCTGCCTTCCAGGGGCAGCACTTCAGTCCCCCCGGTTTTTGCAAACATGACTGCCACTACAGGTGGAGTAGTAAGCACACCGGCTTCTACCTCCTACCTCTGGCTTCTACACCGGCTTCTAAGCCAAGAGAAGTAGCAGCAGAAAGAGACCTAGGGGCAGTCTGCTGGAGCTTTTGAGGGAGCAGGGAGAATGGGAAGAGGAGAGAGAGAGAGAGGCAGAGAGAGAGAGAGGCAGTGGCGAGAGAGGAGAGGGAGAGGGCGGCAGCAATAAGGGCTGAACGGTACCTGTCCCTGTTTGAGCAATTGATTGATTTTTTTTTAATAAATCTAGTTCATCCGCTACTTCATAGCAACAGTGTATTTCTATATTTTTGCATTTCACAAGTATACTGGAGTGTTACACAAGGACTTCAGGAGGTAAGAGTTTCAAGAAGAAAATCGCTGCTTTATTAAGCATAACATTGCAACCAAAAAACATAAACAACTTATTTACACATCAAAACTGGAGTTAACATTACTGAACCGATTGAGCAAGTAAACTACATACAAAGGAGAATATAACATTTGTCATTACAAATATGGACATTAATTTACAAAGCAAGGAATAAATACAAGGTGTGTGTGTGCATGTTCGTGTGTGTGTGTGTGTGTGTGTGTGTGTGTGTGTGTGTGTGTGTGTGTGTTTGTTCATGTTCTCCCAGGCAAATGTCCATTCCTGCAGGAGCAGAAACCTGGGCAGCAAGCCTCGCAAACAGAGACCGGATCTCCAGATACTGCAGGAAGATGGCCCACCAGTGGGTTTTGAGGATCCTGAACGACCTCTCCACAATGTTACGCCCTCTGGCATTGTGCCTGTTGTAGCCTCAACATGACCTGGTAATAAAAATTCACATGGATGTAATAGTGTCACCACACTAACAATTTGTTTCTGTGCATGTGTGACAGAAGAGAGGGTTCTTACCGGCTACAGGGTGTCGGTATGGCATCATGATGGCCACGGGCGCTGCAGGCATGGTTACCCTCAGTAGTAGATAATAGACCCCAAAAAGGCACATTCCTGAGGGCTTCAGCTTCCGGTCAGGGTGTGAGGGTGGGGGCCACAACCCCCCTTCCGTTTCCGGTCTGTGGGGGATTGCGAAGGGTGGGGGCCTCTTTGGAGGTGGTTCGATGGGGTGGGTCCCTGTGTGTGTGTGTGTGTGTGTGTGTGTGTGTGTGTGAGACAGCCTGATTTACAGTTGTAGCGACCGGGGTGGGGTTGGGGGTGCAATATAAAAACGAGTGTTGGTATGGCCTCACGACATTACAACCACACCATAGCCCAGCCACAGACAGCGTTTCATATCAACATACTCCACACGACCAGCGAAAGTGTCGTGTTCATAGACATTGAAAATCAACCACCTTTGGGTATGTCCGGCTATCATACACCTCAATCAAACCTTGCTTCTAATAAAAAAAAAAAACATGCCTCAATTAGAAGAATGAGACCTGTCTTAGGTGTGAAAGACCAGCGTACCGAAGTGTCATTCAGGCATAATATGGACATATTATGTCCTATTAAAAGCAAAAGACTGTGATGATGAGATGCGTATGTATACAGAAGATTGGGTACGTTTCCGTGTAAAGGTATGCCCTGAGCTGGATGCTGAACGGTGGGTATCTACACAGAGACCCTGTGTCACCCAATGGAGATGGGCTTATGGAGATGTGTTATACCGCATGGATTAAGCGATGCGTTGATCCAAGGGTATTACCGGAGGCCCGGTTTTGCCCTGGGACAGTGCTGTAAAATCTGTCGATTGTTTTGAAACTATCTTTTTTATCCAGTAGTGGGATTTGCCCTCGATACTCTCGATTTTTGAGAAGATAGACAGAGTGGTAAAGAAGTACCTGTGTCCCTCCACTGAGTGGTACCCCAATACCCCAAGGAGCATGTGTGCTACTAAGGATGTTAAAAAACAGCTATTTTTATCAGATGCTGGTGAAGAGGGTTCACCAGATCACCGCGATGGTGGTATTGTGCTGGATGGGTTGGATGCAACAGGCCACTAGCTATAGAAAATGGTGAATATATATATCATTAATATATTATTATGTGTGTGTGGTGTGTAAGTCTTATGTATTTTTGTTTTATGTTGCGCAGAACAGGTGTATGCTGATCATCCCCCACATGAAGAAGCCAACACAGAGTGCGGTTATTTAAATTGTGTACAACCCGAACATGGTTTTGACAAACGACTGGATTGAATCTGACCTTACTGCCACATCGGGGGCCCGACAGTGAGCCGGTTACAGATTTGGGTATTGGAGCAGGTGGATGGCCCGGAAGGAAGGTCCGTTCAGACTGTTGGGGGTGCGCGTACAACTGTCCGAGTCAACAATGCCATACATGCCTGTATGCCATCTCAGTATCATTACGAAACCCATTACGATGATATGTGTTGTGTTGGGTAGATATCCCTTCCAGATACTTTTAGAAACTATTTAAAAAAACACAACGGGTCTATCGATTGGCACCTGAAAAAATCATAAGTGTATCTGAATCTATGCTATGTGATCTGCTGTCCGAAACCTATGTTATGGATAAATTGGACGAGATAGGCAGAAAATATGTGGCCCCTGAACACCAGAGTGAGATAATTGAAGCAACGCGGTTGTGGCATCGTACATTGGAGTGGCATCGTGCGTTGTAGGTTACATACCGTAATTTATAATGGGTAATTTGATTTATTTTGCTTATGATGTGTTTAGTGATTCTGTATCAAATAGGCTTGCTGTTTTGATTCATAGTATGGTAGCAAATGATGCTTTTATCAATCATAATACTTTTATCAGACGTGTGTATAAGGATTGTACGGAACCCGTAAAGGGTCATGAAAAAAAAAAGAAAAGTATCCCGTGAGCACGAGAAAGTATCTCGTGCGCACGAGAAAGTATCTCGTGCGCACGAGAAAGTATGTTGTGCGCACGAGAAAGAATCGTAGGCCTACTCATATCACTGGCAGTGTGTGTGTGTGTGTGTGTGTGTGTGTGTGTGTGTGTGTGTGTGAGAGCTACCTGCGATAAGAAAGTAGTGTATCAAATAGAGGAAATCTGAATGGGTATTTTAAATATTCCAGTTAATCCTTCCAGTTGCGTTTAACCCAGTAGTTCATATGAGGAACAATTGTCTACAAATCCATTTATCTTCCAGACATCGAACAAGAATCCACAAAGACACATTGCTTTAAAAGTAAAACCAGTTGTAGGTATATAATTTATTTATTCACAAGTATATACTTATAACTGCGACTGTTAAAAAGTGACACATCACATTATCAACTGTAAGCATAAATATCATTTTTTGTTTAATCTCTCTTGAAACTTGTTAAATTAACCAACTGAAAACAGTTATGGGTCATTTTCAGCACCACTGTATAGTACATTCTCCATATTGCATCAGGATATAAAAATATACTGATATTGTGATCTTTTTTTCTTGAAAACATTCTTTCCATGTTGTTCAATGGCAAAGAAACAAGAAGAAGAGGAAGAAAGGATCTTGTGCTGCAAGTAAAAGTCCTCATTGTCAGCATGTTGTCTTCTAATATGTTCATACACAATATGTCCATTCATTCATGTATTCACAGTACTGTTAAAACATCATTAGCAGTGGGAAAAAAAAGACTACAAATAAAAAAACTATAACAACAGAGTATTATGGTGTCTCTTAGACAGTGCAACACTCACAGTGCCACCGGCCTCCCGAGAGAGAGAGAGAGAGAGAGAGAGAGAGAGAGAGGGAGAGAGAGAGAGAGAGAGAGAGAGAGAGAGAGAGAGAGAGAGAGAGAGAGAGAGAGAGAGAGAGAGAGAGAGAGAGAGAGAGAGAGGGAGAGAGAGAGAGAGAGAGAGAGAGAGAGAGAGAGAGAGAGAGAGGGAGAGAGAGAGAGAGAGAGAGAGGGAGAGAGAGAGAGAGAGAGAGAGAGAGAGAGAGAGAGAGAGAGAGAGAGAGAGAGAGAGTGAGAGAGAGAGAGAGAGAGAGAGAGAGAGAGAGAGAGAGAGAGTGAGAGAGAGAGAGAGAGAGAGAGAGAGAGAGAGAGAGAGAGGGAGAGAGAGAGAGAGAGAGAGAGAGAGAGAGAGAGAGAGAGAGAGGGAGAGAGAGAGAGAGAGAGAGAGGGAGAGAGAGAGAGAGAGAGAGAGAGAGAGAGAGAGGGAGAGAGAGAGAGAGAGAGAGAGAGAGAGAGAGAGAGAGAGAGAGAGAGGGAGAGAGAGAGAGAGAGAGAGAGAGAGCATGTTATAACGTAAAGGAGTGTGGTACCGCAGTGGAAGGGCTGGTAGAGTGAGAGTGTAACATCGGAACCATCATTGCAGGAACTGTCAACATAGAATATCTCAAATAACGCCATGGCAATTAATAATGAATAACAATGTCATGATAACCTTGTGATAATGAGGGACATTGCAGATAAACAAAACTAGAACATACAAAAAGATCCAAATCAAAACACAAAAAGCCAAAATTAGAGACATTTCTTGGGGAGAAAATGTCTTAATTTAAATGTTTGAGGCAAACGAGAAGATCCGTTTTTGTGTGAAGTAAAGGCGCTGTTGGGATGAGAGTTCGGTTCATTTTGCAGTGCATAGAGGGAGACTTCTGATCTGTTCAAACACACACACACACACACACACACACACACACACACACACACACACACACACACACACACACACACACACACACACACACACACACACACACACACACACACACACACACACACACTGTTTCAGCGGAATTGGACGATAATGACCAGATGGGTTGAGGAAGAAAATAATGAGATTTATTTATTTTCACTCTATTTGCTTGTGTGTGTGTGTCTGAGTGTGTGTGTGTGTGCATCTGTGTGTATGTCTGTGTGCATTTGCGTGTGTGTCTGTGTCTGTGGCGCCTTGGCCTTCCTGTCGTTCAGCGTCATCGTAGGAGAGGATGAGGGGGGAGATGGGGTTGACGGGGGGGGTTTACATCCGTGAGGAGGAGGCCAGCTCATAGAACAACACGTACGCATCACTACTGCGCACTTGGCTGGAGGACATTGGCGTTACCCTGAGAGAGAGAGAGAGAGAGAGAGAGAGAGAGAGAGAAAGAGAAAGAGAAAGAGAAAGAGAGAGAGAGAGAGAGAGAGATTGACTCAATTAGGTCGCATTCAGGTGTTAATTGTGCTCACCATTGGTCTTTTACCTGCCTATTTTGTGTTGTGTATTAACGTCATCTCATTGACGACCAATTTTCTGCTGCTGTCAGTGTGTTCTTTACACAGAAATTGTGAGGTTTGTGCGTGTCAGAGAGACAGAGGAGAGGTTCCTTGCATGCCACATGACGTCATAGTTAAAGGACAATTCCGGTATTTTGAAGATTGAGCCCCCTTTCTGGTTTGTTTAGGATGAAATAGAGTGGGTGACACCGAAATTTGAACTATTAGTCCTTTCTCGGGTATTGGGCTCATTTTGAATCGCTCCTGCCTGCTTCACAAAGGTTGTCTGTGTGCATACACAAACCTGTCAACCCAGCAACCCTAAACGTTCGTTTTCAAAAATGTGCAAGTAACCGAGTGGTTAGTGGCATTCGTGAAGTTTAAAAAAAAATGATCGGCGCAATATATGGTTTCCATCCGTGTTAGTTGCTAATTGGAACTATTTCTTCAGATACCTCACAACCGCATATAAACTTCCGCACAAGGTCCCACTCCGTGCAGCACCTACTTTCGACTTCCGTCTGCATCTGCCTGCACTTCCCACAGGCACACCACCAATTTCCCGTGAACCTGGGGACCGCTTCAGCCGGAGCTTCAGGCGCCTCCGTAGCCCTAGCCTCCATCTCCCGTAGCTCCTCTTGGGTGAATTCTGGTTCAAACCGATATCCTCTGCCGTCAAAATCAAAATCGAGTGCGTCCTCCAGAAGCCACCTTTCATAATCCATTTTCAGTGATTTTCTATGTGATTTTCCCTAATCCGAGGTGCTCACGGTACAAGACTTCTAACCAACGTAAACAGCCCACCTTTCCGGTTCGGCGGAGTAATATCAGCGAGCAGTAATGAGTCTTCCAACTGAAATCAACTGGCGATAAATGTGCAATAAAACACGACAGAAACCATATATTGCGCTGATAATTTTTTTTTTAACTTCACGAATGCCGCCAACCACTCGGTTACTTGCACATTTTTGAAAACGAACGTTTAGGGTTGCTGGGTTCACAGGTTTGTGTATGCACACAGACAACCATTGTGAAGCAGGCAGGAGCGATTCAAAATGAGCCCAATACCCGAGAAAGGACTAATAGTTCAAATTTCGGTGTCACCCACTCTATTTCATCCTAAACAAACCAGAAAGGGGGCTCAATGTTCAAAATACCGGAATTGTCCTTTAATAATCAGGTTGCGTTTAGGTGTATATTTGTTTATTTATGATTGAAGAAGTATATAATCAATCGGTTTTCTGGCAATATATGTTTTGGGCGGGTTTTTGGGTGATTGGGCATTTTTTTGTATATAGTTGGGCTGGAAATTGCCAATCCTATCTGGCAACACATGCTATCTACACAAATATATGCAATATGCCATATGAGAGCTGAGACTCCAGGGACTCCAATGGTATAAGACTTCATCATTTTGTGAGCATATTGTGATGAACTAGATGTGAAGGAATAAGGTCAATAACATACCTTTCCAAGTTACTACCACACGCACACACACATACACACAAACGGACACACACACACACACAGAAACACATGCAAGCGCAAGCACACACACACACACAGAAAAGCTCAGCTTCTATAGCTGCTTTCACACATACACGCAATTCCTGCCATTAGCCCGCTATTTCGCCGACAGGCCGTATATGTGAACGACATATCCTGACATTGGTATCCTGAAAACATCCTAAAAAAATACTATGCCTGATGTAGTATTTTAGCCGGCGGAAACGTTAATTACCTTATATGTGAATGAGGAGTAGAAAGTCGGCATTTCACACCATTTGAGGGGGCGTGTTGATGACGCTTCGGTCTGCATTTGCATGTCATAGAGTGGCACCCTATACGATAATCAATAATAATCTTTTTCGCTGAATGGTTGAAAAATATTAAAATGTTGGCACTGCTTTTCTGAGTCATTCGTGGTGAATGAACGCTAAATGATAGGTCTTATCGTAACCCTAAAAGTACACATCATACAATAAATTACAATACATGAGCTCACAGCTGCACGCGTCAAAGTGTGAATAAGTGTGAATGACCCTCACTGACGAACCTCGTGATATACAAATGCGGAGAAAAGACGAGGACATCGGTGAAAACGGCTTATATTTTTATCTCAAATGTACACACACTTTATTTGTTTCCAACCATTTTACATTATTTAAATGGTGTGCATGTTGACATTGTTTGCTCCATTTAGATTATGTTCAAATCCCTTCATTTGATATAAGCCAAAAAAACTCTTTACGTCTTAAACTATGCGGCTTTACTAAAACGTATTTTCAACCTCACTTTTAACCCTAACCCTTGCACCACAGTACTCACTGCCTTTTCAGCAGGAAATGCATTTTCTAGTTGGGTATAAAATAGTAAAATGGACAGCAGTGTGTCTTGCTCAGGATCACCTCTTGGCCAAGACAACGCACAGCATTCCACAAACTGTATCATACATTTTTGAGTCTACGGTTCTGCCACTCTGTGTAACCGGTGTGAGCCATCTACTGCTGAATAAACTGACATATAATAATAATAAATCGTATACTTTTGGTATACAACCCATTGGCCCACAATCCGTGTATGGTTCGTTCTTTGAATATTCCAATTTAAAACAAAATCAGAAAAAACAATTACGGTAACAGAGTCATTTTTTGGTTTTTCTGATTTGGTTTTGAAACGGAAAAAGGGCAAAAGGAATTAACAAATACATCTGTGTATGGTTCGTTCTTTTAATATTCAGATTTAAAACAAAATCAGAAAAAACAATTAACAGAGTCGTTTTTCAGTTTTTCTGATTTGGTTTTGAAGCCGAAAAAAGGGCGAAAGGAATATACAAATAAACTGTATTTTTCTGTTTTTTAAAACGAAACGGGGAAAAATGAATAATCCAGTGGCTTGTTTTGTTTGCGTGATATTTAGATAAAACCCTAATGAATGCCGGGAAAAGGGATTAAAAAAGGGATTAAAAAAGAATATTTAAGACGTTTCAAACATTCCATCGAGTCTCTCCATTATACAATGGCCAGCTTTATTGTTTTCCGTGGGAGCCGGCAACTTAGTCTGCGAGTGGACGATCTGAAACTAAATCGGAAACTAGATTTCTTTCCTCGAAGGTTGTGCTCCACACAGAACCTCCTCACCGTCATAACGGAGCACTTCGGGGCACCAGATTGCTTTAGAGCGGTACTGAACGCGTCGTGTGTCTTTCCAGCGTCAAATAGTTCACGAATAAAATCACCATAAGGTTCAAGTGCGGCCATAACTAAGGCTAAATATAATTAGACAGCTGGTTTAGGTGGTCAAAAGGAATAAACAAATAAACTGCATTTTATTTGTGTTTGTGTGTTTTGTGTGTTGGTTTTTTAAACCCGAAACAGAAAAACAAAAACAAAAATAGAATAAGCAGCGAATAAAAAAGAGCCAACCACCTAAACCAGCAATAGACTGTCCAATTATATTTAGACTTAGTTATGGCCGCACTTGAACCTTATGCAGATTTTATTCGTGAACTATTTGACACTGAAAAGACACACGACGCGAGGTTCTGTGTGGAGCACAACCTTCAAAGAAGAAATCTAGTTTCCGATTTAGTTTCAGATCGTCCACTCGCAGACGAAGTCGCCGGCTCCCACGGAAAACAATAAAGCTGGCCATTGTAGAATGCGAGAGACTCGATGGAACGTTTGAAACGTCTTTATATGTATTTTTTTTAAATCTGCGTGCCCTTTTCTCTGCATTCATTGCAGTTTTATCTAAATATCCCGCAAACAAAACAAGCAACTGGATTATTTAGTTTTCCCGTTTTGATTTAAAAAACTGAAAAATACTGTTTATTTGTTTATTCCTTTTGCCCTTTTTCGGTTTCAAAACCAAATCAGAAAAACCAAAATACGATTTTTTTTTTCTGACTTTGTTTTAAATCTGAATATTCGAAGAACGAACCATACACAGATTATTATTGCCCACAACTACAACGTGTTTTGATTTTTGGAACCGTCAAATTTATATTGAGTTTAGATTGCACACATTCTAAATAGATCAATTGCAAAGAGCCTGTTTTATGAAATATCATGTTGATATTTATTTATTTTTTGGTGGAGAAAGCAAAGATTTCCGATGAGCTAAATTTCCCTGACATTTGGGCTGAAAGGGATCCAACACAACCTGGTGCAACATCAGACTTCCTACAACTCTCAATCCAAAACGCATGTTTGAAAATCTCATTGTGAATCCTAGCTGAAATACTCAAATGTATTGATCCACAAATGGAGAACATCCTGCTGTGTGTGTCTTGTGGAGGCGTACCTGGAGTCATTGAAGCTGTACCATTCGCCTGAGGTGGGGTTGCGACAGTAGGCCGTGTAGTGGCCGCCCATGGTGGTGCCTGAGTGGTTGGACACGGCATACAGGTTGTACACGGCATTGGCTGAACACACACACACACACACACACACACACACACACACACACACACACACACACACACACACACACACACACACACACACACACACACACTTAGTGGACTTCCAAAAGTTGCATAAACAACCCTTGTTTTTATTCGATTTTGGATTTATGCGTTTACACAAAATAAATCATGCCATAGGACATCATGGGCAATCCATTATTTAACTAATTAAATGGTTTTATATGCAAAGAAAGAAAATAAATGTGGAGGTGAGATAGGAACCCCTGGTGGCTTATTTAAAACCCACACACAATGTCTAAACAAAAATAAAATCACTTATTTAAAGCACTTTGGAGGGCAATCCAAAGTTTGTAACATTATACACAGGCAAAAGCACTAAAAACAAACGATAAAAGACAGTAATAGCAAAATTAAAGAAGATAAAAGCAATGGCAAAGGTAGGATATTTTCTTAGATTTAAAAGTAGTCAGAATGTCTGTAGTCTTTACTGGCAGTTTGTTCTACATTTGAGTGGTAAGGAAGCTAAAGGCAGCTTCACCATGTTTAGTTGGACACTGCAGTACCAGCCGGACCTAGTGGTCTGTTGTACGGGGACAGGAGTGTGATAAGTATTTTGGTGCCCGCACCGTTGAGTGATTTATGGACAATCAGTAGGGTTTGTTAGTGGATCTGTGAGATACTGGTAGTCAATGTAGTGATGAAATAACTGGAATTATATGATGAGCTTTTTGGTCCTCATAATGGACCATAATTAAAGTAACATCCCTGGCAGCAGTATTCAGGATCAGCTGGATCTTTTCTGAAGTCTTAGACAAACCCGGTCAGTCAGAGGGCGTTTTGCTAAATGCGCACTGCATTTTTTGTTGAATCCTTCAGTTAAAATAAAAGCATCTTGCTGGCCTTTTGTTCATTGTTAATAAAGAACTCAATCCTGCTTAGACCATGTTTCTCAAAATCATCTTTTGACATCAAGCCTTTGATCCTTATACTTTGAAGATGATACAAAGCAGATTCTGCTATTGATTTAATTTAGGTCTGTAACCAGAAAACAACAGCTTGAGCTTAATTTTTAATCTTCAAGGACTATAAAAGTGAGAACACACTTCAAATCTTTATTCACTGGCCCCCCTGAAAATGAATTCAGATTTCTCATTTAACTGGAGAACTTTTTGAAACATCTAGCTACTCTATTGCGTAATGTCCCAGGGAGTCAATTGAACTGGATTCACTGGGTGAGTGAGAGATATATATTTGTGTGTCATCTGCATACTCGTGATATGAAACGTTTATGTATGATCTCGTAACATATGGGTAATGAGGTGTATTACTTACTATTATCTTTCCTAAGAATTGTCCAGACTTGTGTGTGTGATTGAGAAGCGTTTAAACAGAAGACTAAGGCTGATACTCACTGCTGTTCCCTGAGGCAAACTCCCGCAGGTCCAGCTCCTTCATGGGGAAGTTGACGTAGGTGGAGAGTTTGCTTGTTCTGCGGGCCTCAGAGAAGCGCTTAAGGTCTGGGAAACCACGGGCAGTCAAGGAACACAGTGTCAACTTAATTTAGAGGCTCATAGATGCCCCACTGTGTGTTATATGTATATAATCATTGTTTTATGTTTTAAAAAGAAAAAGAAAAGACTAACAAGGAGAAATAATGTTAAAAGGGATCTCTAGTACAACGTTCCGTGCTGGATATCAGATTATAGATAATTGACCCACGTGGTTTTACTATACATGTTCATGTATGAATCAAAGATGTTTTAAAGTGTATGTAAATCAGCTCTTTGAGCTGGAAACTGAACATTATGAGATAAAAAGTTTTGGGCTGAAAGTCCTAAGAAGGTTGTATTCTACAGGTTGTATCCCCAAGGTTATCAAAAAATGTCTAATTGGTTAAATAAAATAAAAAAGATCTCGAATATAAAAATGTAGGAAGAATACATGCAATACATGCTTATCTATCACCTTTCCACAACACCAAACAGGCCATTCAAATAAATCCCCAGTGCTGATTTAAAGTGATAATTACGGCTGGTTGGTCAGTTATCAAGGAATAACTTTCCTTTGATATCGTCTCTCAGCAGTCAAATCAAGAAAAGTCATGAAATGCTTGAAAATGCTACCATTAATTTTACTTCTACAAATTTATCAGAGTAATAGTAGTTCAATGAGGTTAGTGGGATTCTCTTTCCAAATCTGCTTTCAGTTGTTTGACTGAGGGAGTCTGAGAGCAAGCAGCGCATCGCATCCATACTCAGCTAACAAATGTCTCCAAAGACCTGGAATCCATTATAAATTCTCATGGAGCAATCAAATGAAGTTATAAAAAAAGTCCCTATTGCAACCACAAAGAGGAAAAGGATACGGAGCACGAGGATCTTGGGGAACCTTTGTACCGTAAACTTCTTGGTGCACCGTCGCCTGGCTTTACATCTGTAGCAGGTCTGTGAAGAGGGAAGAACAGCTCATGGGTACAGCTGCTGTATGGACGATTTGAGAGTTGTAAAGAGAGCAGTAGAGAGAAGACAAAGCGCAGGATCTAGAAATCCCAATCATCGGCCCTCCCTCTCTGCTACATTTATATTTAGGGGATTATGCTGACGCTTTTATCCAAAGCGACAACCATTCAATCACACATTCACACACTGACAGCGGAGTCGACCATGCAGGGTGACAGCTGGCTCGTCAGGAACAGTAGGGGACAGGCGTCTTGCTCTGGGACACCTCAGCACTCAGCTTGGAGGAGCCGGGGATCAAACTAGCATCCTTCCCGTTACCAGTCAACCCGCGCTACCTCCTGAGGTACCGTATCCTGACTGACTGCATCACCGCCTGGTACGGCAATTGCACCGCCCTCAACCGTAAGTGCTTTCAGAGGGTGGTGAAAACTGCCAAGCACATCACCAGGACGGAGCTGCCATTCATGGAGGACCTCTACACTCAGTGGTGCAGTACGAAGACTAACGATAGTTATGTTATTATAACTATTATAGTTCTATGATTGTAGGCGTAGCCGTCTAGGCTTCGCCTTATGGGCTTGTCCCGTGAAATTTTCAAACTATGCACCAATCAGCGTGGGCACCACCCACATTTCCCACGGTATCGTGTCTATATAACGCGGTATATACCGTCGCTCATCCTCCACGCTTTTCTTTCAGCATTTGGAGGGTACAGCAGGTGAGAAACTAGATGGCTACGCCTACAATCGTAGAACTAGAGTTATAATAACATAACGATCGTTCTATTTCATGTAGGCTACGCCGTCTAGGCTTCGCCTTATGGGCTAAGGTGAAGCTGTGAGCGGAGCACGATCAATGTACTCCTGCTGGACCCCAATCAAAACGACTTAAGTCACCAGAGCACATTAAGACTCAAAAAGCCAAGGAACTGTAAAACACAACAGCTTAATAAAAACCAATTCCTCCTAGATCAAGCAAGGCAATGATCAAGAGAGAAAAAAGTGAGTCTATAAAGACTCCGGCTCTAATCCGTGCTTCATGGAACCCATGAAAATGAAAAGAAAAACCAGAGCAACACGGTTTCCATTAGGTCCGCTACCACCGGGGGCAGAGCTACGGAATCCGGCTCTCCAATAAGGGGTCTCTCTCGGCCGTTTCTTATTTGAAAGAAACGGCGGGAGTGCCATACTGGCAAACAAAACCACCTGACAATTGGCGGGCCAATAGAAAAACCCCCTAGCCTGTTTTTCATTTGAAAAACGGTGGGAGAGTAAGACTGGTAGTCAAGTCCCCGAAACGCCCTTGAGTAGAGCCGTTGAAGCGGCCACGCTCCGTGCAGAGTGAGCTTTAACGCCCAACGGTGGCGCCAAGCCCTGCCGAGAGTAGGCTAAGCAAACACCCTCACATATCCAGCGAGGAAACCGCTGCTTAGAGAGAGCGCGGCCCCTGCTAACTCACAAATAACTGTTGTGTGGAGCGGAACGCGGCCGAGCGATTCACGTACATAGCCAATGCCCGAACCGGGCACAGGAGATGCAACTCCGCCTCCGCCTCACTAGAATGAGGCGGTGGGTGAAAAGCCTTAAGCACAATATCCCTCGACCGAAAAAAACTATTAATGTTCTTCGGGAGGAACGCAGGATTAGGTCTGAGCAACGCGAAGGAGCTGTCCTCGTTTAGCAAGAAGCAACTCGGGCTGACACCGGCCCGCTTGGCAGAAACCAAGGCAAACAAGAGCGCCGTCTTAAAGGACAGGGCTTCCAAAGGGGCCTGAGAAAGAGGCTCGAAAGGATCCCTGGACAATCCGCGCAACACATGGGGAGATCCCAGCGTGGTGTAAGCACAGGTGAAAACAGGCCCAACCCGTCTAGCCCCACGCAAGAATCTCTTGACCAATTGATGGCTGAAGACCGGTCCACCATCACAGCCTGCATGGCCAGCCGAAACGGCTGCCGCATAGACCTTGATAGTGGAGAAGGCCAAACCTTTCTCCAATAAGTTTTGCAGAAACGAAAGCACGCTTCCCACTTCGCATTGAGATGGGACAGCGTGGTTCCTCTCACACCAATTAGAGAAGGCGCACCACTTCGCCGCATAGAGGGAAGAAGTAAAAGGCGCACAAGCACTCTGAATAGTGTTGATAACCGTCTCAGGCAAACCTTTGCCCTGCAGGATCAACCTCTCAGGAGCCAAACCAACAGCCGTCCCGAGACATCGGGCGGGTGGTGCACCGTCCCGTGGGCCTGTGAAAGTGCATCCGGCCTGAACGGTACTGGCCAAGGCGCCGACCGCGAGAGCGTGGCCAGCTCTGGAAACCACAGAGCTGATCGGTTCTCCGGGGCCACTAATATCAGGGACAGTCTCCCCTGTCTGACCCGTTCCAGAAGAGGAAGGATCAGCTGGAGCGGGGGAAACGCATACAAGAGAGCCCGCGGCCAGTGTGTGTGCCAACGCATCTACCCCCAACGGGGGGAGATCCCGAGGGCTGAGGGAGAACCACCACCTGCAGTGCGTGTTCTCCCTGGACGCGAAGAGGTCTACCTGCGCCGTCCCTAACCTCTGCCAGATCAGTCTGACAATGTCGGGATGTAACCGCCACTCGTCTCGGCGGGGACCGCCTCGAGACATGAGGTCCGCCCCAAAGTTCTGGGCGCCCGCGATATGCAGGGCTCTCAGACTGAGGAGATACTGATGAGCCCAAAGCCAGAGCTCGACCGCCTTTCGGTGGAGAGCAGGGGAGCGGACTCCCCCCTGTCTGTTGATGTACGCCGCCGCCGACACCCTGTCTGTCCTGATCAGAACGTGGCGGCCGCGCACCAGGTGAAAGAAATGCAACAGCACTTGCCTCACAGCGTCGAGCTCCAACACATTTATGTGTGCTGTAGGGGGCGTGCGCCACTCGTCTCCGACCGAGTGAGAGAGGCAAAACCCAGGAAGGAGAGATGGTTTATCACCAACATGGCTTCTCGCGGTCTCCTCTGAGTTGCTCAGAATAAGCAGGTCGTCTAGGTAGAAGAGAATCCTCTTTCCCTGACGCCTGAGCGTTTCAAACGCCGTCTCCACACACTTTGAGAAGGTGCGCGGAGCCAGGGAGTAGCCGAACGGCAGACACTGGTACTCGTACACCATCCCCATAAAGGCAAAGCGGAGAAACTTCCTGTGCGCCTGCCGAACAGGGACGTGGAGGTAAGCATCCTTGAGATCCAGGGATGTGAACCAATCGCCCTCTCTCACACACCGGAGCAACGCTCCGACAGTGAGCATTCTGAACTTCCTCTTGGCAACAAATCTGTTGAACACGCGAAGATCCAGAATAGGTCTCTTTTCCCCTGACTTCTTGGAAACCAGGAAGTAGCGGGAATAAAACCCTAGGTGAGACTCGTGGGGGGGAACGACAGTGATGGCCCCCTTCACCAAGAGACGTGCCACCTCTGCTGCCAGAGCCGTGCTCGCAGCCGGGTCCCGTAGCGTGGTCTCCACCAACCCCATAAAGGGTGGGGGACGACGCTTGAACTGTATGGGATGGCCCCATCTCAACGTGGTGTCCCATCACGATGGCAGAACGCTGCCAACACGCATAGCGGTCGGAGAGAGGGCGAGCCGACAGCTGAGGAAGACCGTCCAGGAATAACCCATATTCCTCGGCCCCTGCCGTCTCCACACGGCAGAACCAAGGGGGGCTTCCCATGAAAGGGAGGAGGCTCAGCGAGAGTAGGAGACGTACCAGAACCAGCCGCTGTAAAAACAACGAGCTGTCTAGACGTCGCGCTCGTGCCCGCTGAACAGGGAGCGAGCCGTTCGGCCGCCGCACCTGTGCGCATGCGCTGTCCGCAGGCTGTAGCCACAGAGCGCAGACCCGTCTCCTCACCTCCCACAAACTGTTGAAGGGAGGTAGAGGGGATAATGTGGGGAACCAGGAGACCGGTACAAGCGGCCGTATCAACGGGCTTGTGCAACGAGTCTCTGATCCGTCCACGAGGCTCCAAGGGACGCCGCTTCTTAGAAGCAGGTGAACCAGAGGCCATGTGAATACGCCGTCCGACCGCCACCCTACAGCCACCGGGCTGAGGGGGGGGAAAGAGGCAACATGGAGGAACGCATCACAAGCGTAGGACGCAGGTGGCCTAAGGAATAACAGTCTGGCCGTGAGAATCGTTCCCGGTTCGGGGCGATTCTCACGGGCTCCTCCCAGCAGCGTTCCGGGGGGCCGCCTCCATGATCAGAACGCCGAATGGGGACGTGGAAGTAAGCATCCTTGAGATCCAGGGATGTGAACCAATCGCCCTCTCTCACACACCGGAGCAACGCTCCGACAGTGATCATTCTGAATTTCCTCGCGGCAACGAATCTGTTGAACACGCGAAGATCCAGAATAGGTCTCTTTTCCCCTGACTTCTTGGAAACCAGGAAGTAGCGGGAATAAAACCCTAGGTGAGACTCGTGGGGGGGGGACGACAGTGATGGCCCCCTTCACCAAGAGACGGGCCACCTCTGCTGCCAGAGCCGTGCTCGCAGCCGGGTCCCGTAGCGTGGTCTCCACCAACCCCATAAAGGGTGGGGGATGACGCTTGAACTGTATGGGATGGCCCCATCTCAACGTGTTGTCCAACCACGATGGTAGAATGCACCGCCGACAATCTGTCTCTGGAGGCAGTCGGGGGACAGCGGCTTTTCGTTAGGGCGCCATCCGGCGCCCGGACAGAGAAGCGCTGCCAGGGGAGGCTCCAGGCGAGGGATCCCCCTCGCCTGAGTATCGGCCCACCCCCCCTCGTTGGTGAAAACCGTGAAGGATTTTCACCGGGGCCTTCAGGGTCGAAGGGTCCCCACCGGCAGCAGTGAACAGGTGCTGCACAGGCGGGAACAGGGGGCACTGGGTAGCCCGCCGGGAAGAAGATGGGGTGCGAAAGCACTCGCCCTGCATATCATCAGATACGGGGACGAGAGGCGGGGCCGGCATGGGACTCCCCTTGATGGCCGCCGCCTCACCCATGATCTCCAGAAGAGATCGGCCATCCGGTGCGGTTTCCCACGTTGGACGACGGTGGCGGTTGGAACCCGGGAGCGGGAAAAACCAGACGCCGAGTTACCGAAGACGTCGTCCATGTCGGCGTCGTTGTCGGCGTCGATGATGCCGTCGTCGTCGTCCAGTCGATGGCGTCAGCGAGGTCCACCACAGGAGAAAAGAAGAGATGCCTGGGGAGGATCCCCTCTTCAGGCAGCTCCCGGCAGGCGACACAGGAGACGGGGGCCGCCATAGCAGCCGCGGCGTGGTCGGCGCCGAGGCACCGAAAGCACGCCAAGTGCCCGTCACCCGGTGCCAGGGAGGCGGGACAGGAGGCGCATAGGGGTCCTGAAAAGGACCTAGCTCCAGGAGCGCTCTCAGGTGGCCCTGAAGAGGGCCGTTTGTCCAAGGCCCCGCCCGAGCCGCTGCCACCGGCTTGGGAGATCCGTTTTGTCAAAGTCATCTTAATGTATTTTCGATTTTCCGCTGATAAGCACAAGTGCTGAAAGAAAAGGGAGGATGAGCGACGGTATAAACCGCGTTATATAGACACGATACCGTGGGAAATGTGGGCGGTGCCCACGCTGATTGGTGCATAGTTTGACATTTTCAGCTGATTGGTGCATAGTTTGAAATTTTAGGCTTCGCCTCATGGGCTTGTCCCATAAGGCGAAGCCTAGACGGCGTAGCCTACATGAAATAGAACCGGAATGTTAAAGACTGATCACCCCAGCAATAAACTTTTCCAGTCGCTGCTGCTGCCGACTGGATGCCTCTGGTGGACGCTACCGCATCCGGTCTCGCACCATCAGACTCAGGGACAGTTTCATCCCAAAGGCCATAAGACTGAGCTACTTAGCTCACCACAGTCGACATCTGTTCAAAAAGGTCTGTTTACATTTTACATCTAAATCTATTTTAAGCTGAATCTATTTTACAAAACCACTCAACTCCACTCAATTCCGAATAAATATTTTTTATTTCACATTATTATATTCCATGTAGAGTATTAAATTTCATTTACAATTATTATTGGGGGTTTCGGTCTCTGAAACGCATTGTTTCTGCAACGTTTCTTTTTCCCTTTCTGTAAAAGTCATACTGCAGCCTATACCAAAATTTTCAGGTGTGGTTACCAATAACCTAGCCTGGCACCGCCCGCCTGCCTACTTCCGCTAAATTTTCATTTCACTTCAGTACTAGGTCTGGGTCTGCTTCATATGAATGCGTTCCTTGGAAGCCCGATTTTTGGCGGTCCAATCAGCGAACAGAGGGCTGAGAACGATGACGTCTCGCACGCCAGTTTCAGTTGTAGTCAGAGGAAGAACAGGAAGACAATGGAGAAGGATACGAGAGAAGCTATTCGGTCTTTTGTGGGATCGCTGCCGAAAATCGATCAATTAAAGCCGGAGCAAGAACAAGCTTTGCTGAGTTTTGTTGGTGACCATGATGTTGTGCCGCTTCTCCCCACCGGGTTCGGGAAAAATCAGTCAATCAAGAACCCCCCACGCATGCACGCACCTCGGATACATTCACACACACGGAAAACGGATCGCTATTTATTTATTTAGCCTATTTATTTATTTATTTTACTGAACACAGCCTCCATGACGATGAACTAGACACGTCAAAAAAATAACTTCACACGGTGTGTCTTTTTACAATTTATTTGTTACCAGCATTCGTAGTGTTGATCAGCAGAGAAATAGTCTGCCAAAGACGTTGACGTCGCTTAGCAACCGAGGAAGCTATTCACCACCGGAAGTTCCGAAGGCCCATGAAAGTCAACGGAGCGTTCAACAGCATTGAGAAGAGCCGTGTAATAAATAACGATAGTCACATTCATTATTCGATATTCTACGTGACTCAGACTATTCGACAATCGTTGCCCATCCCTAGCGTGTACATGTTAAAGTGCTGTACATAGACACGGAGAGCCCTCTCCATAGCCAGAGAGGATCCAATATTTCCGTCAACGACATGGACCTGTTGGTCGACGCAACGGAGACGGCAAGGGCTGTGATTGGTCCTCTAACAAATTCATTTCCGGAATCACTTCTCCGGTTTGACTTTGCACCTTAATTACTTTGTACATTGTTTACTTTGCACCTTAAGGACCAATAACACACCAAACATGATTTGAAAAGCTTTGGAAGTTTATTTACAACACTGCTTACATGGTTTGTAGTAAACATATAAGATAGATCGGGCGGCGAATTGCATTGCATATCCGACATCCCAACGGAGAGCTGCTGAGGTGACACACCAAAATTGTACCGGGGGCGAAAATTGTACTGCCTATGTAATCCGCGTTCGAAAAGTCCACACCGGCCTGGCAAACCCGATCGAATGATTCGACCTGATCATTCGATCGGGTCGAATGATGACGTAGGAAGGTTCATAAACATTCCCGCTCATTAATTGAGCGTCACAAGAAGAAATAACATTAAACAGATAACATTTATTTTACAAATGACATTTATTAGCGTTGCTAACTTTATATTTGTATTGCATTTAATTGTTTAATCGCATCGTATTATCACAAGCTAGCTATATGATACACTTTAAACACTCAGTTTACTAGCTAAATTCAATACAATACAAATATAAAGTAAAAAAGTGTTATCTCTATTATCTTATTTCGTCTTTGGCAACATGAGCGCTAGGGTTGCCGCGGTGTGGACATTTTCACACCGAGTAATCGTGTGAACACCGGTATTACTGGTATAGACGGTATTAACTTTGAAACTATAGGTCAACCGCCATCTTCTCCGTCAACTCTCCTCTCACACTCGGTGACAGCGGCTGGCAGCGCGCCAATTCTCGGCGTCTTATAACGTTCTATATATAATAGTATAATATAATTGTATATATCACAATATCACGGCCAAAAGCTCTGTGCGCCTCCGGATGGCCGTAGCGCGGGGAGCTCATGTAGGGATTGGGCTTCGCGGGGTTTGTTTACCGGCGTTGCTATGATTACCGGTCTTGTAAGGAAGCACGTCAATTCTCGGCGCGACAATTCTCCCGCACAGAGCAGAACTGTGGCCTATTCTACACATTTTAATTTTCTTAATTATAATTATATTATTCTTTTTTTACTGAATTTGTTTTTTATTACTGAAAAAAAGCAAAAAAAAAAACTTGGTGTTGCCGGTATGCAACACCGAGTAAACGGTGTTGGCCTCAACACCGGTAACACCGGTAATAGCGTATACCGCTGCAACCCTAATGAGCGCGAATGTTTTTTGAAACCTGCCTAGCAACGGACCATCGCGTCGAACGCGGATTACGTAGGCGGTGTTCTGCCAATTTCCGCTACCCATCAAATTCTGCTACCTAGTGGTTCTGCGCATGCGCATCTTGAAAAAAACGATCCTGCGTGCGGACCCATCAGTTCCTTTTAGGCTGATAGGGAGTATTTTCTTTAAAACATGTTTTAAACTGCCCAATTATCTTACACATATGTTTAACATTACGCATTTTCACCTCTAAGAACGTAAATATGTGCACACTTCTGATGAATGTCGAAATAAGATCATATATGTGTTATCTTTACGGGTGGGAGCGGAGAAAGATTTTATCGGTTGAGGGGGAGGGGGGGACGACATCTTGTCTTGTTATAACAAGATATTTAGCGTGTTACATCAATTCTAAATGCTTGTGTTTGTAAAGCTATTGGGGAAAGATTGAAACAATCGTTTGACCTCCTGCCTCTGGGAACATTCCCGGACCCGGATGGCTTTGATAAGTCCCTGAAATTAAACCTTAGGAGGTATGCTTCAAAATTCAAGTTAAATGGTGAGTATCTGAAATACATGCTTGTTTATAACGTCTTTGACATTATTTTAAACTACTACTCACCCTATGTACACTGCAAGAATATGGGGAGCATATTTTGATGCTTGTTTATAACGTCTTTATTAAAGTTAGCTGGAGTACGGTATGTGGATAGACCAATCGCCTCTATCAAATAATGCTCCCACTGCAGAATCACATTAACGAAACCACTACTCACCCTATGTACACTAAGAATATGGGGAGCATATTTTGATGCTTGTTTATAACGTCTTTATTTAAGATAGCTGGAGTACCGTATGTGGATAGACCAATCGCCTCTATCAAATAATGCTCCCACTGCAGAATCACATTATTTTAAACCACTTATCACCCTTTTTTCAAAGCAGGTTATTGATGGTTACATGCACATCCTTATTGGAGATCATCAGGCAAGTGGAAATTATATTTATCTAACTTTAGATGTTTATTTAACTATAATTCAGCATTATAAACTTATATTGTTTTAGACAGATGCCTATTCACCAGCTCAGTGCTGTTGTTGCCACATCATTGTTTGGTGGACATTTCATGCCCCTCAAAAAGGTAATTATTTTTTCACATTCATTGTCGGGTGCTGCGACCCAATCTGTAACACTCTAGCATTATTGATTATCAATAACAATAACTAACATTCAATAACTTGGTATTAAATCCATTCCTCAGATGAAGTTTCCAGCGGAAGAAATGTAGATGTGCCCTGTAAATGTTGGGGCTCACTGGATTTTAGTGGTTTGGTTACCTTTCTTTGCATAATTAACAGTGCAATATTATTCACATCAAACACAATTATTTCATGATCATTTTTGCGGGCTACACCTACTGGACTCGTTCTAACTCTGTTAGCCAGCCTGTAACTCAGCGTCTCTCCCTACGTGTTGCAATCATGCATAGATATTTCAATTGAACTCTGATGCATAAGAGCTCATAGTAATTTAGTTATTAGGATCTGCTTAATCAATGTAAATGTCGTAATCTGATGAGAGAATAACATGAATGCACTTAACCTCTTTAGATTGTCAACATGTCAGACAAGGTACTTGTGGTCATGTATCCAATGGGAAACGAAGGTCATCATGCTTGTAAACTCCTACGAAACTGGAGGTAACGGTGCTTGTGATAAAGTTCCAACTTTAAAAACATAAAGATTGGGCTGAATTAATGAAGACCTATGCGATTTCACTTGAATTGGTCTGCTCTGTGTTTTTTTCTTCCTATTTTTTAAACAAAAATTAGGAATTTCTTGAGGATTACAGACTTCGGAGACAAGGACAGCACAACAAGCAGCAAGATTCCAGCAGCTGTGGGATTTTAGTGTTGAGGGTAAACATGTTTGTAC
Source organism: Gadus morhua (assembly GCF_902167405.1). Classification (NCBI taxonomy): domain Eukaryota; kingdom Metazoa; phylum Chordata; class Actinopteri; order Gadiformes; family Gadidae; genus Gadus; species Gadus morhua. Next base: position 32,464,146 of record NC_044063.1, read on the forward strand.
TAATTGTACAGCCATTTATAAGTAACTTATTACTTATTAACTTACTGTTGCCATCTAAAATGCAATTTTGCAGTTTGCAGATGATTGATGAGGGGCAGTGGCATCAAACACTGCACGAGAGCGGTGCCATCAAAATAGTTTCGTAGTCAAAATCCATACAAATTCCCTCCCCTCAGTCACATAAGGTAACCTTAGCAGAAGTGTGTGTGGGTAATGTACTATAAAGTAAGGTTACTTTTTAAATTGTTAAACATAACTATTTATTACGCTTTTAATTCAGTCATTTGTTCAGTGCTACAGAAAACATAATGCTTTTAGTGTCTATATAGCATAAACAATAGGGAGGTATTTGTGACACATGTATATATTTAAGCATACTATGTATGTGGATACTTTTTTGAAATGTATTTTCTTTTTTATTCACAAATTATACATTTGTAGTGTACCATGATTTATTTACTCACAGAATGATTGGAGTTTTAAAAGCTTATGAAAACCATTGTTTCTAGGGAATGCAGAGGACTTTGTTGTGTGCTCCTTTGCCAAAGAGAATGCAGATGAGAGCATGATTGCAAAGGTAAAGTATAACGTAACGTGCTTGCGTCATGACGGCGGCCATCTTGGTAGGAAAACACAAGCGAAAACACAGGCGTCTTCTAGCAGCGAACACAATAGTGCGATACAAATGTCAGAATATTTCTCAAATTTAAGCGGTCCCGACAGGGGAAGATACCAGCAGAAAGTTAACCTGTTAGGTTTCGATCCCTACAAGCTGAAAAAGTCGGATTTTAGCGAGGATCATGACCTTTTACCGAGCGTAGATTAGGGGTTAAGGGTTCCTGGTAAAAACAAACTTAGAACTGCAGGCGCAAAAACTCTCGCAAAGAACCTCTCACTAATTGATTGAGCCCCAAAACTTACCAGTTATGAAGTGATTACCACAAATACGAGTGTTGGCGAGATTTATTTGGGCCATGTCGCCCCGGTAGATGTTCGAAATCCAAATCCACACGTCGATTTTTGACGAATGGTCAGTGACTTTGGCTTCAGTTTCTGACGCAAAAGGGTACCCTTGCGCTTCTTTTTTCGACGCATGGGGTTTTCAACTCGTTACAATGTAACCCCTTCACGGGGGACCCGATGGCTGCACATAGAGATGCTATGAGCATTCATCCCATTGGCTAACGGAGGACCTTGCGCTTCTTTTTTCGACGCAGGGGTTTTTCCACTCATTACAATGTAATCCCTCCACGGCAATATATGAAGCTATGAGCATTCATCCCATTGGCTAACGGAAGAGCCGATGGCTGCACATAGAGACGCTATGAGCATTCATCCCATTGGCTAACGCAGGACCATGTGCTTCTTTTTTCGACGCAGGGGGTTTTCCACTCATTGCAATGTAATCCCTCCACGGCAATGTATGAAGCTATGAGCATTCATTCATCCCATTGGCTAACGGAAGACCCGATGGCTGCACATTAACGGCGATTTATCTGTGACATTCCTCAACACAACTACACCAACGTGTCCTTGTTAATTACACAACATGTGTGGGTTAAGTTTATGGCCATCAGTTGTCCTGTTTTGTGCTTTGATTGTTCAAGTTCAAGATGTTCAAGATCATTTATTGTCATTTCAGCCATATACACAGTATACAGTGAAATGAAATAGCGTTTCCCAAAAACATAAGGTGCAACATAGAGCGACAATAATAACAAAAATCAACAACAACAACAACAACATGCTACAAATAACTGCAAACCAGTAAAGTCACTGTGTGGAATTTGTAGTGCGGGAATATAAATATAAATAAAAATATGACTATATGTCTGATTAGTGCGGGAATATAAATATGAATATAATAAATATGAATATAAAACAATAGTGCAATAGTGCATAAACCACGGGTAACAGAGATGATCAGATCTGTCCCTTAGAGTTGAGGAGTCGGATGGCCTGGGGGAAGAAGTTGTACTGTAGTCTGGTTGTGGCGGACCGGATGCTCCGGTACCTTCTGCCAGACGGAAGGGGGGAGAAGAATTTGTGTGAGGAGTGGGAGGGGTGGGAGGGGTCATCCACAATGCTGGTTGATTTGCGGATGCAGCGAGTGGTGTAAATGTCTGAGATGGTGGGGAGAGAGACGCCGATGATCTTCTCAGCTGTCCTCACTACTCGCTGCAGAATCTTGCGGTCAAGTTTGGTGCAGTTTCCGAACCAGGCAGTGATGCAGCTACCCAGGATGCTCTCTATGGTCCCTCTGTAAAAAGTGGTGAGAATGGGGGGTGGGAGGTGGGCTCTCTTCAGCCTTCTCAGGAAGTGGAGGCGCTGCTGGGCTTTCTTAACCGTGGAGCCGGTGTTGAGGGACCAGGTTAAGCTCTCGGCCAGGTGGACACCAAGGAATTTGGTGTTCTTCACGATCTCCACCGGGGAGCCATCAACGTCCAGCGGCTCGTGGCCCCTCTGTGCTCTTCTGAAGTCAACAAAAATCTCTTTGGTTTTGTCTACGTTCAGGGACAGGTTGTTGACTTTTCACCAGGTTAGCAGTTGTTTCACCTCCTCTCTGTAAGCTGACTCATCGTTCTTTTCTATCAGACCCACCACGGTCGTATCGTCGGCGAACTTGATGATGTGATTCGAGCCGTGTAGCGCCGTGCAGTCGTGCGTCAGTGGTGTGAACAGCAGTTGACTGAGCACACAGCCTTGAGGGGCCCCTGTGCTCAGAGTGGTGGTGTTGGAGGTGTTTTTCCCGATCCGGACTGTCTGGGGTCTCCCCGTCAGAAAGTCCAAGATCCAGTTGCAGAGGGAGATGTTCAGGCCCAGCAAGCCCTGCTTCGTGATCAGGTGCTGGGGGACGATTGTGTTGAATGCTGAACTGAAGTCTATGAACAGCATTCTAACATATGTGTCCTTTTTTTCCAGGTGGGTGAGTGCTAGGTGGAGGGTGGTTGAGATGGCGTCGTCGGTAGAGCGGTTTGCTCGATACGCAAACTGCAGGGGGTCTAGGGTGGGAGGCTCTTTATGTGCCTCTGGATCAGCCTCTCAAAGCACTTCATGATGGTAGAAGTGAGTGCTATGGGGCGGTAGTCGTTGAGGCAGGACACAGGTGACTTCTTCGACACAGGGACAATGGTGGTAGTTTTGAAGCACGATGGGACATTGGCGCTGCTCAGGGAGATGTTGAAGATGTCCGTGAGAACATCTGCCAGCTGGTCTGCACATCCTTTGAGCACACTCCCGGGAATGTTGTCTGGGCCAGCAGCCTTACGCGGATTCACTCTGCGCAGTGACTTTTTCACCTCAGCCGTGGTCAGACGTAGCACTTGTTCGTCGGGAGAGGGAATTTTCTTCTCCGCCACCACATCATTCTTTGCTTCAAATCGGGCGTAGAACACGTTCAGCGCATCAGGCAATGAGGCATCGCTGTCACAGGCTGGTGTAGATGTCCTGTAGTTGGTGATGGCTTGGATGCCCTGCCATAGCTGCCGTGTGTCTCCACTGTCTCTGAAGTGGCCGTGGATTTTCTGAGCATGTGCACGCTTAGCGTCCCTGATAGCCCTGGCCAGTATTGCCCTCGCTATGCTCAGAGCCTCCTTATCACCTGCTCTGAAGGCTATGTCTCGGGCTCTCAGCAGTGCACGTACCTCTGCAGTCATCCATGGCTTCTGGTTGGAGCGTGTGGTGATGGACTTGGTGACAGTGACGTCATCAGTGCACTTACTGATGTAACCAGTCACTGATGCTGTGTACTCCTCCAGGTCAATGAAGCCGTCGGTGGTTGCTGCTTCCCTAAACATATGCCAGTCGGTGCACTCAAAACAGTCCTGGAGGACAGAGATGGCTCCTGCTGGCCAGGTTTTCACCTGTTTCTTGGCTGGTCTGGAGCGTCTGACGAGCGGTCTGTATGCTGGGATCAGCTCGACGGAGATGTGATCCGAGTATCCGAGGTGGGGGCGGGGCTCAGCCCGGTACACACCGGTTACATTGGTGTAAACAAGGTCCAGCATGCTCGCCCCTCTCGTTAGGCTGCAGCCCCGTTGAAAAAAATAGAATTCCACCCGTGACCCTACACACTCAGGAGATTAATGATGTTTAAATTATTAGGACCATGAAGTCTTTATTTGCATGGGTTTACATTTCGTTCTGTGTAGCATGGAAAAATCTGAGAAACACTCCCATTCAGAATGCATTAGTTTACATTTCGTTCTTTGAAGCACGGTTATTTTTATTTATTTATTTATTTTCAGTTTTTGAGGAGCGGCTTCGATGCTATTTTTTCTGCAATAATCCAAAATCCAATGGAAAAACCTGTTGGCTTTTTGTCAAGGGAACCGAGGGCGACGCTCACTTCCGGGTTGGCCAACACACGTCATCCCTCCACCACTCTATACTGTAAAAACACATGTTCAAGTTGAATGATAATGCATGAATTTATTCTTTATTCTGCCATAGTAAATAAATGGCAGAAAATGGGCTGAGAACAAATTCGTATTTACGATATGTTCAATAAAACGTAATCACAGACTTACGTTTAGACAAACGTCATTGAGAATGCCGAATAGTTCTCTGGGAACGTAATTTTGAAAGTGTTGCTCTGTCTGTCTTGGTCTCTATAGCAACGACCTCAGCTACCCAGCACTGATCAAAAAAACGATTGTTTCTCTCAATCAAAGCACACACAGGACAACTGATGCCCATAAACTTAACCCACACATGTTGTGTAATTAACAAGGACACGTTGGTGTAGTTGTGTTGAGGAATGTCACAGATTTCACAGTAATATCGCCATTAATGTGCAGCCATCGGGACTTCCGTTAGCCAATGGGATGAATGAATGCTCATAGCTTCATACATTGCCGTGGAGGGATTACATTGCAATGAGTGGAAAACCCCCTGCGTCGAAAAAAGAATCACATGGTCCTGCGTTAGCCAATGGGATGAATGCTCATAGCGTCTCTGTGCAGCCATCGGCTCTTCCGTTAGCCAATGGGATGAATGCTCATAGCTTCATATATTGCCGTGGAGGGATTACATTGTAATGAGTGGTAAAACCCCTGCTTCGAAAAAAGAAGCGCAAGGTCCTCCGTTAGCCAATGGGATGAATGCTCATAGCGTCTCTATGTGCAGCCATCGGGTCCCCCGTGAAGGGGTTACATTGTAACGAGTTGAAAACCCCATGCGTCGAAAAAAGAAGCGCAAGGGTACCCTTTTGCGTCAAAAACTGAAGCCAAAGTCACTGACCGTTCGTCAAAAATCGACGCGTTCGGAGTGAGAATGTGTTGGGTACTCCTATCTTAAATAAAGACATTATGAACAAGCATCAAAATATGCTCCCCATATTCTTACAGTGTACATAGGGTGAGTAGTGGTTTAAAATAATGTCAAAGACGTTATAAACAAGCATGTATTTCAGATACTCACCATTTAACTTGAATTTTGAAGCATACCTCCTAAAGGTTTAATTTCTGGGACTTATCAAAGACATCCGGGAATGTTCCCAGCGGCAGGAGGTCAAACGATTGTTTCAAGCTTTCCCCCATAGCTTTACAAACACAAGTATTTAGAATTCATGTTACACGATAAATATCTTGTTATAACAAGACAAGATGTCCCCCCCACCTCCCCCTCAACCGCCGAAATCTTTCTCCGCTCCCAGAGTAGACCCGTAAAGATAACACATATATCATCTTATTTCGACATTCATCAGAAGTGTGCACATATTTACGTGCTTAGTAGGGCTGTAACGATACGTGTATCAAACCGAAAATCGCGATACTCAAAGCCACGAACCTGTCTCGCGGTGTGAGAAGGCAGAAGCGTGATATGCCCTTTCTAACTCTTCGGTCAAATTGTCTGATTGAAATTTGCTAATAATTAGCAAAGTAAATAATAGTCTGCTGACAGCGCCCCCTCCTATCGATGCCGTAAATATGTGACGAGATGCCCTCTCTTTGATTACACAGCTCTCCGTGGCTACGGAGGATTGCATTTCTCCACAGCCGTCGAAGTCCTCATATGCGATATGAACGACATTTATCCAGATTGGGCCAAGCGCGAAAAAAATTGCCTGTGTGATCCTGTCTCTATTGTTTTGTGTGATTTGACTGGCAGTTTGTCTGCTTATAGGTCGGAATGAAGCGGCCACCGATTATTGACAGGATGGGTACTTTATTCTACCGGACTCGTTCGCTTCTTCACTAGACACACGCGCTACCGCTCGCTCTCCTCGCTCGTCCACTCACTCGCTGACGTCACTCACACACGCATACGCACACTGCCATTCTCGCGCATACACATATGCTACTCGTAACACTATGCCTCGTTATTGCGACGTTCATGTTTTTCCTCATCTATTGAAAGTTAGGCTATTAAACTTGTTGCATTCTATACGGCCTGATTATGTCATTATTTAAGCTACATAGCCTAATAAGAAGCGCTAATAAGGATATTTGAATAAACCAACCAAACAGTTAAAGGGGCCCTATTATGCCTACCAGCAAAAAGCATCCTCCAACTGCAATCTTTGGTTATTTCTTTATTAATTTAGCTATACTTTAATAGTATTCTTTCGGTTCAAATCTGTTCAGTGTTCCAAATTATTTGTTATTAAATGTTACGTTAAGATAATTGGTATTTAAGTGTTGTTTAAATAAAATGCTTTTTAAATTTAAAAGAATCGTGGGATGTATCGAACCGTGGGTCAAAAATCGTGATACAAACCGAATCGTGAATTTGTGTATCGTTACAGCCCTAGTGCTTAGAGGTGAAAATGCGCAATGTTAAACATATGTGTAAGATAATTTGGCAGTTAAAAACATGTTTTAAAGAAAATACTCTATGAGCGTAAAAGGTAGCCGAAACTGATGGATCAGAAACTGATGGATCAGGATCGGGTTTTTCAAGATGCGCATGCGCAGAACCACTAGGTAGCAGAATTTGATGGGTAGCAGAAATTGGAAGAACAACTGTACTCCTGCTATCTTAAATAAAGACGTTATAAACAAGCATCAAAATATGCTCCCCATATTCATACAGTGTACATAGGGTGAGTAGTGACGTAAAATAACGTGATTCTGCAGTGGGAGCATTATTTGATAGAGGCGATTGTTTTACAGATCACATGCGCCCTACCTCACATTTGTGACGTAAGGTAGCATTTTCTGATGGGTAGCATGAATTGATAGACTCCGCTATCGAGTGGCACTACGGTAGCAAAAGTTGGATTACAAAGTCTGTAAATTCCGCATCGCAAAACAAGCCTTTACATTCGCCATATTAACGCTATGTACGTACCGCGGTACACCTCTGTAACCGCTCCTAAGTGCCTGTACCTTGACGGTTCGGTACAAATACGTGTACCGTTACACCCCTAGTTCATGGGCATGTGCGTGCTTGCGTGTGTTTTTACCTGCGCGTGTGCCGAAGGCGGAGCCGTTAAACGTCTTACCAGTGCATGTGTGTGTGTGTGTGTGTTTGTGTGTGTGTGTGTGTGTGTGTGTGTGTGTACGCTTCCGTGTATATGTCGCTGCCTTTGTGTTGACGTACAGTGTGTGCGCGTGCTTGTTTGTGTGTGTGTGTGCGAATGTGTGTTAGTTTCCGTGTATGTTCATGCGCATGTGCGTGCTTGAGGTGTATATATACCTTCGCGCTTGGCACATGCCCACTTGAGTAACATGAGTTACTGGTGCGACAGGCCTGCTATTATAGTAGTACGTTTTTCTTTTTAATTATAATTATTGTATGTCCAGTATTCTATTTCATTTACAGCTATTATTATTATCTCTTAATTTTATGCTAATTATTACTATTACTTATTACTGGCAATGAATAATTCATTGCCAGCAACTGCTGCTGGAATTGTTGTGCATATGACAAGTAAACCTGCTACCTCCCGGCCTCCCCGCATCTGCCTGCCACTGATAAGTGCTGCATTCTCGCACATACAATAACGCAGTTTGCACAATCTGATTGACAGGCAAGATGGATTCCCTGAACCCATTAAAAAATAAATTTGATCAATGGACGGTAATCCAGGAGAGGTCTGAAATTATTTTATGCAGCAGGGGGCGCGGTCAACTTCAGAGAGCATTTATTACACTAAAATGATAGCTCTGCTGTGCTTTGGCCCTTTAACCTCTAAGGGGATTTCCCTAGTCTGAAAAAATGTTTCTGTGTCAAACATATTTAAATGTTGCAAGCTTTCTTTTTACTAAATCAAAACCAAGCAGAAACTAGATTTGTCCAGAATTCTGAAGAACACAATAAATAATGTGTGCTACAGCATACCGTACGTACCATTCTACTATACTCTAGGTTCTGTACTGCAGTACCACATCCTGAAACAAGGGACCGCGACTGAAGGGTTAAGTGGCAGCAGTAAACCACAGTAGGGGATGGAAGGCCACTGGGGCCTTATAGATTGACATTATAAACTTCATAATATTTATAATGTTTAACAAGGCGCACTATGTATGTAGCCTGGTCCTACCAGACCATCGTACTTCATTTCATTTGTACAGAAGGTCTAGAAGTGCTCAATTGACAAACGTTCACTCACTTGGAGGCGGGTGTCTGTAGAAGTTTTAAAATGATTGGATCTGCCCAGTGTCACTCTGGATCTGCCATAACCAATCGCATAGTGTTTGGTCGAGACGTATGTCATGCGACGGGACCGGCTCCTTCACCACTAACGGAGCCAGCTGGAAAATCGAACTTTTCCCGAACCCGGTGGGGAGAAGCGCCACAACATCACGGCCACCAACAAAACTCTGCAGAGCTTGTTCTTGCTCCGGCTATAAATGATTGATTTTCTGCAGCGATCCCTCAACAGACCGAATAGCTTCTCTCGTATCCTTCTCCATTGTCTTCCTCTGACTACAACTGAAACTGGCGCGCGACCCAGACGTCATCGTTCTCAGCCACTCCCTCTGTTCGCTGATTGGACCGCCAGAAATCTGGTTTCCATGGAACGCATTCATATTAAGCAGACCCAGACCTAGTACTGAAGTGAAATTAAAATTTAGCGGAAGTAGGTAGGTGGGCGGTGCCAGGCTACTATGTATGTGCTGCCGGCCAACATACCTGCAGGGCTGTGTAACTCTGAAACATCATAACAGCTTCCTCGGGGTGAATTAGCCCATTACCCGAAAGGAAAGTGGAACACATGAAGTAGTTTCTAATTTTAAACTTTGCTTTTTTTGCTTGAGCAAGAACTTGTCGGAGCGTTATCTGTTGAGGCAGTGGAGCTTAAACTGGTCTGTCTATGGAGAGCAAGGTCAATATGATATAGTAGTGATGGGCAGTGGGTAGGGCTGCAACTAACGATTAATTTAATAATCGATTAATCGATGAATCGGATCAAAAAAGAAACATTTGTTTTTGTAACTTTATTAAAAAAAACTGAACATTACTTCAAATTCACAGTGCAGACTGAATTGTAAAAACACCAGGTTATTGCTCCAACGTCGCGGAACAATTAAAAGTAATATTAAATGATGTATTACTTTTAATGACATAACTGGGATAACATAAAAAAAAATAAGATCTTTAACCGGTAAATACTAACGGTTAAAAATAAATTAAACCATCTTAATTTCTCTCAGATGACAGGAGATTGTTAATTTTTATTTCATTTTCGAGACTCCTTAACGATCCAAGTGTATATTCTTAACACTATTGATACTTTTCTATTATTTTGTTGAAATGTATTATTGCTTTAATTGCTGATAAGATGATCATAGCTCAAGATAATAGGATGTTAAAGAGGTCATAATTCCATCTTTACTATCTATTTTATATTGCTGGGAAAACAAGTTTTTGGCAAAATATCAAATTTCTCTTTTTTTTTGTGTTGCATTTGAACACAACAATCATATTACTGAGCCGACCTGAAGCCAACTAGCTCTATAACCTGCCAATTTTAACATGGATTTAAAAACAGGAATACTATATATATTTTTTTTTTTTTTGATTCGTTGTTGCAGCCCTAGTAGTGGGTTTGGTCTGGGGTTCGGACATGTTTGTGTGTGTGTGTGTGTGTGTGTGTGTGTGTGTGTGTGTGTGTGTGTGTGTGTGTGTGTGTTAGGGCTGGGCGATATGGACCAAAACTCATATTTCGATATTTTCTGTTCGAATGGCAACATACGATATTATAACGATATTTTGAACAAAACAGGTAAAGTGTGTAGTTTTAACTCCACGCCACTATCAACCATTTATTTAGTGTTTTCTTTTTTTTTTGCTCAACGAAGCATAGCTGTGCTTTATCAACAGATATGTAAGGGATAATGTAAAGAACGCCGGTCATTATCGGGAAAATAAGCAGGGCGAACAGGACACCGACCTAAAGGGGCTTATTTTCAATAATGACCGACGACGTTCTATACATTATCCCGATTATTACACGGCTACTTGCCTAAACGAAAAAATAACTTCATGGTGTGTCTTTTTACAATTTATTTGTAACCAGCATTCGTAGTGTTGATCAGCAGAGAAATAGTCCGCCAAAGACGTTGACGTCGCATGTTACCGGACTATTTGCGGAGTGATACCAAAGACGTCATCAGAGACAAAAAATCCTGTTTTCCTTGACAGCCTCTTCTATAAAATGAATAATTTTAGCTTGTGCGTGCCCGTGCCCGCGATAAATCACACACAAGCTAAAATCATTCAAATTAATGTGCTTTATTTTTATCTTGCACTATTGGAGCACGTACTACTTTCTTGCGTTCTGCCTCTGACTACGAGATGGTTAGTGTTACAACTTTCTGCTGTCGGCTCCCAGACATGTTCCCTCCAGGGCCGATCATCTCTCAGGGGCAACACACCCTTCACTTTGACCGGCAGTGGGTCTGCTTATAGGTCGGAATATGGTCGGAATGAAGCGGCCACCGATTCTTGCCGGGTGCTTTATTCTTTTACACACAACCGGACTTGATCATTACTTCACTAAACTTACATGCACGCTACCGCTCGCTCGTCCACTGCACACACACACACACACACACACACACACACACACACACACACACACACACACACACACACACACACACACACACACACACACACACACACACACACACACACACACAGAGTGATATGCGCACCAGATACTTTCTCGTGCGAACCAGATACTTTCTCGTGCGCACCAGATACTTTCTCGTGCTCACGAGAAACGTTTTGTTGCGATGCGAAACGTCCGTGGGTGGGAGAACGCTGTGTACATATAAGGGGCGGGATTGAGCAGCTGAACATGGTTTGTAGGCTCAGAGAGCAGCGGTCAGCTTTATAAAATAGCGCTCGCAAGGCAACATCAAAATAATATATAATATACCGGTATGGCGATATTGTCTCAACTACATATCGCTTTCAAAAATATACCGGTATAATTTTAAAAGCGGTATATCGCCCAGCCCTAGTGTGTGTGTGTGTGTGTGTGTTCACTCACAGGCTTCTCGTCGCCGTCGAGGACGTCTTCCTTGGTGAACAGCCTCATGCAGTCCATCAGGCTCACCTCACTGTAGCCCTTCTGGGCACAAACACAGTGGCAGCGACATTACAGACACGCACAGGCACGCCCGCACACAATCACGCAGACATTCACAGACAGCACAGAAGCCAGGGGCAGCACAGAGATCAAAACAGGATGGACGGAGAGACAGTATGTTGTTAAGACGATGCTGTGAAGGAACATCAATGCTAACAGAAGGAGGTTGACCTTTACAGAGAGCTAGCCTTTACTCCAAGGTCACTCACATAAGGAATAATCCCACCCATGCACGGACACATGTACACACACAGATACATACACACACACAAACCCATAAACACACACATACATACTTCTTCTCCAAATGATTAAAAGTATAATGGCGTTATGACCTGACCAGAAATGATTTGTATGTAAGGCCAGAATCCATCCGTCCATATTTTACGCTGTGCATAATGGAAGGTAACTGTGCTACATTTGTGCGTTGTGTGTGTTCTCTCACCTTGGCGATAGGCAGCGAGAGATCCCAGAAGGGGTCGAAGACTGTTGAACAGAAGCCACAATGACTGCAGGTTAGCGAGCTTCTCAGCTGGCCCACAAACAGGTCTGTGGACACACAGGAGAAGAAAGGTTATTCAACACACACACACACACACACACACACACACACACACACACACACACACACACACACACACACACACACACACACACACACACACACACACACACACACACAAAAGCACATGGCAAAATATTTTCATGGTTAACAAACGTTTATTAACTGACAACATTCATATGAATGTATATGGGATATTCAAGCATGCTTTGGATGGTCAACCACAATCATCAGCTGTGTTGACCGTCTATATCAGGCTCACGCTTTGATTTGACACTTGGTGTACAGTTATTTTACTCACCAACTATTTTACTGTCCTCTCGCTCCAGGTATTTGCTCCACATCTTTTTCCCTTTCTCCTCGTCCCTAAAGACATGTGGACAACAACATTGCAGTTAACTTAGCTGCCAGAGGTTACCCTTAGCTCACTTGTGATCAAGGGCCGTGATGGTATCTCTTCACTGGCTGATAACATGATTCTCACAAATAACAAGGGCTGGACATAAAAACAGAGTGACGTAGGAGAGGGGAAACAAACATGTGTACTAAATGTTTAAGCACTGTTTAAATGCTACATCTCTCCTTTGAAATCTGATATTTTATGGATGTTTTCAGGTGCAGATTGTCTGTCCAGTAGCCACCGTGCACAGCATTGGAATTTGGCTGTGGCTAGCTGATATGCTATGCTAAATTCACTCAGCTAACAACTATGGAATTTTAGCATTGGTGGTGATATACTCTTGTCCTTTCTGAAAGGAAATTTAATTAAAACCAAACCACGTGGACTGAAAACGATGTGACCGTTTAAGGTAGCCCTGAAATATAGCCTCTATCCTAGCCCTGACATAAAGCCTCTATCCTAGGCCTGACATATAGCCTTTATCCTAGCCCTGAAATATAGCCTCTATCCATACCTAGCCCTGAAATATAGCCTCTATCCTATCCCTGAAATATAGCCTCTATCCTAGCTCTGACATATAGGGCCCTATTTTAACGGTCTGAAACGCAAGTGAGAAGGGCTAGCGATGTTGCTATTTTACTAGGGGTGTAACGGTACACGTATTTGTACCGAAATGTCATGGTACAGGCACTTCGGTGCGGTTACAGGTGTCAGGTGTACCGCGGGACGTAAATGTGGCGTACATAGCGTTAAAGGTTGGGTATGGAACAGTGGCGGCTGGTGAATTTTATTATAGGGGGGGCAGAAAGTTTGTAAACCAAATCCCTGTAGGGGGGTCTGGGGCCCTCCTCCCCCCGAAGATCTTTTTGTGTTTTTCATATAAAAATGAAGCATTAAAGACAAAATGGAACATTTGCCCCTAAAGACAAAATAGAACATTTCCTTACAAAGACGAATGGAGCCGGGGAACTAAGTTTTTACTTCATTTATTTGCCTTGTAGAATTCAGCAAGATTAAAAGTGCAAATACATCAATAATAATTGGGAATTACCGGTATACACAAGTTAACATTCTCTCTCTGTCTCTATCTGTATGTGTGTTTGTGAGAGAGTGAGAGTGAGAGAATGTGATTCTAAAAGAGGTGAGTGTGTTACGGACAATCTATTGTGTTGGTAACTTCACTCATAAATCCATCTACAGTTAAGTATGCATTTAGACAAATACGATAAAATATCAATATAATATGTGCAACCTTTAATGTGTGGTTGTTCAAGACACACTGAAGACATGATGCCACCTTAGGTTTGCAGAGAACTATATACAAGATACACACTGAAGGCATGATGCCACCATAGGTTGGCGGGCGCGTTCACGTATTTTGAAAGTTGAAATATTTCAACTTTTCGGCAGCAAACGCGTGATGATAGCCAATCAGCGTTCAACAGCGTTGCCACTGACTGAGTGAAATGCCGTAACAGCCAATCAGTGTTACTCCCTTGGAGTGACCTAGAGTTCACTACCGTTACATTTATTTAGTAACTCGAAAAACCCACAAATTAGCTTTCTGTAGTGTAGTTGTGTTTACAGTTAAACTAAACTATGAGTATGCTAAAGGGCTAGAATAACAACCCCAAACAAAACCCAGTTGGGTGACAGGCAGCACCAGCCTTCCAGGCTCCGAATGGTCTCCCGAAACGACGGGCATTCCAACGTCTCTCCCTCTTCCACAACAGGTAAAGACATGCAATGCTCGTAATGTCGGCCATGGTTGTGAATGAATTCAGAAGCACCGCGAGCAAAACATTTGCTGCGCCGCAAAACCATTGCTGCGCCACAAAACTTGATTTGCTGCGCCGCAAAACTTCGGCGACAACGCGTTCGGGCAGCAAATGCATCTTTTGGTGTGAACGCAGGGTTAGAGTCAATGGAGAAGGCTTGGGCGATTTTCCACGTCGATGAATTCGCCCATAGAGGCGGGACCATTTGAAACGCAACTTGAATCTGACGATTCTGATTGGACAATGACAGATATTAGGTCTACAACACTGAAAACTACTTTTGCCGTGATAGAATAAAAAAAATAAAATAATCCTCTTTCTCCCAGTTGGTAGTGCGTCGCCCCAATCGTATGCATTTAGACAAATACGATAAAATATCAATATAATATGTGCAACCTTTTATGTGTGGTTGTTCAAGACACACTGAAGACATGATGCCACCTTAGGTTTGCAGAGAACTATATACAAGATACACACTGAAGGCATGATGCCACCATAGGTTGGCAGCGAACTATATACAATATACACACTGAAGGCATGATGCCACCATAGGTTGGCAGAGAACTATATACAATATGCACACTGAAGGCATGATGCCACCATAGGTTTGCAGAGAACTATATACAACATACACACTGAAGGCATGATGCCACCATAGGTTTGCAGAGAACTATATACAATATATTTCATTTCCAATTTTTCTGAATTGGATCGTCGACTAAAAGGAACTTCTTTGAGAGACGAAACGGAATTGCACACGTTTGCAGCCATGTTGAAATCAGCAAGTGACTTGATCGAAGATATCCCTTCGCGCTCTTTGCTCAGTTACGTATGACGCAAGCACGTTAGGGCGAGTCCCAAATCCCCATTGAAAATGCATTGAAGGCTCAATTTCCGAAAAAAAAAGTTTTAACATTACCCTGCGTTCACACCAAAAGATGCAAAAAGTTGCCGCGCAGCACGATCCCATTCAAAGTGAATGTAGAGACGCGTTGCGGGTTTGCTGCCGGAGCACTTGCTGCCGAGAAAACCGGCAGCAAAATTTGATTTGCGGTGCGGCAAAATTTGATTTGCAGCGCCCGTGCCCGCTGCCGGGCACGGGCGGCGGGCGCGTTCACGTATTTTGAAAGTTGAAATATTTCAACTTTTCGGCAGCAAACGCGTGATGATAGCCAATCAGCGTTCAACAGCGTTGCCACTGACTGAGTGAAATGCCGTAACAGCCAATCAGTGTTACTCCCTTGGAGTGACCTAGAGTTCACTACCGTTACATTTATTTAGTAACTCGAAAAACCCACAAATTAGCTTTCTGTAGTGTAGTTGTGTTTACAGTTAAACTAAACTATGAGTATGCTAAAGGGCTAGAATAACAACCCCAAACAAAACCCAGTTGGGTGACAGGCAGCACCAGCCTTCCAGGCTCCGAATGGTCTCCCGAAACGACGGGCATTCCAACGTCTCTCCCTCTTCCACAACAGGTAAAGACATGCAATGCTCGTAATGTCGGCCATGGTTGTGAATGAATTCAGAAGCACCGCGAGCAAAACATTTGCTGCGCCGCAAAACCATTGCTGCGCCGCAAAACTTGATTTGCTGCGCCGCAAAACTTCGGCGACAACGCGTTCGGGCAGCAAATGCATCTTTTGGTGTGAACGCAGGGTTAGAGTCAATGGAGAAGGCTTGGGCGATTTTCCACGTCGATGAATTCGCCCATAGAGGCGGGACCATTTGAAACGCAACTTGAATCTGACGATTCTGATTGGACAATGACAGATATTAGGTCTACAACACTGAAAACTACTTTTGCCGTGATAGAATAAAAAAAATAAACCCAGTTGGTAGTGCGTCGCCCCAATCGACCCTATACACCGTCCGCCCCTGGTATGGAATTCTCTTTTTTGGCCATTTTTGCAAAATTACTTGAAATCCTTATCATAACCCACTTACAGCCACTGAGTTAGAAGTACTGACATGAAAATTAAACAAGTCAATCATCTGTGGAACGGGCAGGGCTCGAAAAACTCCAGCCAATGATTTCCAGACCCACCGAATGGCATTGGACAGTAAGTACGTCAATCAAACGGTCGTACTGCACTCCGCCTCCCCCGCTCCCTGCGCGTGACCCCTTCGTGCACGTACTCAAAGCTTGTGACCCAGAGCAGGCTTCTGTTTGTTGTTATCCTGCGGTAGCTACTGGAGCTAGCTAACTAGCTAACGAGCTGTTCGCTCGTGTATGATTGCGCGTCCATGTACTTGGAATGGGTGGAATAGGAGTCAGCGTTGTAGGAGAGGGGCTAGGACCATTTGAGTTGTGTATTTTTTAAATCTGCTGGCGTTTCGCAAATCCCATACCCAACCTTTAATATGGCGAATGTAAAGGCTTGTTTTGCGATGCCGAATTTAAAACTTGAAGTCGGAGTTCCACCCGGACCATTTAGCCAAAGTATACTAATATACCTTTCTGTCGTTACACGCATGCAGTCCGGAACTTATCAACCCCAGCGTCCTCGTTTGCTGAGCGATGTCAACGTCTTTGGTGGACTATTTCTCTGCTGATCAACACTACGAATGCTGGTAACAAATAAAGTAAAAAGACACACCGTGTGAAGTCATATTTTTGACGTGTCTAGTTCACCGTCATGCAGGCTGTGTTCAGTAAAATAAATAAATAAATAGCGATCTGTTTTCGACGGATGTAGATCTATCTTCCTAAGCCCACGTTGAAATAATTTTGATGTTGAATGTTGATGCCGCAGTTGTTGAAATAAACAGATTGATTTCATACAAATCATAAAAGCCTCTCCCTGTGTCATTGTGTGTGCGTGTATCCGCGGTGCGTGCGTGCGTGGCGGGTTCTTGATTGACCGATTCTCGAACATTACTTGAATACTTCTCAGCGAATATGAAAATAGTATTTTTGCCAAAAATACACAACCCTAGCACACGCATTTGAAAAGGCACCATCCAGGTGTTACTATCACCGTTCATTTGGAAAAAACAACGAGCTGTGCAAACCCAGCTCAACACTATTTCAACAAACACTGTCAGAAATGCAAGTACCATAACCAAGTTTATTGGTGTTTTCATTGCTGCTGATCTACGGCCATTCTCTGTTGTTGACAAACAAGCATTTTTTTTTAACTATGAACTGTAACGTACTGTGACTTGAAAACCGGGGCACGTACCGAACCGTGATTTTTGTGTACCATTCACACATGGGATAGCGTTTTCTTCCACAACTTCAGAAGTCCTAAAATAAATTTCGGCAAAGAAAACTTAACCCACGATATGCGGTAACTGTGGTTCTATTTAATGATAGACACAATCCATTAACAAACATCGTTTCTTATCAGTATTGTATGCATTATCGTTGTCGACTTGTGTTCCTAATATGCATGTGTCCCCCCGTTAATATACATTGCCTTGGACTGTATTATGCGTTACGTGTTTAATTTGCGTGTGTCTAAACAGATGGAGGCACACACGCGCGCCCGCATTCAATAATTATTTTACACATACACACACTTCATTCATTCGTTTTAACACTAACTCGCAGTAAAACAATGTTTTCTCACGATCAAATAGGCCTACTCATCAATTCTAAGAGTTATGGGCATGTACACGATTTCTGTGGCAAGAAAATATGTGTTTGCTGTACAGTGTTTGCAGATGCATTGATTTAAAAGTACAACTTATTACCGCTGTATCAGCTGTTCTTTCGCAAATAATTTACCAAGAATGTGTGGCTAGGTAGATGAGAGATTGCAAAGTCTATGCGCGAAGTGCACAAGCAACATTATGTATGCGCCTTTAAAATAGCATCTGAACAACGCGCCACTGACTTGAAACCAGGTATTTCCTGGTTTGTGGCGCAATTGCGTTCTGAACTGCAAAATAGCATCAGGGAACATTTGCGCCAGAACACGCCTCCTCCTTTCGACGAACCACCCCTTTGGGCGCAAGTGTAACAGAGTTAAAAATGTAGTGTATTATTATATATGATTCTCGCCAAAATAAAACTGCCGTGGTTAATAAGTGTGAATGGGAGCCACCCGTGGCCATATGGTGTACTGCAGATCTGCCGCGTTTAGTTCTGTGCTGCGTTCCTACTCGATCAGAGAAGCCCTTGCTTTTGATCTGGTAGGTTCGCTATATAAAGCACT